>NC_058410.1:8026299-8074661 GCF_002201575.2 Neomonachus schauinslandi
CCACAGGAACACCTGACTGACACAGGAGGCCCACAGGAACACCTGACACAGGAGGCCCACAATAATGCAGCCCCTCAGGCAGCAGCCGGGGAGCTGGCGGACCAGATTTCTAATCCTCAGTCTAGCCTTCACTTCCAAACACATTTTTCTTTTAAACAAAACACCTTTCAGGATAGTCTCAGATGCAAGTAGGAGGGAAGCAAACCCTTGACTCTGCAGACGACTCTGGGGCTCCCCATTACATGAGCGTCCAGGAAGCCCTCCCCCTACTGAGGACCAATCAAGGAATTGGGCCCCATCACATGCTCCATCCACCTGGATTAGCCCACACACTAACAAGCAAGTGGCTCCCAGGACATGCCAGGTGACTAATAAAGCCTCTGGGGTCACAGACGTCATGTCATCCTGACCCCTGTCCCCAGATACTGGCTGCTAATGGAAGACATGCTTCGTTTCCCTCCACCAGCAGGAGGCTCCCAGGAGAGAGGACACGGTGGCCTTAGGAATGAGCCCACCACCAGGTCCAACTCAGTCTCCACAAGGTGGAGAGCCCAAGGCAAGCCTTCAATCATGGATACCCTCCGGGCCCCTAAAGAGAAAAGATGAGGAAGTTCACGCGGACGGTATCTGCAGGGAGGGCCGTGTGTATACACGCTGGGGTCTTTAATCTGGCAAACGCCTCTACCGCCCTGGCCCCCCTCGGCGCTGGGGGCACCACTCCCTTCAGCAGCCAGAGGGACTGCAGGGAGCTTCCCTGCCCAAAGCCCCGAGTGCTTCCCTTCCACACAGGGGATACCGTCCAAGGTTGCCCCCTGCTAACCCCCACCTCTGTCCCCCCCACTCCTGCCCTGCTCTTCCAATTTCGGGCACAGGGATTCTGGCTGCTCCTTGAATGTTCAGCTCTACCTTCCTCGGGGATCCTCCCACTTCTGTCCTCCTGCCTGGGAAGTACATATCCCAGATGGTGAATGTACTCCTAAGTACATTCGGCTCGTTCCCCTCATTCAGGTCTCCTAAGGCCGCCCCCGACCGCCACACAAAGGATTAACGCCCACCATGCTTCACCTTCGCTTTTTCCCTCTAGAACGTAAACTCCGTGAAGGAAGAACTTTCTCTGCTTTGCTCACTGCTGAGATCCCAGGGTCTAGATGCGTGCTGGCCACACAGAAGGTACTTGAAATATTTCCCGGAAGAGGGAGTGAGTGTTTATCATCTAACGTGACAAGGACTCAGTAGAGGCAAGTGGAGAGGGTGGGGGATGGGAAGAGGGCCCTCGGGGCGGCGGGGGGCACCTGGGACCAGAGAGCATGATGCCTGAGCTCTGTCCGGTGATAACTGAACAATCTCAGACCTTCGGCTCCTCCTCTGCACCTAGTGTTGTTATTTAAAAAAAAAAAAAAAAAAATCCTCCCATTCATCTTTCCAGGATTCCAGAAATAGGAAGATGGGGAAGATCGTGGGTAAAACCTATTTCGGATAGACTCTGTTCCTTTCCCTGTCTTCTTTGTTCTCTCGTGCAAGGAGGGAGAAGAAAACTGAGCTGTTTATTTTCAGCCTGATCTATACAGCCTGATTCTTGAGAGTACAGATTTCAGGAACCACTTCCCACAGTACCCTCTCCCTAAACGCTTACCGAAACAACTCATTTAACCCACGGGGGCAGAGCACAAGCAATACAAACTGAGGAAATAGCAAACATGCCTAGTGCTTATTCAACCATCTTCCCAAATGTGACAAATATGAAAGGCAATTTGTGTACTCAAATTAAAACTGACTAAAGTTACTCTCCTTTGGATTATCTTGGGTTGTAAGAACCACGGACGAAAGCACACACCCACCAAAACAGCTGGTATCAAAAAGACGAGCAATGCCCAGTGTTGGCACGGACGTGAAACAACTGGAACGCTCAGGCGTCATTGATGGGAGTGTACGTTGGTCCCGCCATTTTGGAAACCTGCTTGTATCGACTTAGAGCTACGTAGATGCCACCCCTGACCCAGCAAACACTCACAGATTTGTACCCATGGGAAATGAGTCTATGCCCATGAAAAGACATGTGCCGGAACATTCCCTGCAGCTTTTCCCAGTAGGCAGACACTGGAAACCACACAAGTGTCAGTCAGCGTGGGATGGTAGCACGGGATTCAGGCGGTAGAATGCTGCCCAACAGTGAAAGAGAATGAACTACACTCTGGTGTGACAACATGGACAAATCTCATGGATGGAATGACGGAATGAAGCCAGACAAAGACACAGGGTACCTTTGCTATGGGTCCTTTTGTATGAAGTTCAAGAACAGTCAAAATTACTTTTTGGTGACAGAGGTCAGAGCAGTGGTGATCTGAACAGGAGAGGTCAGTATGGATTGTCAGGGAACACAGGGGAACCTTCTGGGGTGTTGAAAATGTTCCACATATCTAGGTCATGGTGCCCAGATACATTCACATGCAAACAGTCATCAGCTTGTACACTTGTCATTTGCTCATTGTGTGTATGTTATACCGCAATTTAAAATTAAAACAACAACAACAACAACACAGTAGTAGACTAAGATAACACCCTGTCTTTGTCTTTGTTCTTGTTCAAGAGGCACATCCAGGACCTGAAACACTATTCCCAAATTCGATCTGAATTTCAGATCGATAATTTGATTACCTAGAAGATGAGGGGAACGCACGACTCACCATGTGAAAAAAGATCATGACGAAGCAGGCTGCCCCCGCCACCAGATTCGACGCGGCCAAGGGGCGGATGAGGCCACAGCGGTCAATGGTGGTGAGGATGATGAAGGCCGCCGGGAATTCAACCAGAGCAGAGTAAAAGAAATCCAGGTAGAGGTTCCCCCCCCGTGGCGCCCACATGCATGATGAGGCCCTGATAGAGCACGGAGCTGGTGAACCTGAGCACAGAGGAGAAGCAGTCTCAGGCAGAGGCTCCGTCTGTGGGACGGGAGAGAGTTAAGATCCTGTCCAGCGAGGACAAAGGTCCCTACGAGCTGGAGAGGAACAGGTGTCCCTCGATTTAGAATGTCCTGGAGCGACATGAGAAGAGGGGATAAAAATCAGGAAGGCTGTCCTAGAGGGGCGCTCAGGGAGAAGCTCCTCTCAGGATTGATGTGACATAGTGACTTCCAGGATACAACGACATGTCCTCGAGATGGCAAACGAGGACCCTGAGGCCCCAGCAGCTACAAGGGGATGGGCAGAAGGCACCACGGAGTGAGCAGATTCAGCAATCAGACTGCTGTGTGAGCTGTGTGACCTTGAGTAACTGCACGAAGCCCTCTGTGCCTCAATTCCCTCATCAATAAATGGAATAAGGTCTTCAGAGAACACTCAGACACAGTCCCATCCTGCCCAAACTTCGAGTCTCAGCCAGAGCATCCTTTCCCACGGGGGAGCCCCTTGTTCCACACCCACAAGGGGACAGCAGCCTTGTCCTGACCACAGATGTATAAGGCTTAGAGACCAGCCTTCATTCACTGTGTCCTACCCCAGTGCCACCTACAGATCAGGCTTGCCCTCAGCAGAAGGGTGACGAAAGGTGCACGGATGAGATATTTCTCTCCACAACCCTTGCTGCACCCCCTCTCTGTCCCACAGTAAGTGCCTGGTGTGGTTCTGGGAACAAAGAAAGCACTCGCTAAAGATGAGCGATGATTGGCATCCTCATCATCATCTTCCCAAGGTCAAGTCCGCAAAGCACAGCAGAGGAGGTGCCAGCCAAGTCTTTCCTGCTTCGTCAACAGCACTGTTCCCCTCCCTCTTCCACCCTGTAGCCCACCAGAGGACCCTCCACCCGTATTCCAGGGAAGAGTAGCAGTGGTACAGAATACGGCACAGAGACCAGTGGGGACCGGCCAAGTCACTCAGGGAGAATTCAGAGTCCCATGTGTCTCTTTTGGTGACATTGTATCATTTTGGAGGCTAGAAACATTTGATCATTATATTGGTATTTACACTGCGAGTAGAGATTTTGGTTGATAAGAAGTTGCTGTCTTATCCCAGCATGTAAATTGTCCATCAGCTCCAAAACGGAGATCACAACTGATAGTTCTTATCAATATACTCCCTTGTTTTATAAAGCTGCACACAGAGAAACATTGGGATGCTCTTGTTTCTAGTCCTGAATCATTCCTGATTTCCGAAAGGCTCACCATGCCCTCTCTTTGCCCCAGTAAAATGGAACAGTCACATCTTACCGATAAAGAGATTGATTTAAGAGAAAAGAATGTATAAGCTTGATTTTTCATCAAAAAACAGTTAACAAATGTGCAGGCCTGCCATCTTTTGGCAGAACCCATGAATTGCATGTACATGTTAAAATAGTAGCCCGTGGTACCGAGCCACTGGTTCTAAGCCATTTACACAAATCATCTCATGAATCTACCAACACGCGGGTGAGGGGGGTACTCCCATTACCCCGATTTGCTGACAAGGAAACTGAGTCATAGAGAGAACGCAGAGCTGTCTGGAGTCACGCGGCCAGCAAGTGCTGGGAAGGAAGGAGGAGGTGGAGGGAAGGGGTGTTCAGGGTCAGCTCCCTATAGGCCACAGAAAGGGACTTGGTTCTATTCTCAGTTTGTTAGGAAGCCAGCGGAGGATGTGGACAGGGGAGTGACCTTTCAAAAAAGAGCAGAATTGGCCCGGGGAGTGGGTGCAGGGGTGTGAGAGCCGAGGAGTCAAACCCCACCCCCAGAGGAGTGCATTAGGGGATGGCGGTGGGGAGAGTGAGTGGAAAGGGGAGGAAGTAAAGAGGGGGATGGAAGTGCAGCTGGGGTGTTTGCAAAGGCTCCCGGGGCCCATCGTTCGCTGGCTGCAAGACTCTGGGGCCAACACGGGGACATGGCAGGTGACTGGTGGGGCCAAGGGAGGGCATGGTGAGCCTGGCTGGCATCTCCTGCACTTGGGATGGATTCTGTGGAACCGTGGTTATTTATTCAACCTTCAGCAAATATTTGCAGGGCTACCATGTACCAGGCATCACCCTACTAGCTTGGACCCTTGGTTCTAGTAAAACCTTGCTGGAAGCAGAAACGAGTGTACCAGCAGCAGAGTGGCTCCAGCTGAAGGCGGGGAGCCCACAGTCCAGCCACTCAGCCCCTGGGGTTGGGGGAGCTACTGAATGTCAAGGACAAAGCCCGGGTGATGGGGAGCCGGCCGGATGTCCTCTGAGGGAACGGGGTAGGGGGCTGCAAGAAAGCAGCCTGGAGAGGGGTGCAGACCCTGGGGGCGGGCCAGGGTACGTGGGTGAGTACCCCAGTGCCTGGGCAAGCACCCGATTCCGTTGCGGGAAGGTACAGGAAAGGCCCCTCACCACAGGTACATCAGAATAAAGGTGTGCTTCCTCAGGTGTGGCATGCGGAACAGGTCTGCAAAGGAGGGGCTCCGCTTTTCAGTGACATCCTCTTCGAGGGAGAGCATCTAGGAGGGAGTCAGGGCATCAGCTGCATCCAAGCTGGGGGGAGCAGAAGAAGCCTGCAGAGCCACCCCACCCATTCCTGTGCTCAGCGCTCATCACCCCAAATTCCTCCAGGGCCTTCCTGCTCCTCAAGGCAGCCCCGGAAGCATTTTCTAAATCATAAACCCAACCCAAAGTTCAGTGATATGAGAAACCCCTTGCTAGTTTGTCACCTTTCGATCAGCGAGAGGCGATTTCCCGTTCTTTTGGGCGATAGGGTCCATTATCTTTATCACTTGAGTGTTTCTCTTCTGTGATAGCAGCCACCGGGGAGACTCGGGCACACACCTGCAGACACCGATGTCCCCACGTGGTGGCTTCCCCAGAGCGCGTCTGATGGTGAGCCCTGCTCAGAGAGGGGCTATTGCTCCAAGTAACCCACCCTCTTCACTTCGGGACCGTAATTCCTCAAGCAGCTAGCGGACGAGGACCTGGGGTCATCCTGCGCTGGCTCAGGGTGCCCACGAAGCAGCTCTGTGGGTCCCTCATACTCTCAGTGCCACCTGCTAAGATTTGGGGGCAAAAAGGGAACTGCTGTTTTCCTCTGTGGCCTTCATTCCACTGAGCAGGGGTCCCACTCTCTTCTGGCCACTGGCAGCCCTTGTTCCCCCGGAAACTCCTCTCACAGAATCGATGCTCCATATGGCCCCCAACCCTTGTGTGACAGCAGGGTGTCTCCGCGTCTTACAAGGGTTGTTGAACAAGATACCAAATATCTCCAAAACCAAATAAACAGATAGCATGCGGTCCATTTCAAACCGGGTAAGGATGTTACAACGTGAGGATTGGGAATCTCTGGCATGAGGTCTTCTGAAAACACTCAGGCATAGGCCCACCCTGCCCGGCCAGCGAGACTCAGCCAGGGCGTCCTTCCCCACTGGGGAGCCCCGGATTTCACCCTGATGGGGGAGAGCAGGCTCGTCCTGACCACAGACATACCGCTCCCAGCGGCAAGCCCTGGTTTAGAGAGATTGGGTCTACTTCAGTGCTACCCACAGATAATTTGTCCTTAGCAGAATGGTGACAAAGGGTGCAGGGATGAGATATTTCTCTCCATAGCCCTTTCTGCACCCCTTCCCTGACCCACAATCAAAATTCAAAACTCATCTGTCCAGCTGCTTATCTCTTGGGACCCTGCCAAGTGCTGTCTGCTAGTAAGATTAATACCTCATCTTGGGACTGGTTTGTCTCACAATGGCTTAATGTACACATTCCCCAAGAACTTTTATTCACTCATTCATTCATTCATTCATTCAACAAACAGCAAATGCCTACTATGTGGCTAGGTGGCTTCCTATCTGACTTGAAGCATTGCCCCTCTATCTAAAGGGATGCAAATTGAAAGAGGCTCTGTTTGAGGGTAGCTCCCCATGTAACAGGGGCCATCCTGTAATATTAGAACACCCCAAATGGCACAAAGGGCAGAAGCAGCCCTGTGCCCGAGTGTGTGGCCACTGTGGCCATTTGGGGGATGGCTTGTGTGGCCATGAGGTCACCAGGCAGTCGGAGTTCACTAAGCATGGTCCTAGGGGTGGAGAGAGGAGCAGGGCCCCCGTGGAGGACCCGCATACCAGTAGTAGAGCGGGAAGAGGAAGGTGGGCAGAGAGATGGCCAGCTGGAGCCACCTCCAGTGAGGGATGGTGTAGGCCACCCCCGAGAGCAGCAGGAGCCCCACCGTGAAGGCCATCTGGTAGAGGATCGCCACCGTTCGCCTGTAGCCCAAGCCCACGAACTCTGTGACTGAAACAGGACATGAGTCACCACTGGGGCTCCTTGTGCTCCCCGTGGCCTCCCTCCCTCCCTCCCCCTGGCGAGCCCCTGCACCTTGCCCCTGCCTGGCTGACCCCAGGCTCCTTCCCCTCGTCCTGCTGATGTTACTCAGCTCAAGCCTCCCTGAGATACACCTGGCTGTCGGTCCCAGCTTCTCTCTAGCTCTTCCTTTTTTAATCCCCCCATTTTGCCGTCTGTAGTGTCCTCCGGGTGCTTCAGGGTCCGGTATGCCTGAACACGGGCTCCCCTCTCCTCCCCAGAGCTTTGCCCCGACAAACTTCAGACTGAGCTGTGAGATTTCTCACGGCCCCAGGAGCGCACATTCATTTAACAAGCATTCCTGGGTGCCTACCAGGGACCCGGCACCACTCTGGGTGTTTGGGGTGTGTCATCAGCCCCACGGGCAGAGTCGTGCCCTCATAACCCCACGTCCTCATGAGAGAGGGCAGAGGGCACACCCAGCAAATGCGTAAATTGTGTGCCAGGCCAGAATGCACTTTGTGCCATGGGGGGGACGGAGAGTTCACTGGTGGAAGGGGATCGGGAGAGTGGAGGGTGAAGGGGTTGCAGTTTTTCAGAGAGCAGTGCAGGGGGGTGAACCTCAAGGGTGAAGTTCCAGGCAGTGGGAGCCAAGGACGCAGATCTCCAGGGAGAGGGGCGGTGCCTGGGGCCAGGCCGTCCTGGGGGCCTTACAGAGGCTGGTCTATGCTGCATGAAGTGCAGAGTCTGGGCCCAGAGGGGCAACACAATCCCATGTCCACTGCTGAGTTGAGACTGGTGACCCATGTGGAGGAGAAGCGATGGCGTTGGCTTGGGCCCAGGGGCAGGGGCAGAGGAGAGATGGTGGACACGTGTGACTGTGAAAGCCAGCAACAGAACCCCTGAGGGGCCAGAAGCAGGTGTAGAGAAATGGGGGCCATGCTGACTGCCAGACCTCTGGCCTCAGTGGCTGGACAGAGGGCACGTCACTGACTGGTGGCTGGAGTGGGGGTCTGCAGGTGGAGCAGGTTTGGGGACGGGGAGGACAAAGTCCTGGGTCCTGCCACATTGAGGGATGGGGGAGAAGAGAAGCCAATAAAGGAGACCAATATTCCCAGGGGAGGCCCAGGGAATATGTGACCTGCAAGCCTTCAGGGGGGCAGGAAGGGAGGGAGGGAGGGAGGGAGGAGGAAGGAGGGAGGGAGGCTGTCCCCACGTCATGCCCTGCCCGGTCAGACAGACAATCACATACAACTAGAGCTAGCACAATTTCTCTAGACCCCACAAATGTCCCCTCTCCCCCTAAATCCCACCTCCACGTTTGGCTCCACCCCCTTCCACCTGCCCACCCGCCCACCTGCCCTGGTGGGAACTCAGCCCAGCAGACACTTACTCAGGACATAGCCAGACGTCCAGCTGCCCTTGCTGACCAGCCCCTGCAGCAGGCGGAAGAGCAGCAGAGACAGGTAGTCTTGCGCCACGGCCATGAGGACACCCAAGATGGCACTGATAAGGCTGGTGGCCAAGAGACATAATTTTCGGCCAAACCTTCAGAGGCAAGGAGACAGGGAAGTGGGGAGTATTTGGGGTCCAAAGGGCACCAAGGGGCAGCAAGGGTTTCGATCGGGAGGCATGCATCACTGCTGTCCTGAGGGACTGCCCCCCGGACCTGAGGGCCCAACCGTGTGGTCCTCAGGGAACAGCGGCCCTTCCGAGCTTCATTAACTCACTGTAAGGAGGAAGCCAGAATCCTGGTCTCCGGCATCTGGCATCTCAGCCGGGGGCGGAGGGGGTGGTTCACCTGGGGGTTCTGCAGGTTCCCACGTGTGCCCCCTCTCATCGCCCGGCAGACTGTATTATTATTAACATGCTAGTCTTATCAGCAGCCTCAGAAAGTTTTCTGGGAAAATATTCAGTTCTGCTGGTATAACAATTGAGGATTATTTCCCTTTCCTTTTTTCATGAATGAAATGGGCAAATCGCTTGCTAACTCTTCATCCCGGTAGGGAGCTTCATTGACTCCGTTTTTCCAACCTGATCCCACACTCTGGTGGCTACTTGAGGAAGCGAGGGGCCAACCTCCTGTGTGGTCACAGTGACCTGGTCTCCACCCCCAGATCTCCCCACCCTGCAGCCTCTGTGTTCCCTGCCCTCTGCCTTCTCGCCTCCAGCCCCATGTTCCTCCCCAGCGTACCTCCACACCAGCCCGTGAATGTCCTCATCCTGTACTAATGTAGAAACTTCCCGTCAGACGCTCACACCTTGTCACCTCAGAACAATCAGAACTAATGTTATCGGCATCTGCCTCCATCTTGTCTCCTGTGCCTCCGGCGGAAGGCTGCTTCACCTGCTCCCCTGGGGCCCAGCCCCTCCACTGCCTTGTTGCTCCCTCAAGCCCTCCACGATGGGTCACCCCCATCCTGGACCCTTTGCCTGTCCTCTGTCCTTCCTGGCCCACTTGCCTTACAGAGTTCTCCACACACACAAACTCTACTTTCTCCTCTCTCTCTTTTCCTCAGCCTTCCCCTGACACCATCCTTGCCACTGGTAGTCATGGTGCCGTGTCCACAGGTTTGGACCCGTCAGGCCAGTCCTGTCTTGTGTTCTATAGCTTCACACTATCCCGGAAGAGCGGTTGTCTTTCTACCTCCCTGCCATTTCTTCCAAATCTCCTTTGCCAGCAACTCGTTCCCTACCAGCCTCTGTACACTCCGCTAGCTTATCTCAAACATCATCGACAGCTTTAGATACCAGCTCCTGCCAACAAATCCCAAATATTTATCTCTAGCACAAACCTCTTTTCTGAGCACAACCCACACATCCACCTCCCTAGGTGACATCTCTTCTGCACCACTTGGGCTACGCTTAGCTTAGCTGCCATGTGCACCCCACCAGGACAGAACTCTTGATGGCTCCCCACCCTCTCCCCCCACAACAAAGGCTGCTAACCTCTTCTGTCCTGTCTCAAAAAATGGCCCTAACCTCACCTCACCCATCTGCTCCATGCATAAACCCTGGCTTTGTCCCCACCTTCTCTCAGCCCACCACCCCAACTATACAATCTACATGAGTTCTGACCCCCAAAATCCATCCTAAATCCCCGCCCATACTCCATCGTGCTGCCCTACCTCAGTCCAAAGCACTAGCTACCATGTCTTTCTCCGTCAGCGTCTGCGGTAGATTTCACCCGGCCAGATGCTTCCACCATTGTCCCCTACGATCCATTCTCCTCACGGCATCGCCTCTGCGTTTAGTCAGATTGACCTTTACGTACCTGTCTGCAATGTAGCCGACACCCAGAGAGCCCAGGAAGAAGCCCAGGTTCACGCAGGACTGAAAGAGGTCCACCTTCCAAGAGTCGTCACACACCAGGTTAAACTGCGGGTCACACCACAGTCAGAAGGGCCGAAAACACAAGACCATTTGTAAGTCAAACTGTCCCTTCCATCTTCTCTCCAGACAAAGTAAATGTTTACCATGAAGTGTGATACCCCCAAGGGTTTCACATCATTTTCTCTTGCCACAGTTTCATAAGACAAATTCCAGGTTTCTGGCGAATCTCAGCTACTACCATTATATGCCTAATATCTTTGCTCTATCCTCACCACTGTCAAGAGCTTTGACTTTGACAGCCGGTTATTGAAAGACAACACAGCCAACAGATAAGTCTTCTAAAAAGAAGTACAGCACAGTAATTTCCTAAAGACAGAAATGTAGCAAAATAAATCGAACATGATTTCCAGAACTGGTCAAAAGCCATCCATTAAGTACCTGTTAATTATATATTTAATTATGTGAAACCCTCCGATAATTCTGGAGACTCAGCATGGCCGATGTGGCTGCGAGTGGCCACGGGGAGGGGCTGAGCAAAGACACTATGGGCAAGGAGAGGGCTTGGAGGGAGCAGCGTGCGCGCTGGTGTCCTGCATGCGGGGCCCAGGGTGGCCAGAGACTCAGGGAGCACTGTGCCCAGAGCCAGAGAGCAGAGGGACTAGGCAGGAGGGAGACAGGGGCAAAGGCAGGACAGATCCGCCTGGGGAAGGGCTCTGTTGTGCTTCAGGGGAAGCCCCACCGCAGGGGGCACACACCAGGGCACCGTGAGGAGGAGGAGGAGGAGGGTCCCACTTCCTCTTTGGGGCACAGAGAAGGTAGAAGTAAGGTGTGGAGCTCCACAGCTGGGGCCCTCACGAAGTCCCCGTCCCTGGCACAGCCCTGACGAGGTGGCAGCCAGTGGCACATCCTTCCTTTCTCCCTGTCTCTGTCCCACTCTAGTTACTTGGATTCATGGCTCCCCCTACCAGATGTGACAGTAGGTGGGCCTCAGTTTCCCAGTCTGAACTGTGTGTACTGTGCCTGTCCTGTTCCATTCACAGAGCTGGTGTGAGCACAGAGGGGAGAAGTCCTGTGAAAATGGTTTAGGTAAATAACAAACCCTTTACCTTTTAGGATAGAGGTTTTACTACACACCACCGTCCGCAAATCTCTAGGTTGCCAGTTAAAACCGGGCCTCCCCCGCCACCCCCCGTCCCCGGGCTCAGGGGTCGATTGTTAAGGGCCCCAGGGCTCTGGGCTCCATCAGCCTGGGGTTCTCTCCAACTGGCTGCTTACTTCCTTGACATGAGCACTTTTTAAAATAAAATCTAGGTAGCACTCTGGGTCACCACTTGATTTTCAGAAACGAATCCCGAGCCTGTCCTACACCTGCTATTGCTGCCCAGACCCCGCGGTCTGCTCCCGTGAGTGGCTCAGCTCTGGGAGGCACGACAAGATGCCACTCAGCATCTCAGGCGGTCCCTCTACCAACCCAAATGTTCATTCCCTTCGGCTGAAAGCACACCGGCCCCGCGAGGCTTCTGCGGTTCGTTGGTTTTCCCGGCCTGCCCTGGGCCCTGCCGTTAGAAGACTGAAGGACAGATCACTTGGGTGTTATCTGGCTGTCCCAGGGTCTGCATCTCCACCTGCCCAACTGTCTTTTTGTAGCCTCTACTCAAATGTCCAAGACCATAATTTGTGCGCCAGATTCCACCAAAGCTGCAGGGCACCGTTTTTTGTCTTTTGTTCTAATCTTCGCCATGAGTGTGTCTGTAGGATGTCCCTGCCCCCCTTCCTGAAATGCCCAGGGCTCCATCTTGTCCCCCAGACTGTGCAGAAGCCAGGGCGCTCACAGAGCTGGAGGAAGGGGCATCTGGCCTTACCTGGCACCACCACCTCCTGCGGAGATCTCTGCCCCCACTATGCTCAGGATCTGTGTCTAGAGTCACCTGCCATGCCCTGTGCCTCCCCCACCTCACACCCAACCACTGCCCCCCCTGCACATTTGTGCACACCAGGAAGACAGGCCCAGCCCTCAGGAAAGCCTGGGGTGGCGCAGAGTAGGGGGCACTAGATGGGTGGCTGCGCCCACTGGGGTTCCGCCAGGGCCGGTGCCTGGGGTCTCAGGCACAGTCTGTGTTCTCCAAGCTCGTCTGATCACGAGATCACCCAGAGTCCTTGCCAGAATGTAGACTGCTGTGGATCCTGTCTCAGCAGATCACAGAGCAGAAGCCAGGAGATCTCTAGGATGAGACAAGTTTGGAAACAGTGATATTTCTGATAGAGGGCTCCCGGGACCTGGAGCTGAGGACTTTCCCTTGCTCATGCTCCCAGGCCGGGGAAGACCAGGGTTAACCAGCCTGGAGGGGGGCCCCCAGCCCACTGTGGGGCTGCAGCTGACAGGGCAGGGGACTCAGAAGTCAGGGAACATGCACATTCCTTCCCCAGACGGAGCCCCAGGCCCCATCCCTAGCACAGAGGGGGAGTGCCGCTGGGATATTCAAACAAGCTGGCTCAGCATCCTCCCTCAAGCAAGTTCCAACGTCCAAGGCAAGGCTAAGTTAAAGATTATTTCTGCAGAAAGGCAAATCCCCCCGAGAATAAGCTGCAGTTTAGGATGAGGAGTGGAGGCAAAGGCGGGTTTAAAGCAATGGGGGGAGAGTGCTGAGTCCTCCTGGGCCCCCTACCCTAGGGCCCCTGTGTCTAGTCAGCCCAGTGTCTCCAGCAAACCCCCCTTCACACTCAGCACTCTACCCTACAGCTACCTCCTCCCCACTCCCTCTGTGAATGACAATTCGAGGATCCCCTCAATCCTTGCCAGTGCTTTGATCTAGGGTCTCCTGGAAGCCCACCCCTGTTGCCACAGACAGCCACTGGGCTCTGGAGCTCTCTCAGTCCCCTTGCGTCTGCCCCTCCCCCTCCGGGTCTGCTGCCTCTCCCGGCCACCACCCTGCCAGGCGCCTCCACCGCCAAACCCCCTCCTTCTCCTGTGGTCCAGGCTCAGGCTTAGAAGCCCTGCTCGCCCACCCTCCCGCAAGAACCCTCAGGCAAGATGGGCCCCTTCCTCACAGCCCACACCAGCCCCAGCACCCTGCATCCAGACCATTCCCAAAGTCCAGCTAGGAAGGTCTTGCTCCTCTGCCTAAACAAGACCAAACTTCCTCGTTTGGCATGAAGGCAGGGTTGCCAGGTTTAGGAAAGGAAATCCAGGGTGCCGGGTAGAATCTGAATTTCAGATAAACAACACATTTTTAGTATTAGTACGTCGCATGCAATATTTGTATTCCCTGCCTCGGTTATCAGCATCAAATATTGTGCAATATGTGGGGCATAATTATCTTAGAAAAATTGTCATTTATCTGAAATTCAAATTTAACTCGGTGTCCTGCATTTCTTTCTGGCAACCTTACATGAGGACGCTGCGCTCTGGCGGAAAGTGAGGCGTCACCACCACTCACCCCCACGCTCCTCCACAGAGCCCTGAATTCGAATCAGTGTAACAGCGCATTGTCCCCAGTGTCGCACAAGCTTCCTCTCCCCTGAGCCTCAGCTCATGTTCCTCCTCCCCGTCTGTCCTGTTCCCTCTCCTTGCTGCTCAGAATACCGGCCGGAGGCTCCATTCAAATGCCACCTCCTTCCAGAAGACGCAACCACTCCCCCGCCCCGCCCCCCGGATCAGTTCAGCAGCTAAGGTACCCCAGTCACAGAGAACAAACACTTCCCTGTCTGGGTCTGCTTCTAGAGTCCCAGCCAGAGTACTGGACAGTTGAGTATCCCTGGGAACAAGGTGTCTAATTGGTTATCTGTCACTGGAGGAAGGCTTGGAGACCAGGTGTTCATGCGGTGGCAGGTAAAGCAAGTCACACCCACGCCTGTTCCTCCCAAAGGGGAAACTTTTTTTTTTTCTTAATTTTATTATGTTATGTTAATCACCATACATTACATCATTAGTTTTTTTTGTTTTTTTAAAGCATGGGTTATTTATTTATTTATTTGGCAGAGATAGAGAGCACAAGCCGGCAGAGAGGCAGGCAGAGGGAGAGGGAGAAGCAGACTCTCCACTGAGCAGGGAGCCCGACATGGCTCGATCCCAGGACCCTGGGATCATGACCCGAGCTGAAGGCAGCCGCTTAACCGACTGAGCCACCCAGGTGCCCCACATCATTAGTTTTTGATGTAGTGTTCCATGATTCATTGTTTGCATATAACACCCAGTGCTCCATTCAATACGTGCCCTCTTTAATACCCATCACCCGGCTAACCCATCCCTCCTCCCCCCTGCCCCCTAGAACCCTCAGTTTGTTTCTCAGAGTCCATAGTTTCTCATGGTTCGTCTCCCCCTCCGATTTCCCCCCCTTCATTTTTCCCTTCCTGCTATCTTCTTCTTTTTTTTTTTAATTTTTTTATTGTTATGTTAATCCCCATACATTACATCATTAGTTTTAGATGTAGTGTTCCATGATTCATTGTTTGTGCATAACACCCAGTGCTCCATGCAGAACGTGCCCTCTTTAATACCCATCACCGGGCTAACCCATCCTCCCACCCCCCTCCCCTCTAGAACCCTCAGTTTGTTTTCCAGAGTCCATCGTCTCTCATGGTTCGTCTCCCCCTCCGATTTCCCCCCCTTCATTCTTCCCCTCCTGCTATCTTCTTCTTCTTTTTTTTTCTTAACATATATTGCATTATTTGTTTCATAGGTACAGATCTGAGATTCGACAGTCTTGCACAATTCACAGCGCTTACCAGAGCACATACCCTCCCAGTGTCTATCACCCAGTCACCCCATCCCTCCCACCCCACCCCCCACTCCAGCAACCCTCAGTTTGTTTCCTGAGACTAAGAATTCCTCATATCAGTGAGGTCATATGATACATGTCTTTCTCTGATTGACTTATTTCGTTCAGCATGATACCCTCCAGGTCCATCCACATCATTGCAAATGGCAAGATTTCATTCCTTTTGATGGCTGCATAAAATTCCATTGTATATATATACCACATCTTCTTTATCCATTCATCTGTCGATGGACATCTTGGCTCTTTCACAGTTTGGCTATTGTGGACATTGCTGCTATAAACACTGGGGTGCACATACCCCTTCGGATCCCTACATTTGTATCTTTGGGGTTAATACTCATTAGTGCAATTGCTGGATCGTATGGTAGCTCTATTTTCAACTTTTTGAAGAACCTCCATACTGTTTGCCAGAGTGGCTGCACCAGCTTGCACTCCCACCAACAGTGTAGGAGGGTTCCCCCCAAAGGGGAAACTTCTGCTCTGCCCCCTCCCCGGTCCGACCCCCACCCCCCACCGCAGGGTACTGATCAGGCCAGAGGAGAGGACCCAGCACCTTCCTCCAGTAAGAGCCTCGGCTGTGTTGACACTAAAACTGGCCTGTGGCTTCAACAACTGACCTCAGAGCCAATTTCCAAGGGCCCACACTTGTCACAATGCAACATTTTCAAAAAGATGCACGAAGGAAAAAATAATCTGGTGGCTTTTTACTAAAATATTCTCGAGGTGCAATACAGACAGGACCCATTGAACTCGGCATGCGAGGCCCTTTGACACCACTACCCCATCCTGTAGGCGGGGAGTGGGGCCGCCACCCACAGCTGAACTCGCCAACCCCGTGGGGCCGGTGACTGCCATCCCTGGCTCACCCATGAGGAAGCGGAGGCTCAGAGATGCTGAGTAACATCCTCAGGGATGCCCAGTTGATCTGGGGCACGGCTGGGATTGAAACAGTCTGACTCCAAAGCCAGGGTGGCTTCCAAACCACCCCAGCCGGCACTCAGCTGTCACATGAGTGGAGGAAGGGGGACCCACCATTCTAACGGCACCCCAAGGGAATTCTACAGGCTCTTGGAGAAGCCATGGGGCAGAAAGAAGAGGAACCCATCTCCCCGTAGGCCCGTGTTCCAAAAATGCAGCTCAGCCTGGCTGGCAAGGGTCTCCCCGCCCTCCAGCCTGCTCCTCGAACCCCCAGCGTCTGTGGGGGACCAGACGGCAGAAGCAGGCAGAGTGCCCAGGACGGAGCCGGGCACATCCTAAGTGCTCAGCCGACAAAACTCTCCTCTTTCCTGACGAAACCAAACCTCCTAGGATTTGTTGTGTGTCTCCTCCCTGCCCCTGAAACCCACCTGTTCCCCCAAACCCGGGGCCTGCCCTTACCTCGGTCACGATGGACGAGCCCCGTGTGTCGTACACCCAGCTGTGGCGACAGGGCCCCAGCGGCAGGTGGCTCCTGTTGGTGGCCAGGCCTGCCAGCGGGTCCACGCAGCTGAGGGCGCTCCGGTTCCAGTCCACCTCGTAGCCGCGGCACTGGCGGGGGAAGGCCTCGCCCATGGCCCCCGGGCCGGGCACCGTGTAGTTCAGCTCGTCCGCCAGGCTCCAGCCGCATCGCCGGCTCAGCTCGGCCACCCCGGGGCTCAGGCAGCGGTGATCCGGGGTGAAGGCCAGGAAGACGATGCCCACGTAGATGGGGGCGAAGGCAGCTGAGAGCAGGCATAGGGTCAGGAAGGCTTGCTTCTGGAACCGGCCAAACTCGCCGACCTGCTCCAGAATATCATCCACGGTGGGCATAATGGGGCCGGCACCTCCCTCATCGCTTTGGCCGAACTGCCCTGGCTGCCAGGGCCGGGGTCAATGTTCCGCGTGCACTTCTCTGCAATGCTGGCTTGAGAGCACGCTGCTGTCCAAGCATGCTCGACCTGGAAGCCGACCAACTGGAAGCAATCTTTCACCCCGTGCTGCCCGCGTCAGGCGAGGGTGCAAGGCAGGACGGTGACCGGCCACATGGCCTGGCAGGGAAGCCAGTCAACCAGGCAGAGGTTCGAATTCTCTGGAGTCAGAGTTCCCTCCGAGAGAGGAGAGAGCTAGAGGCCGCTGGGTAACCCCCGCCCCGCCGGTCTCCGTAGGGCTCTTCCAGAGAGATTACCTCTTCAAACTGTTTATAATCCCGCTACATCAAAGACAGCAAACCGTAGAGTGTGTATAATCGGGCGGCTCACGCTCGCTCGCTGGCCACCAGCTCCACATCCCGTTCGCCACCGAGGCCGTTTGACGCAGGCCCACGCCCCGTGGACAGGGGAGCAGTGAGCGAGCACAGGGAACGCTCGAGACCCAGCGGCCAGCCCGGCCAACCCGTGACTGCCAATGACGAAAGCCATCAGCCGCCAATTCAG
This sequence comes from Neomonachus schauinslandi, assembly GCF_002201575.2. NCBI lineage: Eukaryota > Metazoa > Chordata > Mammalia > Carnivora > Phocidae > Neomonachus > Neomonachus schauinslandi. Next base: position 8,044,010 of record NC_058410.1, read on the forward strand.
AGCTCCAGCGTGTGTTCTCGAACCCCTCGTGGAGGCCTTCGCGGGAGGTGCTATCACGCTCTGCACTGCACAGCTGGGAAAGCGGAGGCTTAGGGAGCTACCGGCTACTGCCCAAGTTCGCACCGTCATTGAACTCGAACCTTGTTCCACTCCAGAGCAACCTCCCTTAATTTATTAACCTGCCCTTGGTTCAGCAACTCACGTGTTTTGCTGTCTCACCAGATACCCGCCGAGTCCCTCTACGTTTCAAGCAGTGCCAGGCTCCGGGACACAGAGATGGGGCAGCCTCGACCTCCACGCAGCTCACAGTTCAGGGGGGATAGACTCACAAAGGGACAGCTCAAGCAGAGGGCACTAGGGGAGCCCCCCAGACTGGCCCCTCGGCCTACTCTGCACCTTGGAGGTGAGGAAAGGCAGGAAGGGTGTGGCAGGCAGGGACGGGAAGGTGGCCCCCGATGACCCTGCCTCCTGGTGTTTGCACGCTGGGGTAGGCACGGGGCCTGAGACCGGCTTGTCCGCATGAAATACCACAGACATGGCCATGCTCTTGTGTGGTTACATCACGTACAGCGTTATCGGCCGCCCTGCTGGGCTTCCCTCTCCCCATTGCTGGCTTTGCTGGAGCAAGCGACCTGGGGGGAATCTTCGTGGCAAGGACGTAGGGCGCCCTGGCTGACAGAGACCCTCGGGCCTACAGTGCAGGGACTAGGTGGGCTCAGAAGTGGATCTTTCCCTAGACTGCAGGGGGTCCAGCTACACTGTGGCCGCCCCCCTGCCCCCCAGAAACCGGAGACAAGTGTGTGTGGCCTCCCACAGCTAGTTTTCTGGAAATGTGGCTACACGGCAATAAACGAGGAGAAATACTGTGGGCTCCTGGGAGCAGCAGGGCCTCGAGAGGCCTGGGGGGCCTATGCACAGCCCCACTCACCAGGCCTGCGGCTGGCTAACGGCGCTCCACACGTGGCCCTCTGGGACCCTGCTTGCCGGGCTGACCTCGGAGGCCAGGGCCTCGGCAGCAGACGCCAGGCTCAAGCAGCTCGTCCCTCAGCCCAGCCGACTGCACGCCCGCCCCGCGGCTGCTCTTGGAGTGGGACAGACGGCAGCCGGTGGTGGCCGGGCCCCTCCAGGCCTCATCCTGGTCCCCCCTTGCACTCCTCACTGTAAGGCAGAGCTGGGAGCCGGCAGTCGGGTCCTCTGGCCCCCGCCGCAGAACGGGCAGGCAGAGACTCACATCCCGCATTTTACCAGGAGGAACCGAGGCTGAGCCTGCAGCACCAGCAGCTGGCCACGAACTGAGCATAGCTTTGCTGCAGGCAGCACCGTGGGCCGAACGGGGAAGCAGCCTGTGGTTTTCTGGTTAACCAGTCCTTCAGCCTGGGCACATGGTGGTGGTAGAGCCAAGCGCCCCGAACAAGCCCATTTCCCCATCTCCTCACCCCGACAGAGGACGGCCAGCTTTCCAGACACCGTGGACTTCACCCAGCATCATCACCTGATCATCCCCGGGGCAGGCTCCCAGCTGCTGGCTTGTGAAACAACCTGACACCCGGGACACTGGGTCAAGGGGGCCATCTGGGCACAGGGTGGGACCCCAGGAGCCTCGGCTAGAGCTGCTGAGAGAGGACATCAAAATGCCATCAGACAAGAGATACCTTCTCTGCGCCCCATCTCAGCCAGCCCTGGGAGGACACAGACATTAAGGGAGGGTCCCTCCACCTGCACCCATGAGAGGCAGATAGAGTGATGCTCATGGTGCTAAGGGTGCCCTTGTGTTTCTGGACTCTTCTAATTTCCTGGATGACAGGAGTGTCCCTTGTTCTAATGAGGTGACTCCGGATGGCTCCTGGATGGCTCCTGGTCATGGGATAGACCAAGCCATGCTTAGAAGCTTGGAACTTTCAGCCCCACCCCCATTCTCTTGAGGAGGAAGAAGGGCTGAAAATGGAGCTAGTGGTCCATCAAGCCTACATGATGAAGCCTCTCTAGGAATCCCAAAAGTGCGGGATCTGGAGAGCTTCCTGGCTGGTGAACACATCCACACTGGGAGGAGGACGCACCCCAGCCCCACGGCGACAGAAGCTCCATCCCAGACCTTGCCCTACGTACCTCTCCATCTGGCTCTTCATCCGCTCCTTCAGTAAACGGTATAAATGTTTCCCTGAGTCCTGTGAGCCGCTATAGCAAATCAATGGGAAGAGGTCACAGAACCCCAATTTGCATCCAAGTCAGACAGAATTATGGGTCACCTGGGGACCGACGATTTGCAGTTGGCATTTGAAGTGGGGGACAGTCTCGTGGGACTGAGCCCTCAACCTGGGGGGGTCTGATGCGATCTCCAAGTAGACAGTGTCAGAACTGAGTTAAATTAGAGGACCCCCAGGTGGTGTTCCAAAGAATTGCTAGGTGTGGGGGAAAATCCCACACGTCTGGTGACCAGAAGTGAAATGTTCTGGGTGAGTAGCAAGGGAGACACCAGGAGAGGGGAGAGCTGGGTTTTCCCTGCACAGGAGGAAAAATGAGTGGCTTTTTGTAACACAAACGTGCTGGCCCCAAACAGGCTGGCTCTCCTCACACCAACTCCTCTGCTTGGGAAGCAGCCAGGGAGCAAAGGGCCTGCTTTCCACACATCCTGGGGCCGAAGCAAGGCCCCTCCCCGTCCCCACCTCCCCAGCGGCCAGTCCAGCCGGCCAGGCCTGCCGTGCACTGCTCTTTTCTCTGCGGAGAAGGCAACCTGCCTGGCTCTGGGCAAGGGCCTGGCACACTTTCTCGTGCTCAGACCAGGCCACTCCCTGTCTCATCTCCCAGTCCCTGGTTCAGGTGCATGGAGGGGAGGCCGGGGACCTCTCGGGGATCAGAATTACAACTGGGAGAAGCAACACAGGACAGCAACCGACCACCGTGCCCCCCACCCCCGACCCCGTGGGCGCCCCTCCTCCCCGCTGCCCTCGGCCCCAGAGCTGTCCTGGGCTGCAGGCCTCCTCACCGGCCCTGGGTTTGCGGGTTCCCTCTATGTGCCACCAGGAGGGGACCACCATGTCCTCTCCTCACTGCCCTCAACCCCCAGCACCTTCTCCAAAACAGCAGCTTTCTTTTAAGGGCCTTAAGGGATAGTTAAACTGCACTGAGGAGTCTGGAAACTGCCAGAAATGAGGAGCCAGCATGGGAGCCACGGAGCTGGGCTGCGCCATCGACAGCGTTGCCTTCTTCAGTGACCCAGGCTGTCCTTACACCGCAGGCTCCTCCCCGATGTCAGGGCCCCCCTGAGAACTCTGCTTCCCCCACACCAAACCCGCTGATGCGGGAGACGGCCGGCAGGACGCTGCGCCCCAGGCCTCAGCCAGAGGGCTGGACGCAGGAGACTTCTGTCTCCACCTTCCCTCTCCAGGTGCTGGGACCATCCTGACCCAGCGGCCTGGGGGTGCCTGCCGTGCCCACAACAATCTTCTTGTCCCCATCTGTCCCACACACATATAAAACGGGAGCCACACAGCATATTCCTTCTTACCCTCCCCACCTCCAGAGCTCCCAGGGCCGGGGCCAGAGGTCCCCGGGAGCACGACCAGTCAGCACGGGAGACTGGGGTTAGAGCCGAGGCGATCACCCAGGCTCGCTTCTGTTCCCAACTGGATGCTGGCATCCAAGTCCCAGTAGCCAGAACCCACGTCCTCAAGATATCAGGGTCCACGCCTGGCCCGCGAGAACCCACTCGCTCTCAGTGACCCACCCACCCTGTCCCCACAAAGGAGTCCGCAAAACCACCTGTGCATTCCCTCATTCGTCCTCCGTCGGGCACCGGAGGCCATCACAGGTCACAGGGGGGCGGCCTGGATGCGGGCCCCGGGCACAGCCATGGCTCCTCCTGGGTCTGATGGCTGCCTGGCCCCTCTAGGAGCGCCACCGGCCCTCAGATCCCTGGATTACGTAACGAAGCCCCACGGGCTGGGAGGCTTACATCACAGGAATGTATTATGTCACAGTTCCGAAGGCCACAACTCCAAAACGAAGGTGTGGGCAGGGTTGGTTCCTTCCCAGGGCCGTGAGGGAAGGGTGTGTTCCAGGCCTGTCGCGCTGGCTTGTGGAACGCCGCCTTCTCTCTGCGCACATCTGTCTCTGTCCAAATTTTCCCTTTTTGTAAGGACACTGGTCCTAGTGGATTAGGGCCCACCGCCTGACCTCACTTTAACTTGGTGACTTCTGTAAAGACCCTCTCTCTGAATATAAGGTCATGCTGAGGTGCTAGGGGTTAGCACTTCATTTATGAACTTGGGGGGACACGATTCAACCCCTAACAATGTCGCCTTGCCAGCACTCATGCGTGGAGAGTAGAAGGGCATTCCAGTGCAGGGCCTCATCAAGGTCAGTGCCACGGTCAGCATCTTGGGGATTGGACCTGAAGTGGGGAGAGGTGTTGTGGGGGGTCACAAATGGCAGGGGTGGGGCCCTGGGGAGGAGGGGCTTCCTCAAGGAGAGGAAGCATGTACACATCTCTTGGGCCCTCCCCATCTATCAGACGGCACCCCCAGCCCGTTCCCTGTGACCCTCAGGAAACAACAGAACTGGGGCCCATGGTGACAGCTTTTCTCAGGGCACTGGCCACAGGCCACCAACCTCCCCAAGGGGACACTGGCAAACATTTAGAAAGCACTGCATACTGTACCCCTTCTTGGAGATTCACTGGCCACATCGTTTACTGTAATTTCAACCATCTGTCCTTTTGAAGACTCTAGAGATCTCGTGGCAAGAAAGCCTGTCTAGTCAGCATCCTCCAAACTGACTTGGGCACAGGCCCTTTACACTTTTTGTAGAACATCTACCAAAATCATACAGAACAAGGATTCCACGGGGCACACTTTGGAAAACATCACTCTATGATGACAAGATTTCCTAGTTTAAGTATGATTTCGTTACCCCCAAGGTCCCTCTCCCATGCTTCCTGAACAAGAGTCGTAAAGCCACGAGGTGGGGCAGAGCACAACAGGGATCCTCCAGGGGCGGGGCGGGTGAGGGGCGGGTGAGGGGCAGCCCACGGGGAGAGTGGCCTGTCAGGGTCTCAGACCCCAAGCAGGGTGAGGAGGACAACCTCTCACGTCAAGGCCACGAAAGTACAAAGAGGACAGAGGAATTTTCTGGGCTTAAATAAAAAGAGCAAATGAGGAAAACAAAAGTTCCTTATCTTGTTTGTTCAAAATTTGTTATGTTCTGATTGTCTCAAAATTAAAACAAAAAAGTCTGCAGTCAAGGGTCACAAGGTTTGCCGGGACATGGTCCTCGGCTTCTTTCATGGCTTTCTGGGGCACCGCACCCCACGGTGTGTCTGTCTCCAGCTATGCACCCCACGCGGCCAGCTCCCCAAGGCCGTTTCCTCCAGGACGGTGCTGAGAGCAGCCGTTAGGTCACCCCAACTTGGCTGTGAGCACAGACGGGGGCTCCACAGTTTTGCCCTCTCCAGGCGTAATGACCACCTGCACCATGTGTTCAATCTGGTTTTCCTCTAACGCTGTACCAAAATAGTATTAGAAGTAATTTTTTTACTGAATTTGGTTTGCAAACTGGTCAGCACACAACACAGACTAAGAGGTGAAGAAACAGGAGTTAACAGTTCACAAGCCTCCCTTTGCTCTTTTTTTTTTAAGATTTTATTTGACACCGAGAGAGCACACAAGCAGGGGGAGCAGGAGAAGCAGACTCCTTGATGAGCAGGGAGCTTGTCGCGGGGCTAGATTCCAGGACCCCGGGATGATGACCTGAGCCGAAGGCAGATGTTTAACGGACTGAGCCACCCCGGTGCCCCATTTCCCTCCATCTTTAAGAAAACTCTGTATTCCCGCCAGGACTCCCTTCCAGGCTGAGAGGCTCTCCAGTGTGTGCACGGCCAGGGAGCCGTTCTTCCACCGACCCCGCCCTTCCGCGGCTCGCCGTGGGGCCTCCGGGGCAAGCGCACACGGCTCACCGTGACTTTCAGGAGACGCTGCGAGTCCTGGGCCCGCTCCAGCCTTACCTCCTCCATCTGCCCTGAACACCGCCCCCACCCGAGCCTGGACGTGTGTTACAGGACTGCCCAGCCAGGTGGCCAGCCCCGCACCCCCAGCAGCCCCATTGGTGCTTTCTGCCGGGATCATTCGCTCGCCCCGTGCTCCCCGGCCACACAGCAAGGCTAGCTCGAGGGCGAGGCCAACCCCGAGCCAGTGAAGCCCAGCTGGAGAAGCAAGCCCTGTGAATGCACCTGAGTCGTGGGTGCTCTTCAGAAGCTGGTGAAGGGGATTTCTTTAAATCTAACCTCGTCCATACTGCCTGCCCCCAGCATGCTCACTATCCCCTAGTGACCTGATCCCCAATAAGAGACTTAAGTCCTCCATGCCCATCAGTTCACTCACGTGGACTGGATTATCCCACAAGATTGTTTTAAATGCCCAGGTGGCAGTCAGTCTTCCTGAAGGGCTCGTCTGGTTTTAAGTGTTCTAGTAAGAGCAGATTTCTACTTTACTATGGATTTCCCTGACACAGGTTTGCCTACATTGTGTTTATCCCCCCCTTACTCTACTTCTCTGCCACTCTTGGACAGTCTCCAACAAAAGGGCGTAAAAAAGTTGGTTCAAGGAAACAGAGTATCTGGGTTGTACTCTTACCAGTAAGATCCCTTCTCTGGAAACACCATAGTTCCTATTTGCAGGCAGGGCACATTTTCCTAAAACTACCTACAGCAACAACTGACAAGGATGGTGACTGTCTTTCAGAACCCAGACAGCGATGGTCTAGGTTCTCAAGAGTCCAAGCAAATGCCCTCAAGCACACAGGCCACCTGGCCCCCTCGGCTGTCCGGCCATGAGCTGCGCACTCAGCAGGCAGCCCGGAGTGCAGGCGAAGACCCCTGCCATCGAGCTCACCAACAGGGCCGGGGCGTGTGCGCAAGTGGCCCCCCAGACCTCCTGACCGAGGGGCTTCCTGTGTCTTCGGGGGAAGCGGGGGAGGGCACGATGCCCGAGGACCAGTGACACCTTGGTCGTAACATACACTTCTCTAAAACTTGAGTGTCTGTTTCAGAAGAGACATTGTAAATTTTTTTTTTTTAAGATTTTTTATTTATTTATTCATGAGAGAGAGAGAGAGAGAGAGGAGCAGAGGGAGAAGCAAGCTCCCAAGGAGCAGGGAGCCCGATGCGGGACTCGATCCCAGGACCCTGGGATCATGACCTGAGCCGAAGGCAGACGCTTAACGACTGAGCCACCCAGGTGCCCGACATTGTAAAATTCTTAAAAAGAAAAAAAAAGTCACTCCAACTGGATAATGAAAAAAACGAGACGGAGGGAAGGAAGGATGCTGACTCCAAGAGGTCTAAGTTGACACTGTCACTTTCTGCTTCATCCACTTTGGCATTAACATCTCAGAAACTCATTACGGGTCAGAGTGATGAGCATACAGAGGAACCACCCCCGTGCGAGATGGGGACAGCTCACCGGCACGCTCGTCGGCGCCACCAGAATCCGAACTCCTAGGTGGCCACTTGGACAACCCAGGGATACCCTGACGTCCATTTTCTCGAAAAGAGGGATGACAGCAGACCTCAAGGGAGCCGAACACAGGGCAAGGTGGCCCTGGTGCTCGAACCTGCCCGCAGGAATGAGTCCAGAGAGCACCCGCGGTGCTGCTCAGGAAGGGCTAGCGGGGACCCCCCACCCCCGCCATCCCCCCGCTGCCGAACCCCAAGCACAGACCTCTTCAGGAACTTCACAGAACACACAGGCAGCCTTTCACCATCTTTCGGCAACTTTTCACCATCGAGGGGGAAAAAGCAGTAACACCTGACTAATAATTTATCTTTTATTGAAATTGTTGAATACTTTATATTACAGTAAATTTGATTGAAAAAAAATGAGAAAAGAAATCAATTTTAAAAAATACACTCATGTTGAAATCAAATTAGCCAGCCAAACCGAGTACAAACCAAGGGCAGCTTGCTTTTCAGTACATGAATACCACTGAGTCTATATACAATTCTATAATTCGAGAAAAACACTTCAAGAAAGGTGCCAACAGCCAGGGAAGGACAGTGTCCTGCCCTCCCGTCCTGCAGCACTGAGCGGTGGAGCCAGCACCCCCAGCGCAGGAATCCCAAGTGCAACGCTAGGGCAAAGTGCTGGCCCGTCGGCTTTCATGCAATTTCTGTTAAGTCACGCACTGTGCAAATTAAGGCTTCTTATAGGTCGAATGGTTGATAAACACTTTTTTTTTTCTTAAAAAAATAAGCACAGTAAAGGTGGTATCATGAGAACCTGAAGAGGTGAGACCTATATCCCAAATCTGGGAAAAAGTTATTTTCTCTGACATCTCAACTCCATCCTCACACACACACAAAAATAATCAATCTTTGGGTGGGTTGTTTGAATTCACCAGCCGGCGAAAGAAATACTGATACATGTGCTCTGTGCACCTAGGATTGAGGATGTCATGCAAAAAGCTGCAGCCGTTACTGACTAAAGGCAGAGAACAGGCGAACCGTCCCAAGCCTAGGCACTCGGGGACCCCTGCACGTGCGTGTTCCCTTCAGAAACAGGAAGCAAAAAGGAAGGACAGAATGGAGCATTCTAACTTAAAGGATACATTATTGACCAGTTCAAAATCTCATATGGAACCTTCCTAGCACACCAACAGCTCCTCCTCCGGACAGGGGATGAACCACTATGTTACCCTGCCGTCAGGAAAAAGACTGTGGGGTTGTTTGTGGCGTTTTTTGTGTTTTTTGTGTTTTTTGTTTTTGTTTTTGTTTTTTTCCTTTTTCGCAAACCTGAGTAATTGTCAAAGTCAATAAATAGGAGGAGAGAATTAAATGCTAAAATATAATGGTCAAAACCCTACAGGGCCTAAAGCAGCAAGGGTTTTTCTCAAATACACAGCCCTCGGTTCCAAGATGCGTCTGGCCCAGGCGCACAGTATGAGGCGCACGGCTGCCACGCTTTTAAGTGAGGGCTGGGGACAAAACCCAGGGCCCCGGCTCCTCCCCTGCGACGGGAACAGAGCCTCGTTCCAAGGACCGTAAACCTGACCTCCTCACCCTCTCCCCCAACACAAAAACTCTTCCCTTTTGAAACAGTTTTTGTTAAAGGCAAAAATGATAGAAGCATCCTCGAGCTGAAGTCTTATTTGGTTGGAGGTGCCTGGTGACACCGGACCTGCGTCTCCTGGAGGCACCAGGAGACTAGATGTGTAAGAGGTCCTCGTCACTGTCGTCGTGGAAGGCCGCCAGGCCGCCGGAGCTCACGGTCTTCGGCGGCGCAGGCCTGGACTTCCCTCTGCGGGCCAGGTCCCCTCGCGGCAGCACCCCGGCACCGTCTGCGCTCTCCCGAAGCCCCCTCCTCTGTGGGGTGCGCCCATGCGGCATGCTCGCGGCCCCAGTCCCTCTGCCCAAGTGCACCTTCACCTCCGGGATGGTCAGGACCTCATCCTCACTGTCCTGCTCGTCCCCGTGCAGGGAGGTGAGGGCTTCGGCCTTCACAGACTTCGTGGTAACATGGCCGTTTTCCTGTCCTTCCTTCCCGGGCCTTGGGGTCGGCACCTGGATCTCTTCCATCAACCACTCCGTTTCGTTCTCATCTGCCTCCTCCTCCTTGTTCACCTGCCAGGGACAAAGCAGGACCCTGGAGCCCATCTGAGGCCCCACTCGGTTCTGCTCCCGTGGCTCTCCCTTCCACGACCTACCCCGGAGTTGGGGACCCCCCTCCCCTGCCCACTGCAGTCACCACGTTCCCAGGCTCCCCACCAGGAGAGGAAGGGAGGGCTGGCAACTGTCAGCTCCTGAGGAGACCCCCCAAGGCAGACAGTGTCCCCGAGGGCAGGAAAGAGGCCTCTACTCAAGCCAGGTGCCCTGGGGGGACGGGGGGTGATGGGACAGGCAGTAAGAGAAGCCACAGGAAGGACATGAAGGTCTGAGATAAGCCTTTCAGAAAGCAGTTTGGCAGGAGTACCGCAAGTCATGAGAATGTGTAGCTCTTCAACCAAATGAGGCCTGTTTTAGGGAAATTTATCTGAAAGCAACCATCCAAATGCCAGATGCACAAAAATTTTCATTATTTTTTATTTTTTTTAAATAACTAAAAAAGTAGAAGCAACGAGTATTAAATGTTCTCAGAAAATCAGCTGTAACCACAACGAGAAAAACTCGGAAGAAAAAAGAACAAAAAGTGTGTTTGGGTTAAAAGCGACGGATGATGTTTTCCCTTTCGTACGTCAAATTGCCTACGACGGCATTTTTCTCATCACTGACTGATGTCACCACCGTACGGACAGCTGGATATTGGGGGCAGGGGGGACGGGAAATTACCTTCGAGTATTTGTAGGACACGTTTGCACTTCTCCTGCAGCAGCTGGTCAGCCTGCTCAGCACGATCTCCCTGGAAGGCAAGCACAGTCACTGCAGGGGGGAACCAGCAGGACAGGGGGCCCAGCTGGCCAGCCCCTCCCCAGCCCCACAGCTCGAGCGCCCACCGACAGAGACGCCTGCAGCCCCCACGACACAGCCCTGCACGGCCCGGGCACGGGAAGCCCATGGCGGAGGGGCGATAAACCAGTTCAGTGAAAAGAACACTCTGGAATTAGACAGAAGTGGATTTGAAACCTGCCCCCCCGAGTGGTCTAGCAAAGGCAAGAGCAAGTTACCTAACAGTTGTGCTTCCGCTGTCCCATGTGACCATAAGGCCACACGTCCCCGCCACCCCAGGCTGCACTGGGATTGTGTGTGCCGAACGACTAACCCAAGACCAGCTCGTACCCAGCCCTTCTGCCCTGATTCTTCGTTCCCGTGCCAGCCTCTCTGGGGTGGGATGGCCGCACTCAGGACTCTGGACGCCGGCTCCGGCCACACCACAGGGCTCCTGGGCTTGGGGCTTCACTCATGCATGACATGGCAATCTCCTGGAGGGACAGCCACGTGTGGGGACGAGCCCAGAGGATGGCATCCTACAGCAGGCATCTCGTAAATGCTCACTTTTGCAAGGGGAGGATAGTGTAGAGGGCTCAGCTGATCGTCTGCTCATAAAACGTGTTCATTTTCTGTCCATCTCTGGACACAACCAAAGACCAACGTCCTAGGAACGGACTCACATGCCTGGGACGGGCCCCATGGCGCCGGTCTGACACGACACCTTGTCACAGGAACACAGCTATTTACGGAACACAACCCCAGAGACCGCGTCCATACCGTTCTCTCTCTCTCTCTCACACACACACACACACACACGCACAGGCACAGATCCTGGTGGCCCAGCGGCCTCCCTCCCCTTACCTCCGTTCCTTCTTGTAGAGCAGCAGGGTCAGCAGACAGCCGGTGAGCGCCACCAGCAGCAGGCTGAGGACCGCCCCAACGGCCTGGCTTCGCTCCGACAGCCCCCTGTGCTCCGGCGTGTCCTCGCCCACGCTGTCACCGTCGAGGCCCACCCTGAAAGGAAGCCACCTCACTCAGGCACATGCCACCACAGCAGCGACGCTCGCCGGCCCCAGGCCAGGACGTGCAGACCGGCGGGGGACCAAGTCCTCGGACAGTGAGGTCAGGCAAGAGTACAGCGCACAGGCGAAAGGCGGCGACGCGGGACCGCAGCCTCAGCCCCAGCTCATCCCACCGGGCGGCCGTCAGCTACGAGGTGGCCGAGAGGGACGAGCTGGCCCACTGGTCTGCCAGGACCACAGCTCTCCTCTCTGGGGCCAAACAGTGACCGCCGCCCGGGGAAGGCTTCTCCCTCATTGCATCTTGTCTTGGGACGCGGCATCAGTGAGCCGGGGGGGGCGGGGTTTGAGGGACACCCTCCCCAGGTCACCACGGGGCGCGACACGGACAGTCTGTCCAGGCTGCTTGTCCCGGGAGGCAGGGCTGGTGACCAACACGGCCGCTCTTCAACCAGCTAAGATTTCACCACTCCCACCCACACGTGGTGAACAGCAGTATATTTCCAGGACCTTAACCATTCAACGGAAACAGTAAACTTAACTAATATAAGACCAGAAGCACCAGGACGGACTTCCCTTTCTGCTCAGAGAACCAGACCTTTGTGGAATGACTCGACACTTCCGAACCCTCGGGCCCTCACGCCTGTGCCGACAGAACCCACTACCGCCAATTCTTCCCCACCCCGAGAAAGCAGAGAGCAAAGTGACAGGGGCCATCCGGGCTGCTCGGGAGGAGAGAGGGCACTGCGACAGGCCACACACACGCAATGAACTGGATGCTAAAGATGCTACAAATTCAGAAAACCACTCGGTTCGAGTTGGGTCAGAGGGCAGCTGACGGCCCGACCACATAAGGATAACCACACTGATCAAAATTCAGCCGGTCTCAGGCCATGGTCCCAGGGTCCTGGGATCGAGCCCCGCATTAGGCTCCCCGCTCGATGGGAAGCCCTTCTCCTTCTCCAGCTCCCCCTTCTTGTGTTCCCTCTCTCGGTCAAATAAATAAATAAAATCTTAAAAAAAAAAAAAAAAATTCAGCCGGAATCAAGCGATCTGGTTCGGAACCATGAGGAGGAGGAGCTCAGCGTTCCCAGTCACTGTGTGCTCGGGCGGGGACAGCCCCACGAGGCGCACATCGGCCAGCCCCGCACGCCCTGCCCTGAAAGCCGGGACCAGCGGGGGCATTGGCTGCACGACATCACTCACTTCTAAGTGTGCTCTCGTTTCTACTTCTGGGCTCCCCGATGAGCCAGGAATTATTCTTAAGTGTGGTTTAGTATCCAAATGGGTTTCTATTTTTCAGTTAATTTCTTGTTACTGGTCCTTAACTTAATTGCACCGTGTGTGTTGTTTATACAGCACCCACATTTAGAAATTTGCTAAGACTTGCCTTACATCCATGTCCCCGGAAAATACAGGACAAAGTGTACTCTTTTTAAAAGTGAATACTGACTTAAGATCTGACAGATGGCATCTGGAACTCCCCCACTGTCCCTAGCACGGTTTCTACGGACTGCAGAGACACCCTTCTCCGGGACACAAAGCCAACAACTGCATGGGAAGAACTTTTCCTCCTGATCTCAGTCTCAGCACAGAGAACGAGACGCTCCTATAAGAACCTGACGTGGATGAAACAGGAAGAAAGCAAATACAAGAGGAGAGCAACATGTAACACTGTGTTCTAGATGAGGGCCTCCAAACACGGCCATGACCTAGGCAGAGGGACGAAGGCTATGGGGTCCGAGAAGAGGTAGGTTCCCTGTGGCCACACGGAGGCCCAGATGGCCCTTCCCTCACCAGAAAGCCCTCAGCACAGAAACGCATACTTCCCATGAAAACCTGGCCTGTAGCTGATTTTCAAAATCTGTAGAACAAGTTTTCATTCCTTCAAACACACACAATACATCGTTCAAGTTAAAGTAACATTTACCACATAATAATCTGCACCAAAACACACGGAAAACCGTGCTGGAACACAAAGATGAGACAGAGCCTGCCACTTCTGGTGAGCCAGTGAGGGGAAATGCCGGCTGGGGAAGGCCGGGAAAGAAAGTGGGGGCGCTCGGGCCTCGAGCGTGCATGCAGGCGGACGGCCAATGCACTGGGAGTGGCGGACGGTGGTGATGGGGGCGTGGGGGACCAGGAAGGGCAAGACTTGGACAGCCACTGAAGCCGGATGCCGGCTACATGGGGTTTGCCTCTCTGGCTCTCAGACACACTGGAATGTTCCCACAAGACAACACTGGGGGCAGAGAACACATACAAACACATGCTTGAGCTAAGTCCTGAGGGAGCAGGTTGGGGGTACAGCTGGGAAGTGTGCATCCTGAGCAGAAAGCGGCCGACAGGAAGCTCCGGCCCAGGCCGGGCCAGCGCACTCACCCCAAAGGACACACGGCAGAGGTGTACCAGGAGAACAGGTACTGGCAGTCAGCAGTCTCGTGGCTGAACTCGGGGATCCCGTCCTTCACCAAAGGGTCGCAGTGGAAGAAGATGGTGGAAGACACAGACTTCGTCTTATCTTTTCCACACTTAGAGGATGAGGCAAACACCACATCTAGATCACCATCTGTCAGAAAGGAAGACACAATACAGGCAACGTTACCATCAACTTTTCAATAAAGGGCCGAGTTCATCTTTCCACAGTCTGTAAAAAGTTTGCACACACTTAAAATTATGATAAAGGGCCTTCTTCAAAGGTCCCACATGCACGCTTTTCCACAGGCCGCCCGACACACGTTACGGAGCCCCTGCCTCACGTCAGGGAGCAGGGAAGTCTTGAGCCTTGCCCCAGAAGAGGTCTGGCTCCGTCCTCAGCTAACAGTAGGATTCAGAACAGGGACTGGCCACGCGTTATCAGCGCCTCCGTAGACGGAAATGGACCCAGTGGGCAACCAGCCAGTCAACCAACTAAACAAGCCTCCACACGGAGCCCGGGACGCTGGGGGCTCGGTGCGCTTCCCTGGCTGGCGAGACTCTGTACATATCGTCACACACTGGTGCTGGGAATGGAACCCATCCTCATGCCGCAGGAAGAGCATGATGGAAGCATCCTGCTCCCTTCTGGACGCCATCCTATGTGCTTTTTTCCCTTGGCCAATTTCCATCCTTAACCGTGACTGTAACAGCGCAAATGAGTCCTGAGTCCTAACAAATGATCAAACCTCAGGGTGGTGACAGAACCTCCCTGAAACCTGCAGCTGGTGTCAGAAGTGACGGAGCTGTGTGCAGACGTTGCCCTCTCCAAACTCCACAGGCGGCTGGAAGTTCACAGCCACTGCTACGGGGCTAGGGCGTTCAGTGCATGAAGCAGCCACGTTCACGAACCAAAGGGAGCCCGAGCCCCAAGCCCCACGGCTGGACTCAGGAAGGTCCCACGAGTTCTCACTCACAACTGGCTGAGGCGTGACCCAAATGGACCACCCACCAGGCTGGCATGTGGGCGCACATCCCCGAGCTGATGGGGGAGCCGAATCGCAGCCAGACGGGGCTCCGTGGCTTCCTACTCTTGCCCTCTGGAATGAGTGGAGACTTGAGAAGAGATTTAAACTGATATTTTCACGAAATGCAAAAAGTGGTCTTAATACTAAACCGACTTTCTAGCGTTGGTGAATACTGAAAGTGAAAAGGTCTGAAAGGAGTTTAAAGAACGACGAATAAATAAATGCACGTGCAGATGTGACCCGAGTGAATCCAACTCAGAATTACTGGAAAAGAACAGAGAACCACAGGAGTTGACTCCATAATGTGGAATCCTGACAGCAAATCAGGCTGACCTGGCGCTCAGCGTCTGCGCGTGAACGCACGGACGTCTGGGCTCCTACCACTCGGGGAGCAGCTGCTTCTCTTCTCGGGGAATCTCTAGGAGCCCTTTTTACAACAGAGCCGGCTGGGTTTTTAAACACATTTAACTTTTTAAAGGGTGTCTAGCCTTTCTTTTCAACCTTTTGATAAATGTAAAATGTCTTACTCTACTGTAAAAATATCTGAAAGTTGCCAAGTAAAGAACCAACATGACAAAACAAAATCGAAGGCAATTCTTGGACACGCACACTTTATCTTCTGCTTCACCCCCACTTCACAACCTCGGGTTGAAACCAAGTTTTGGTTTTCGGGTGTTCATCTGGAACTGAGGTGACTTTCTCCTACAGTGAAATGCTCGTCTCACACACACTGTTCAATCATTTTGACGACTGCGTATCAAGACACAGACCGGGCTTCTGCTTTCAAATCGGGGATTTCAACGGAAGGGTTTCTTCATGAAAATTCTAACGTCCCTCCTTTGAAGAAGCTGAACACGGAACACTGATGGAAAGCAATTACCTTGAACGTAGTATTTGGTTTTGTCAGAAGTTCCAACTTTCCTACTGAAGTGTTGGTCGTTTGGTTTAACCTGGCATATGTTGGCCCCCGAGCATGCTGGATTTCTGGAGCTTGTGATGGAGGAAAGCTGGATTTCATACAGGTACTTGTCCCCATTTGTTCTCATGTCCCCAGAGGCACTGAACAGCCTGAAGAGACAGAAAAGATGGCAGTGACTCTAGTCCTTCCAGAAACCCATTTACAAGGGACTCAAACACCCGGGAACTGCAGGGCTGCAAGCCACGGCCCTTCTCCGGCTCTGCCGGCCTGGGAGCCTGTGAGGCTTCCACCCCATCGTCTTCCTGCGTCCCCAGCCTGCACTCTGAGTGGCGTCCCGCTCTGGGCCCACCCCAGCCTGCCCCGGGTGCGGCCAGCAGCTCTGGCCGGTCCCTGAGGTCCGGTAGCCGACCCCCGAGATTATCAGGAAGGGGAGGAGGAGGGGAGACTTTATTTTTACACTCAAGAGAATTCACCATCTTTGGTGTTAAAACTTCATGGTTGAGTAATGCTTTCCCTCGGTTTAAGCAAAATATGACAACCACCTAGAAACAGTAACTAAAACACACTGCCTATTTATCATCTTGCAGCCCCCCCGCCCCATTAGGGAAAGGTCTAAATTGCTGGCTTCATTTTGAATACATTTCAGTGCTCGAAAAGAAAATGTTCCACTTACTTAAAATAAATATCTCCGAGGCTGAAGCTCTTGCCGTTTATAGGGTTGGTGATGGTGCCGTTCACCATCTGCACCTCCTGCGGCTTCACAGCACAAGCAGCCCGGGAGTCCCAGCTGAAGTAGTACGTGCAGCTGTCGATGTCGAACCTGGAGGGAGCGAGCGAGGACCGTGGTCACGGCCAGCCGGGCTCGGGGCGGCGCGGGGCCGCGGCCGCACGGAGCCTCTTGCGCCTGGAAGCCTGGCTTTCAGGGCTCCAAGCGGGCCGAGCCCTGGGTCCCCACGGAAGCCCCCCCACCGCCGAGCCCTCACCACCCCCACAGTGGGCACTGGCAGCTCTGGCTGGAATGGCTATTACTGACTTTTCTCAACAGTGTAATAGGGAAGGTGATGGTCTAGCACATCAGCAATGTGAAAAAGCAAGCAAACTGTTCAACAGTTTTGCTTTGTTTTGTTTTTAATTAAGAAACTGTGCAACATCTAGGGGCACCTGGGTGGCTCAGTCAGTTGAGCATCTGCCTTCGGCTCAGGTCATGATCCCGGTGTCCTGGGATGGAGCTCTGTGTCAGACTCTGCTCAGTGGGGAGTCTGCTTCTCCCAGCCCCCGCCCCTCTCTCTCTCTCTCAAATAAATAAAATCTTCAAAAAAAAAAAAAAAAAGAAAAGAAAAACAGTGCAACATCTAAAAGCTGGAAAAATTTGCTCCCAAATTTTTGAACTTTATTTTATAAGCTTTTCTGACTCCTACATTGATTTAAATCCTCAGACAATTCCCAGGTCTCCCCAGAAATTCCAGCCCAGCTTCTGGAAGAATCACTGCTTGGGAAACAGCACTCGTATGCTCCCTCTATTGGCCAAACTCCTCCTAGCACTAGATGCAGAGTTGCCTAGAAAATTCTAGGGTGACCCAAGAGCACCCCAGGTGTCAGCCCCACCTGCTTGGGGGGGGGGGTCTCAGGCTGCTTGAACAGCTGGCCTTGGGCGGCACCAACCGCTGCCCCTTTGGTTCTACAATGATGTCGAAGGCAGAGGCCGGTGAAACATCACTTTACATTGTCACTTTAGCCAAGTGACCGTGTATCCGGCCCCTTTTCCAGGAAATCCCTCCCTGTGTGGAGCAGCCCCGCACACTCTAGAACAATTAACAGGCCCGGCGCCCTCACCAGGCCCCAAGTTTCAGTGGCTGCACAAACACACTCTCCCTGCACACCTGTCCGCACACCTGAAAGTGAAAACCGGGGGGAGAGATGCTGGTGAGCCCCCAGTCCCTGCTCTCCACAGCTCCCTGTGTAGGCCCCAACCCTCTCACCTCATGAATGAAGGTCTGCCCACGGTCTTCGCACAGGTCAACTCTATGACGGCAGATGCCGTCTTATTCTCCCCACACTGATAACCTTTTGAGTAAGTTACGATGACTTTGTCATCTGAAACACACGAAGGATGGATTTGTGGTTATAAAAAGCTTCGGCGTCAGAACGTTAAAAGTCAAGACAGAACAAATGTTCGGCTCTCTCAAGACTCCTAAGTCTTCAGTCTTGGGTTCTCAGCATGCCAAGCTTGGTGACCGCCTCTGGGTCCGTACCACACCTTGCACGGCTGGGGAAGACCTGGGTTCCAATCCCAGCCCCTCCTGCTCACCAGCTGCCTGACTCGGGGCTGCTGAGCATCTGAGCCTGTCCCCTCACCTGCGCAAGAGGAATACCGCCCAGAGCGTCTGCCATGAGCCCGGCACGATGGGCACACAGAGAACCTCGCCTAACGGCAGTTGTCACAACTGCTCCAGTTTTTAGGATTCCAGGGTCATTTTAGGTGCTTTCCCAACACATCCCCCCCCCCCCCCCCCCCCCACCGCTCGGAACATCCCAGGAGTAACAGGGCAGGAGCTAGACCTCCAAACTACAAAGAGAAAAACCAAAAGCAGAACAACTCTGATTTCTCAGGTCTCCCGGCTCTGCATCCAACTTTTCCACTTCCAAAAATATCACAGAGAAGAGACAGCTAAGACCCTGACCTGCAGGGTCTAAGAGGTGAGCACTTGCTCACAGTGGCCACTTGGGAGCCAGCGTGGCGGCCAGCTCAATGCTGCTGCCGCTTCCAGCTACTGTGTGTGGCCGCCCGGAGCCGTCCTGGGGGAGCCCAAGCCCACGCTGGCTCAGCGGCACAGGGCGGGGGCCTCGGGAGCAGCACCCACCCTGCAGCCCCTGACTCTCACACCCCCGAGACCCGGGGGGACGGGGGGACACAGGCTTTGGTACCAGCTTCCCACCTGTTCTTCCCGGGACACAGGCCAAGGCGTAGGGGACCGCTCTGCCAAAGGCCCAGGCCCTCAGCCCTGCCCAAATTCAAAGCTGTACCGGATGAATTACAGTCAGGCTCCTGTGCAAAATTCTGGAAGACAGAATTCTACTGCTTTAAAGAGAAATTCTTAAACTGCCGGGGCATGGGAAACAAACCAACGCAGGTCTTACTGTAGACACCCTCCACTCCCGGGCAATACACTCGACCTTCCCCAGCTTGTTGCCCAACCTGGGACATGGACTCTAACCCCAAGCCCACCCCCACAGAGCTGTGAGGATTGCACAGGCAGAAAGCACAGCTGTAGATAAACGTGACTTCCTGGAACAGACAGTCCATCTCTCCACCCCACATGGCTGCAGCCCTTCCTGAGCATGTGGGTCACGGTGTCTGTCCTTGGACAGTCGTCCTGTTGGGGCCGAGGAGTAAGGCCCCGGGTGTGTTGGGGACCCTGCTAGCCGAACCTTCCGTGAGGCCTTCACCCTGCAAACCTCTTTCAGCTGGCTGTGGGCAGCCGGGGGAAGGGCTGATCCAGTATCTGTACACAACCACGAGACTGCAGAGCAGAGAGCCACCCTCACCCCTCGTCGTGAGCCGTGTGGGAACGGCGGTGGATGGCGGGCTGGGAGGCCGCTCCAGGCGACCCTACCATCTGGTGCGCCTCTCATCCACAGTGACAGTGGTCCCTCGGAATTCCCTGTCTCCTTTCCAAGAGCTCAAGCAGACTCAAGTCACCCGTGGTTTAATCAGGACAACTCGGGGACCCCACTCTACTCCAACAAGGTAAAGGTGTTTTTCTTTACTGGTTCCTCCGAACATATCCCAGTTATTCCTATCTAAGAAAGATCTACCTTTTAAATAATGAAAGACAGGGGCGCCTTGGTGACTCAGTAGGTTAAGTGTCTGACTCTAGATTTCGGTTCAGGTCGTGATCTCAGAGTCGTGAGATGGAGCCCCGCGTCGGGCTCTGCACTGGGCATGGAGCCTGCTAAAGATTCTCTTTCTCCTTCTCCCTCTCCCCATCCCTGCCAAGCTCGTGCTCTCCCGTACTCTCGCTCTCTCTCAAATAAATAATGAAAGATAGAATCTTTCACTCAACAACCAATTGCAACATGAATTTTCTACTAACACTATTAAAAAGAGCTTCAGTATTTTCTTAATTGTTAAGACATTACAAAAACATACCCCTGAATTATCTTTACCAAGTTCTTGCATAACTGTTCAGCTTTCCTGAATAAATGCTGGTGCATATAATATGCAGACTCCGGCACTCAATCCAGAGCTGGAGCAAGGATTCAGAGGAATCTTAACCACTGTGACCCTCTCAGGGTAGAAGTACGTTCCCAGGAGAGGTGACCCCCCTACACACACCTGCTAGGACCTGCCATCTCTGGGAATACAAAGTGGTACTTACTCTAATGTTCCAGGAATTACCAAAATGCTTGAGAAACAGTCATAAGGAATGGTATCTGGCGGTTTCAGCTCAAGCCAGTGCTGACCCTCCTGGCCATGAGGACGCCCTCACCTTCCCAACTGCGATGCAACACCGTAAGCATGCACAACAAGGACCCAGGGCCTTACCTAAGACGTCCAGCCTCTGTGTGTGAACAAGCCCCAAGACCTGGACGACACCAGATGCACTCTTTTTGCAAATGCTGGCTCTGTCAGAGCAGTCGAGAGGCCCTTTATATATTTTCTGGCAGAGATTTATATAGTACCTGTGAAACAACACAGAGAAGTGAAGGAGCAGGGTGTAAGGCCAGTCTGCCCTGCGCACTGGGGTGCAGCTCTCTGCCCCTCCCTTTCAGAAACAGGAACCGTGCTGGTCCCCAAGTGCCCCACGGCACCTCAGAATGCAGCACCAAAACAGATTTTCCAGTAAAGGCCCCGGGAGTGGCTGCTTCCTGAAAAGGGGGGCATGGCACCCAGGCAGGTGGGGGTGAACCCTGAGACGGTGTGGTTTAGGAGGGCTGCTGGGTTGGGATCTGCAGCGGCTCCAATCCCAGCGAGCTGCTGACCTTAGGACCGAAGGCCTCCAAGTGCACACCCCCACCCCACGCTGAGGCCTTTCCTGGTCTGAGGGCCCCTGGCAGAGACATGGAGCGGCCGCCACAGGCCACAAATCTCAGACCCACACAGCCCACGGGGTGGGTGCCAAAGAGCTGAGAAAATCAACGCACCCCCCCCACACACACACCCAGCAACAGACAGAAGCCCTTCACAAGCACAACACTCATCGAGACTCATTCTATCGCATGCGGATCGCCGGCTCCTGGTTCCAAAGGCTCCCTTTCTGTCCACCTCTGCCTTCAAACCCAACCCCAGGCACCAGGTCTGGCACCGTGAGGGGCTCTCGAGCCACCGCAAGCACCGGCTTTACATGGCAGCCCCAGCTCTGCAGGGACATGGAAGCGGACTGCCAAGAGCCCACCACCATCAGGCCCGAGAAGGACACGGCTGGCACGTGGTGATAGGTACTCACGAGTCTCCTTCATGGACAAAGAACCAAGACCCGGTGAGTGAAGACAACAGCCGTAAGTCGTAGGTTTTGTGCTTCTGGATGAATTTGCACTCCATCTTCTTTGGAGGGCAGACAACTTTTGTTTTCCACTCAAATGTCACCTCACAGCCACGAACTTCACTGAAGACCTGTGGCCTCCCGATATCGGCCTCCTCGTCGCACTTGAAGATAACTGCAGACATCCGGTGGCTGTTTGCTGGGGAGCAGCATGCAGAAAACTCAGACGGCAGCCTGGCCCCCCGCCCGCCCGCCCCGCTGTGCTCAGCGCCAGCGCCTCCACCCGCCACTGCCCCCGCGCCCCCGCGCCCCCCCCAGAGCTGCGCCGTCTCCTTCACGTGTCCCCCGGCCCAAAACAGACCAAGGCCCCCCAGGGCCCTGTGTCTGCCTCCTCCTGTGCTTAATGACCCCACGGCACTAGCTCAATCCCCCGTGGCCGGTATTCAACATTTGGTCACGTGTGAATGAGGACAAGAAATAAAAACAGCAACAGGTACCTGTAATTGCCTAAAAACGTGAGTGCTGTCCACCAGACCAGGAGAAAGGTCCTGTCACAATAAGCCTCAAAACAAAACTATAATAGGCCCCTGCAAATTTAACACTTAGAATTTCTTTATGCCCTCTCGTTCCCTGAGCATTTAAAAGAATCAAGTCGTTGTTTGTGTATCTCCTCATCACGTCCCTCGAGCACTCACGCCCGTTTGTGCCGCCCGTGAGCGGCCCGGCTCAGCCTGAAGCCCCAGGCCTGCCCCGTGCCCGCCGCACGGCTGAGAGCCGGCGGGTGAGCCCACCGCTCTTCCTGCCGACGCAGGCCCGTGACCAGCAGGACTCCGCACAGGCGCGAGCGGCCGTCAGCGGCGCCAGCACGAGGACACCCACCGCCCGAGTTAGAGAACGGGCCCCGCTGACCACCTGGCACCGGCCTGTCAGCCCTGCCCTACTTCAGTCTATGTACCCAGTCACGTAACACATCCCACGGAGCCATTTGAGATGTCCTCGCTTTATGCAAAACAAGCGTGACATGGAAAAACGACATGCGACAGGACTAACTCGGACAGCCACAGAGGTCTGAGCACGAAGCCAGCCTGGGGAGGACGCCGGCTAAGCGGCAGCCCGAGCCCGGACGCATGCTCCGCTACGTACAGTGTCTGCAGAAGCCCCACTCGCGGTCTCTGTCGTAGTTGGCCGTGGTGGAGCACCAGAGCCTCGCCCTGCCCTCCAGAACACACTCCTCGTAGCTCTTCCCATTGAATATGAAGGGGAACACACACGGGTCACCTTCCTCAGTTTCTGGAAAAAAGAAGAACATCCGCGTGACCCTGATTACCAGCACCTCAGCTGTGCTTTCGCTGCCGCGCACGATCACCTGGGAACGCTCACAAGGATCCCTTATGAAAGCCACCACCCTAAGCCGACATCAGGACCGCTGGCCTCTGGGTCCCAACATGACAAGAGGCTCACAGACCAGCATGAGCCCGAGGCCAGAGCACTCACACTCAGGGCTGTGTGGGTGGAACGCCATGTGGTCCGAGCCAGGTGTCCGCATTCACAGCATCCGGAGCTCCATGCCTCAGTTTCCTCCTGTGGCCGGGTCTAACACCACACTCCCCACAACATAAAACACACCCTGCTACAAAGATTTACCTGGAGGACAATTATCTCCATTGGCATAACTTAAAATGACAGCTTCATCCTGGTGCCTGTAATCCAGTCTCATCGATGCCAGCCGCCCAAAAGATGCCCCCTTGTTCCTGGAAAGCAGGCAGACACCGCCGTCCTTACAGCCTCCTTCATCCAGGCCTGCCGCCGCGGTGCATACCCCTACACTGTAGGTGCGTGAGTCTCGAGTCACCTGGACAGACAAGAACACGCGTGGGCATCAGTGGGTCTCCAGGTGGGGAGAGCCGTCGCTCGTGCCGGAAAGCAGGGGCTGCCTGCGGGCTGTGCACGGCTGCCTCAGTGCTCCCTTCCTCCTCTCCACTCCTGACCTTCCTCCAGAGGGCAATGCCTGACCCACCATCTGGGCACTTCCCTCTGTCCACCCCCAGGCCCCTGGTGGGGAGCCGGCTGTCAGACCTCGGGCTGCTCCTCCACCTTCCTGAAGCCCGGGTTCCCCACCTGTGACGCAGGAGTGCTGAGGACAGAGCTGATGAGCGGGAAGCAGACACAGCATCGCTGAGCACGTACGTCACCTTCCTTGCTGGCCCCACCCTCTGCAGGCTCACACCTGCAGCACACCAGTCCCACCTGTGCAAGGTCTCTATCACAGGAGCCAGGGCACGGGCCTCGGGGCTCACTACTCCCCAGCTACCATCCCCTGGGAGGTGCTGGGATCTGGTGGCATGGTCCAAGGTGCATAACTCAGTAACATCTAGATCACAGGCCCCCAGGTGGAGGGTCCCCAAACCCCAGTGACTCAAGATGCCCACAGCCTCATCGATATCACAAATAGCCCATGACACACAGGCCAGATAAGCTCCCCCCCAACACACACACACAGATGTATCTCAAGTCAGAGGAACATCCTAGCTGCCTCTATCCATTACCTCTGTGGTCAGCAAAAGAGCTGCATCTGCATCTTGAAGTCAGGTTGGCAGGAGACACAAGGGAATGACTCACAGCCTCTTCTGGGTGTACCAGACCTGGCCCTGCCCTTATGGGATACACGGTGGTCACATGCACGTCCCCAAGCAGCCTCCTGACCTCCGTTGTATCATTTAATCCTCACAAAGCCCTATGGAGCTTAACTCTGAGCCGTGGCGCACAACTCAGGCATTAGCTGGGCCTTGTTCGTTACACAGTCTAGAATCCCCAACAAGTTGATCCTGTGTGTCCAGGGCGGAGACTAAGCCCATTACCCCTCCGTGCACTGTGCCTCAGTGGTCACATGTGCCCCATCACCTACAACACAAGAAGGTATCACAAAGAACCCAGGCCGCTGTGCCCCCAAGATCAGCGGGCTCCAGCTGAGCGGCATTACCTTGAAAGTGCTTTTGGAAAGGCTGGACAGGTTAAAGCTGTAATGCAGCTGCTCGTCCGTCAGGGAGCAGCCGTCCACCTTCACTTCGTCTGGACAGACCAGTGGGGTCTCCCACCCAAACACAAAGTCGCAGTCACTGGTCCTCAGCAGCATGGGAGCTCCCTGTTCAAAAGAAAACCCACATGGGTCAAGTACAGCATCCTCACACAGCTCTCCTCCCCCAGCTGGCACCAGAGAGAGACCCCCGCTTCCGGGGCTGTGGCCGTGGCTGGGAGGCTGCCAGGTGCTCTGGGTGACCCGTAGTGGCCCCCCTCCAGGAGGGAGGGGCAGGGGCACCACCCTGCAAGGAACCAGGATGGCCCTGCCCACACACCTGGAGCCTCTCGCAACCTCCAGGACGTGGCCCTGCATTTAGACAAAGTCCCCATGTCCACACTACCAGTTCTTTAAACGTCATGACCGAGCAGGGTATGAAAGTGAGGCCCTGCCAAGGCAGAGGAGGGAGCCAAGCACTCTGGGACGCTCGCCGGGAGCGTCTCCACCCCGCTGCTACAAACTGAGGCCACCCCGGACGAGGCCCACACACCACTCGGCCAGACTGCACGCAGGCCACGGAGCCCGCACCGGCATGCTTATGCCCCCCTTGCTCAGCAACAGCACAGACGGGCAGCTGGTCAGGAACTTCATTTTTAGTTGCTGCTGAGAATCGGTTTTTCTATAAACTTCAGTGGAAAAGTATTCCCACTAAAGGTAAAAACCACAGGGGCAGAAAATCTCTTTAAAACCTTTCCAACCTTGAGCGCACACTTCGTGTGAGGTGCCCGGTATCTGAAAGCCAGTGAACACTGCTCACTTTGAACATGACACTGCCGCCCCGAGACTCCGTGCCCGCCCCGTGGACGGCCCACCATGTGGGGTTAGCAGTTTCCCAGCTAGGCCGTTACACGCTCTCCATGTGGGAGGCTGAGATAACCGGCGCTCCTCGGGAGGTGGGTCTTCAAAAGAACCCCTCTGAAGAGTGAACTACCGAACGTGGCAGCCTTTCTACAGATTAAGCCACGCTGCCTTAGGCTGTGTGTGCCGATGGCCGCCAGGTGGACAAACTGCACAAACATGCAGACACACACCCAGAGATGAAAGGAGTTCGCTGATCACAGCTCTGCCCCCCTGGTAACTCAGAATTATCCTGAGGGCCAACGGACCATCTGTGAACAGGGATGTGTCCAAGGGCCCTGAGGTGGGGTGAGCCACTAGATGGGGAGGGCCCAGGCAGTGATGGTCTGTGTCTTCCCCTGTCCCTCCTCTCCCCAGGCTGCTGCCACGTCACTTCCCACCACTGGGCAGCCAGAGCTCCCTTTCCCTGACAGACCTGCTACAGGCCAACAAAACAGAAAGTCAGCCTAGGGAATCCACAAGACACATTCTAGAACCAAAACCCGTTACCTGAGCTCCTTAGGGCCAGATGAACCTTACAGTTCATCATCTTCAGGATTTTAAGAGGCACATATTTCTATCACCTCTCTCTCTCTCTCTCACGCACGCACACCCACACACACCCCCACACAGTCCTACAGTCAAGCACACTCATGTTTCTGTAGCCAAATGTATGAATATTCTTATCAAGTGGGACAAATACCATGAGTAGCCTCCATCACTCATGTCAGAGGACTGAGTTTTCAGAGCGTTACAGATTTCAGAAGCATAGACTCCGCACTGTGAAGCTGGGCTGCTTGGAGCAAAGAGCTCGCCAGCTGAGAAGGGGGAGTCCCGGCGGCCACTGCAGGGCTGCATGAGTCAGGTACGGCACCCACACCTCTGAGTCCCTGTGAAATGGGGGCCACAACCTACCCATTCATCTCCTATTCACAGAGAGAACGTATGCAGAAACTCTGTGGAACAGAATGACACTCGTGATGGAAGCCATGTTATTTTTAAATGCACTTAAAACAGAAGTCGATAACCTCCTTAGAAGGAACATACGCAACTCTGTTAGAGCTATTTTGATTCCGGAGAGACCTTCTTTTGTTCACTAACTTCTAAATTTTTGGTTATATCCTGAACAATGATAGCTGCCAAAAGTCTGAGTTACCAATAAGAATAAAATCACTAATGCTATAGTTTTAAAAAAGGAAAAAGCTGACACTTCTGTACGTTGGTACACATTGAAAACTACTCCTATGCTTAAGTGTTTCACATTTTTAAATTACAGCAAGCCTCACTGTGCAAAGTCCGCCCCATTAATTCAGTGTGGGCTTACTCATTGTTAAATTAATGGTTTTAGGGGCACCTGGGTGACTCAATCAGTTAAGCATCTACCTTCGGCTCAGGTCATGATCCCAAGGTCCTGGGATCAGGCCCCGCATCAGGCTCCCTGCTCAGTGGAGGGCCTGCTTCCCCCTCCCCCCCCGAGCCCTCCCCCGCTTATGTGCATGCTCGCTCTCTCTCGTGCTCTCAAATAAAGAAATAAAATCTTTAAAAAAAATTAATGGTTTTAAATTATTCAATACACCACTGACACACCATATGATTCCATCCATTTTCAATACGGGCATCCTTACGCCTGAAGCATGCTTTCTGAGCCTGCAGCTCTGGCTCACTAAACCAGGCTTCAGCCCCCAGACTGTGAACAGGTGCACACTTACCATACTCACACCTCTCCTACAGTGAAATGCGATCAGTGAGGTGTAGTTGAAATGCTTGTCGGCTAAGCAAGGAGTACTACTTTCAAAATTCAAGTAAACTTCATTAGCTATGGGGTTGAGTATTGGAGGTCCTGTGACTCGGCCAATATCCTAAACAAAGAAAAAAACAAACAGCATTTCAGGAAATTGCTCCTTGGGTTGGCGAACACAGGCTGATACAGAACTGCAACAACAATACCTCATCTGTTTTGAAAATGAGTAGCATCTAAAGAAACTAGGTTAAGAGCAACTCACTTGACAAGTCTTGACAATAAAAGCTGCTACTCAGAAAGTTCAGTTTGTCAGCAGTCATCAGTTTCGATCCTACGATTTCTAACAATAGGATTCTATTTCCAATCATGGTGAATTTTCAAAGATTCCAGGCAATAGGTCTCTGTCCAGGAGTATCAAGAATGCTGCATGGTCCCCTATCACCTGATGGTGAGCGGCGGCGGCAGGAGCCCACAGATCTGCCCCCACGCCGGCCTGCCTCCTCACACCCAGCACTGCCCCGGGATTGCTCGGTTTCCTTGGCAGTGCCCTTCGGTACATCCTTGGGAGGGCACAGGCTTATTTCCCATGACGTTTTATAGCTCAGCACAGCATCTGACGCACACTGGCTGCTCAGTAAATATTTCTGAGCAAATAAACCCAAGAACGAAGGAAAGACGAATGGTCAGAAGTGGTGTATGTGTGCATGAGTGAGCCACGGGGCTTTCGTTCATCACCATGGGGCATGTTCAGGCTATGATGACTCAACACCTACTCCAAGCAGGAAACTGGCTACCGTTTTTAAAATCTGAAAAAGGACAGCCAGGCAGGAAAATACAGCAGATATGACCTATCAGAAAGGTACTCACATCCAGGGTCCCAACCTGCACGGTCAGAGAGGACGGCACTGAAGAGCTTCCTACTAAGATGTGGTTCACCCAGGCCCTTGGCTCCTCATGGAGAGACTCATATCATGGCCAATTTCCCCACCCGCTCCCATTTCTCTACACTGATGCTGCAGATAATACCCATTTTTAAAAGGACATCTCCAGGCACACCTGGGTGGCTCAGTCAATTAAGCAATTAAGCATATGCCTTCAGTTCAGGTCATGATCCCGGGGTCCTGGGATTGGGCCTCAAGTCAGGCTCCCTGCACAGCAGGGAGTCTGCTTCTCCCTCTCTGCCCCTCCCCCCCCAACTCATGCGTACTACAAGCATGCTCGCTCTCTAATAAAATCTTAAAAAAAAAAAAAGGACATCTCCATATCTTATGACAGGACTGCGTAAAGCCTACAGATAGAAATGTAGAAATAGACCCTTTTGAGATGCATCTCAAATAATAAAGCACAGCAAAAATTTGATAAAACATAAGGATAACTCATGAAGACAATTTTCAAAGAGCCAAAGCTGTACTAAAAAGAGCTAGGAGTCCCAAACTTCTAAGGCAGAGTATCCAGCAATTAGCAGATCTGCTCTTGCCCCAAAGGACTCATTTACCAAAGAAAGTGATTGTATCTCCCAAGCACTTTCTTTACCCAAGACATGCATTTCAAAAAAAGAAATCAAGTTCTTATCAGTTCTTTCTTGCCACTTTACATGTAAGTTTCCTGATCAGAGTCAACCTTAAGAATCCTAACAGGACACCCTATTCACACGTGTTCATGTTTTCTTCCACAACTCAGAGACCTCCTGGTCGCCATCATTAGCTGATGGCTCAATGCACAAATCCTTAACGTTAATCTTCCCCAACTGGACCCAGGACACACACAGTCCCAGATCCTTTCACCTTCCCATCTGCCTGAGTAACCCTCCACTGAAAGCAAGAAACACAACATGACAGTTGTTAAAAATCTTGCAAAACTTGTTTCTGCCTTGTGTTTCCCATACTTACTATGGGGGGACCGTCAACAGGAACCTTGCACACAGCCGCTCCGGCAGGACAGGGCACCCCATGCATCGGGTTCAGCGGCTGGCAGATGTTGATGTAGAAGTCAGGGCCGGTGTCCGAAGTGTCATCCTCACTCTCGTCATACGCCTCATAGCCCCCCGTGCGGTGGATGAGGGGGGACAGGTCAATAATGGAGCTTCCGTTCCTCACAGAGCACTCCGTCTGTTAGACAGGGAGGACCTCGCTGGAGTCCACAGTAACATTCTCCTCATCACCACTAAGTCACCCCAGGAATTTAAAAGCAGCACAAAAAAAGCACGAAAGATGGAACAACATCCCCCAAGCGCTTGGGCACTTAGACCTACTCATTGTTGGGACCATCGCGGGTGGCTAAGCCATTCTGGGTACCCTCTGGCGGGGGGGGAGTGGCGGCCGACAGTGACCTGCAGGAAAGCTGGTGCAGGAACCACGGCCCACCTGGGCGTCAGGCAGGCATTTCTCAGAGGCCACACGGGCCCCAGACTCACCACCTGCTCGCAGGCCAGAGGCGTGTGCCAGGAGAAGAAGAGCGTGCATGTCTGCTTGTCGAGAGAGATGAGCATGGGCCTATTGGTGGGCCCGGCCTCAGGCCTGCACACGAAGCTGATCACACTCTTGTAGGTCAGGCCGGATTTGGACGGACAGGGGGATCCATCCTCATACACCAGCTGTAGGACCTGATCCACATAGGTCAGCCTCTTGTTTGCCTTGCCCACACTGATCCTGGTCTGCCCGAAGCAGGCCCCTGTACCGAACGTGAAGGGAGAGGAAAAGCACAATTATGGACTCAGGTGACCAGCTTTCTGAGGACTGCTTTCTGCAAATCCAGAGCTAACACTTGTCATTCTGAGCGTCCAGTGAGGTCTCGGCAAGTGTCCTGCATCTACCATTTCATCACGTAGCCACGGGTTTCCCCCCCATGAGCGGAATGTTACAGCAGAGGTGATGGATCTTCAGTTCTACTCCTCTCTTTTGCCACAGGAATGCGGAGGCTGGGGACAGCCCTGGGGACGGGAGACCCAGGCGTGGCAGTGGTTGTGCACTTACCCACGCCGGGGGAGCAGTTTTCATTGTCATCACAGACACTGATGTACACAAGCCCCTTCTCGCTGTATGCAGCCGTGTGTCCAGCTCTGCCGCTTAAAGAGCTCAGATCAAACAGGTGTCCTGCAAGGGGGGAAGGGGCGGACACACAGTGACGCCAGCATGTTCACCCACGGACCACGCTGGCCATTGGGACTTCTGACTTCCTGCCGTGGGTCCACCACTTGCCTTGTTCACTGACCTGGCCCTAAAAATGCTCCTGGCCAGCTAGACTACATCATGAGGCTAGAGACTGCAAGTTTATATGATGGCTCATCTTTCCTCAGAAGACAGTGGCTCATAGCGTCCTCCTCCTCCCGGGGCTGGGCCACAACAGGGCCATGAGGGCCCTGGTGGGATTCAGGAGGGCCTGATGGCATCCGCCCCATGGCCAAGGGATGCCAGCCGCAGCCTGCTGGGTCCCCAGCACGGACGGCAGTCGAGGCCTCCCCGCTGCCCCCACAGGACCACTGGACCCGGACACGGACTCTACGCAACTCTGCAAGCCTACAGCTGGTGTGACGGGCACACTCGGAAGCAGGAGTAATGGGCAGCAAGAATCGCAGGGAGATGGATCAATCTCTTCCCCACCGAAGGAGAAGTCCTAGCAAACAAAACTGGGTAGAGCAAGAGAGGACGCCAACATGCACACACGTGGACAGAATGCTACTGCCAAGGGTGTCTTGCTCCCCAGCTTCAAGTTAGGTCCCTC
>NC_058410.1:8079661-8154048 GCF_002201575.2 Neomonachus schauinslandi
TTGGTGACTGGCAGTGTCCTCACTATGGGGGGGTTGGTGACTGGCAGCGTCCTCACTATGGGGGGTGGTGGTGACTGGCAGTGTCCTCACTGTGGAGGGTTGGTGACTGGCAGCGTCCTCACTATGGGGGGGCTGGTGCTTGGCAGCGTCCCTCACCTGTGGCAGGGTTGGTGACTTGGCAGTTGTCGTGCACATTGCTCCTCACAGGACAGGCAGCTGGTGTGGGCCAGGAGAAGGTGTACTCACAGTCTTCCACCGCACTGATGAACATGGGCCTGGAATTCTACGAGCAAAGGACAGAGTGTTGCCAACAGGGCACAATTTCTATGAAACGTCAGCTTCCATCAAGTGGGAGCCTCTCTGCAATACCACATGGAATTTTTGTCAGTGTGTTTATGGACTGAGGGCACACTTAGAAAAGCAAAGGGTCAAGATCTTCCTGGGATTGCACTAGGGCCTTAACATATGCAAGGTGAGGCAGACTCAGAGCCAGAAATCCACTTGGGGCATCATGGAGATCTTTCTACAGCTACAGCTAGGGAAAGACAGGCAGGGGACAGGGTGAGGAAGTGGCTCAAAGGGTCTGGTGAGTCAGGAAAGAGGAAATAGCTGGTAACACTCTAAAAGCAAAGGAACTCAGATCTGTTATTATAGACAAACAAAAAGCCCCACCCAGAGAACTCGTCATTTACTCCACGATCCTCCACTTGCACGAGCTACACGCGCTCCGTCCCCACGCTTCCTGTCCACCACGGAGCTGCTAAGACTGGTTCAGCAGTACACTCCTTTGCACATAAACCCCTGGCAGCTTTGCCAGCCTCCTGGGCAACCCACATGCAGAGCCCCTCACACATCACCCTCGTGTTTCCTCCCACATGTCCATCAGCTCTTTCTTCCTCCACCACAAGCCTCTGCTAGTTACGGAGCTGAGAGGGTCTATCGGGGCCCAGGTGTCCGGGCCCCAGCAGCTCCTGTCTAGGCTAAGCCTCTGTACAGCTTCCCGAGGAGGAAGGCCCAGCTGCTACTCCTGCCAAGAGGGCAGACCTCAGGCTCCCAGAGCTCCTCCTACCACTGCTGGCCAAACACAGCTGGAGACAGTGGGCACTCCAGCCTAGAACACTGAGTGGGCTGGTCCAGCTTGACTTTATTCCTAAAATTAGTTACAATCCTAAGTTTTAATAGCACATGGGGCTTCACCTTCATCTCACACGTGGAGATGTTCCTGTGGGGACAAACAGTCCAGAGAGACCATTAATTCAGTCCCACACCTGCTTAGCTACACCCACCAACCCCTTAGAGAGAGGCATGGAGCACAGAAATGAGACCAGCCCCCATGGACCGTGCACCAACCATACACTGGCAGTGATGCCCGGCACCTCCTACTTCCTCTCTCTATACCTCACAGCGATTTGGCAAGACGGGAACAGCTCGTGTTATTCACGGGTACATAGCTTAGCACAGTTAAGTAACCAAGCTAGGAAATAAAGAGCAGCCCTGAACCTGGTCGGTCTAACCTTCTGCTTCTCCCAAGCTGCATCCGTGAAGGCAAAGGACAGGTTGTCAAATACCGGTTTGCTCTACAGCCTTGGGGGGCATCTGCAGGGGACCAAACTTTAAGGAGAACCAACCAGTTCTGAGACTAGAACTGCAGGTCAGACACCCCAGGAGCCAGAGAAGAGAGGTAGGTGCCCACGAGCCATAGGGCTGAGGCAGGACTGCCAGCACCCGCGGTCACGCCACGGAGTCCCGAGCATCACATCCTCCACTCAGATCCCAGGGCAAGTAAGACCGTCTCACCGGCCCCGCGATCCGAACGGGCCCAGAGCTACCCGCCGGGGGCTGAGGAAGCACTGTCACTTACGACTTGGCTCTCGCTACAGGTGAAGCGGATGGTGGTTGACTTTTTCCGAATTTGGTCTGGACACAAGTCACCATCGACGTACTTCAGGACAGTGGCGCCATCTCTCCACTGCGGCCCCTCCCTCACCCTGCCAAGGTTCACAGGCTTGGAGCTGCCCAAGAGACACGCGGCTGCTTCCGGAGGGCACGGCTCTGTGAGAGGAGACATGGTTGTTGCCTTTGCCGATTTTCCAGTCCAGAATTTATCTGGTAAGTAATGTCAGACATGCTGTACGCTTCATTCTAATAGTCACTCCAAAACATCTTCTATTTCTTTCGCATGAGATGACAATGATGCCACAGAACTTCTCAGTTAGTAGAGGCATGGGGTGCGGGGAGAATGCAAGGTTTCATAGACCGAATTATTTCTGAACCCCGAATGCGTTGAGACTAAAATACCTAGATAAGCCAACAGGACATTTTAAATGGCCCACATTCAAGTACCACCTTTAAGAGTTACCGAGAGGGGCGCCTGGGTGGCTCAGTTGGTTAAGCGACTGCCTTCGGCTCAGGTCATGATCCTGGAAGTCCCGGGATCGAGTCCCGCATCGGGCTCCCTGCTCGGCGGGGGTCTGCGTCTCCCTCTGACCCTCTCCCCTCTCATACTCTCTATCTCATTCTCTCTCAAATAAATAAATAAAATCTTAAAAAAAAAAAAAAGAGTTACCGAGAACTCTGCCAATTTCCCAGTCCCCAAAATGTCTGTGCTATCTGCCCTGTGTAAAGAATTAGTCCCACCTCATGGATTAGGAACCATGCTGTCACTGATCTGCCCGGCACAGAAAGTGAGGGGAAGGGGGCCCACGGCCTCAAATGTAAAGGAGCACCCACCCACATTACTCTCAGTAAACACAGAGGGCATGCGTTCAATCTCTGCTTTGCTCTCTGTGTCTCCCACCCTGCTAAGAAATCACCCACCACCATGATTCCCTCCACCCACCTCCAACTCCTGTTCAAATAAGGTTACTGTGTTCCCAGCAGAGCCTTCAACAAAGACTTCTGCTAGACCATCCCAGGGATCAGTCATGAGACCCTTAAATAATTCCTCCTGCCGCTTCATGGCCAAAACACCTTCACAGAATCCTGTTCCTACTCGATCTTCTCCCAAACTGACTACAAGCCATCCGCCCAAGAGTCCTCTCTCACCGGAACCAGCCTGGGGAGACAGAGACTTGCAAACATTGATGAGATAGTGCTCGGTGGCTCCTGTCCTTGTGACGGCTTCCCAGTTGTCGCTATACCTTGCCAGGGAGGAGAGGTCGAAGGTGTTGCCAGCCTCGTCTCTGGAAGGAGGAGAACACTGCGGTTAGGCTCACTTGGACTCCAGATGGACACCGAGCACTGGAAAGGCTCAATATTTAAGGTGCGGTCTGTGCCTGGCATCCTGAGCCTCAGGTCCCACCCAGGGACAGAACTTCAGACTGGACCTGGCCCACCACCTCCAGTCAGAATCAGAACCTGAGCTCAGGAAACTTTAAGACTTGGTTCAGCAAAATCATGTATTAATCCAAAACAGAGCAAAGACCAGGCCTGCAAAGGAAGCGCTCCCCGTGCTCAGGCCCGTGAGAGGACAGGAGGGAACAGCGGGCTCCGTGGCACGCTCACAGCACAGAGCACTCTCGGGAGCAACCACCTGCTGTCCAACCCTGAGACGGCCACTGAAATAAAAATGAACTGCTGTCGACATGTCTGCTCAGGCTGAAGTTTACTTACTACACAAATCCCACACACAACTGTTACTGAGGGCCAGCCCCATAGCAGGTGCAGGGTCAATGGTGAGCAAGACCCACGTCTGTCCCCAGGAAGCACTAGGTCCAGGTGAAGACAGAGGCGCAATCACAGACGCCACCCCATAAGGTCTCAGCAGGGAAGAGAAGAACAGAAAGCATTCATTCGTTCAAAAAATACGTGCTAAGCTGAGGGTATTATACTGAGCCAAAAAAATACAAATCACCCATTTTATGAAATTTGCAGAAATTACCAAGAGAAGGAAAACACCATAAACAGGATATAAGTTTTTTTAAGTAGACAGTATGTCAGAGGGCGATTAAAGCTAAAGAGGAAAAAAATCTGGGGCTGGGTGGTAGGGGGAGGTTGAGATTTTAGACGTCGTGGTCAGAGAAAAACTTACCAACAAGATGACCTCACTGTACACGTTTCTGTACTCCCATGAAGTTATTACAATATGCATGTGTCAACTTCCATTTTAACTGATTATTCCATTTTTTACTTCATTAATTCTTTTAAAAACGGTAAATAAAAATATTTGGTAGGAAAAGCTTTATGTACAAAAATATAAGACTCTTTGTACACAAATCTCAGAAAGTGGAAGACAGTCTCAAATGGCAGTAAGAAAACAGTCAAGTCAATCAGGGCTATCTACTCGGAAGGATCGTTCACACCCACTAGAAATGAGAAATGAATTTGTTTCACATGGAAACGCTCATGAAGCGTTAGCTGGAAAAAGAAATGTTACAAAACAAATTATGATTCAACGTCACTAAACACGTAGATTCCTGAATGTATGCTTTTCCGTACGTTACTAACACTTACAGAATTATTACTTTACCTAGATAAAAGGAGAGAATGCAATCAAACAGAGCAGGAAGTAAGGAAAACGTGGACGTGACTACTCTACTGTCCCCCAGGACTGAATGCTGTAACCCTGCGATCCTTTTCAGGGTCGATCATCATACAGCGGAAGAGAGAGCATGTCCCTTAAACATTCAGAACCACAGACCAACCTCCAGGGATGGGACACAAGATGCCTATTTTGTAACAGTTCCAAGGGCAACTCTGTTGGCATTCCCACACAGGAAAGACCTCTCCCTTACCTCAAGAGCTGCCAGCCACCCAATTCCAGGAGCCACAGGCAACAGAGATCAAAAGAACCATCGACAGCCCCTAAAAACCTGCAGTCTGGGGGCCGCCTCCCCCACACCATCTCCCACATCCCAGCCCCTCATCCTCTCCACGCCCTTCTTCACTGTGGTGTCCCCAGACACAAGCGGCGTGCGAGGGTGGGCGGAGGCCAGGGGACGTCCTGGTCACTCTACTCCACTTACACCTGTGAATCATGCAAGGTTTTCCGTTCCAACTCCAATCACCTCCCTGTATGCATCTTAACACAAAACAGTCACCGAAACCCAAAACTGTGAAGGATTTGGAAGTTAACCTAGTCCAACTGCTCATCTGAATATGAAGGGACGAAGGTGGAGAGAAACACCTCAGCTAACCTCCTGTCCCCCAACCACTAATCATTAAAGCAAAGCTGCGCCAAGTTCCCCCGACTGCGCAGAAGGTCAACAGACGGCATCCACTTACTTGAATGAGCACTCGGTCAGGTCAAAAGGCGCGCAGGCATGCTGCGTTCGCCACTCGAACAAGTAGGAGCAATCCGAAGTCTCCCGGAGAAATACCGGCTGGAGAAGGTAAGAGAGAGATACGTCAGAGGGGAAACTTCAGTTCGTTTCTTACCCTTTAGATCTTAGGAATGAATATAGTAAAGGATGGTTACGTTCATTAAAATCCAGACAAATCGATCAAGGTTTTGACACATCTTCTGTAACTGGTACATTTAAACTAAGCTAACCAGAGCAGATCGAGCAGCAGGAATGCGGAGAAGCAGCTCCCGGCCAGGCAGACATCCGGGTGGGCTGGAAGCACACTCACCCTCTGGGTGCTCCGGTCGCAGTAGAAGAAGATGGTTGTGGAGCGCTGGTACACCTTATGGCAAGTGTCCCCCCCAGTGTAGTTCATCTTCAATAAGCCATTCTCATATGTCAGCTTCTGAGTGAGGAGACCTGTTCAGAAAGAACCTAATTAAAACAAGGATTGGTGCCGCCATGCTAACCCTAACAGGCACGTCACATCACGTACCCCCTATAAAGGGCTAGAAGAGGGGGTATGCCTGGCCCCCGGGCGCTGGAACCTGCTCCCTGCCGCACTGCACTGCAGGCGGAATAAAACCAGGCCTCCTCTCACCCAAGGTTACGACGTTACAGACTAATGGTGGGAACAATGAGGAGCAGCCGCTCCCCAGCCTCATCACCTAAGAGGATGGCCCCAAGGCGTTGCCCATGCACTTGTCACGTCAGCTACTTTCTTTTTAAAAGTTCTTAAACTTAGGGGTGCCTGGGAGGCTCAATCAGGTAAGTGTCCAGACTCTTGGTTTCGGCTCAGGTCGTGATCTCGGGGTTGTGGGATCGAGCCCCGAGCTCAAGGAGGAGTCTGCGTGAGCTCCTCTCTCTCTGCCTCTGCCCCTCCCCACTTGTGCTCGTGTGCTCTCTCGCTTTAAGAGTTCTTAAATGTAGTATCACTTGCCCAGCTGCTGAGACAGCATGATGACCAACAGCCTGCCCTGTAAGTTTATAGCCTCCCCTCTGACTCAACTCTAGAAAGTACCACCTCAGAACACCCATTACTGGCTACTTCAGCGTGTCTCTGGTTGCAGTAAAGAATCACTAACTGGAATTGCTAAAGAACGAACAGAATAAGCTCTAACAACATCTGTCAGCATGCATCTACTTAAGAAAATCAAGTGAAATCAGAAGCATCGTTAATATTTCACCAGAACACAGCTTTCTTCCTACTCCAGAAAGAAGTCATCCTTCAGCATAACATCTTAATACATAGTTCCATTCTTGCACAAGAGCAGAAGAAAAACCCCACGGTACCTGCCACTTTTTGAAATCCCTCGGGTCCCCGCTTCTCCTGACACGATGAGATCACCTTGGACCTGTCGTTAGTAGAGCAGACCTCTGAGGACAGCTTGCCACAGACCCGGAAGTAGTAGGTGTATTCGCCGGCACTCACGACAGTGTCATTGACAGCCAGCGGCTTCAGGTCGTACAGGTTGCCGTGCCTCGGGTCCTTCACCTCACAGTTGTCTCCTTCAAGGACACACAGACATGAAGGGCAACTGCGAGCCTACCGACACTCACACCGTCCGGCAAAAAACAGTCTTCCAATTTTTAATCAGGTGAGTACAGTCTTAAAATAAGCATTAAACGCTATTTCCACGTTATCTCAATGTGCTTCTACACAAAGTACAAACCGCCTATCAGATAGCCTTCTAGAAAAGCCGAGGTCACAGGGTAAAGATCCACTGGACCAATCAAAACCCCAAGTTAAGATTCTTAAATGTGAGAAGGCGCTAGCCCAGCATCGCTCCAGGCAGGTGAGGAGGGTGTCACTGACAAAATTAGCTGTGCACTGGGGTCAAAACCCAAGGATAAGAAATTATCCCCCCGCCATTTCGACTGGGTTTCGCATTTAGGACACTGTTTGGAGCCTCTGCTACTTCATCCGTTTACAACTATTAGTGGGCTGGGCCCCAGGTCTTACCTTCCACTCTGATGACGGGACAGGCTTCCACCGTTCTCCAGACAAACACATACTCACAATCATCCAGAAGCTGAAATGTTGGGGATCCCTAGAATAGAAACCAAATATTTATGTTTTTGCCTTTTTTAAAAAGTCAGTCAAAAAGATAGCCACAATTAATATCCAACTTTCGATCTCCACGAGGAAAAACACAGAGCACTTATTAAACATGTGAGACCTGGAGGAAAATCTAGTCAAATGCTACCAAAGGCTGAAAACCCATGAAAACCAGGCAGGACTGAACTCAGAGAGAAGACTGAGAGACTGAAGGGAAGTGGGAAATGAAAGCAGTTCATCAACTCACGCACCGAGGTCTGAGCGCACTCGAGCGTGATCCTGGTGGAGAAGCGCTGGTTTCCGCACTTGTCACCATTGACATAGACAATACTCAGGGAGCCGTTCTCGGCAGCCTGGGGGCTGATCTGCACCACGCCCAGGTTCCAGCTATTGTCTTCTGACACCAGGCAGGACCCCACCGCGCTGCCTGCAAGAGATGGGAGCTCGTCTGGGGCAGGGGACAGAAGAAAGGCAGATAGAACTCAAGTCAAATGCTCTCAACTCACCGTGGCATCCAGGAATATAAGGGAGGGGATTGCAAACACTCAGATAGAAAGTTCTCTTTCTTCCATCAGCCGAGGTGTCCACAGCAGTCCAGGGCTTCCTGACTCTGCTTAAGCCACTCAGGTCATACTCATTTCCAGCGACGTCTGAAATACACGGAAACACTCCAGCTAGCCCTGCTTTCTGGTTAGCATTAGAGCACCACCTTTTTCACCCTGACCAAAGACCCATGATGCACGAACTTGACATTGGTTATGAAGGAATCAGGAGATCCACAGGAAGCTCAGAGGCTTTTCCTACAGACACGTACACTTGCTCTGCCCTCGAAGCTGCCCTTCACAACAAGCACCACTGATGTGGAGGGGCAGAGCCATCTGCAGAGCACGAGGCATCCTGGGACACTGTTCAGCATCCGGGTGCGCCTTACAGAGCTTTACATCCTTTCTTTTAGGTCCTCAAATAATATCTGATATTTCTTTCCCCTGAGTTTTCTTCTGTTCTTAGGCAGCTTCTGATTCCAAAATATAGATTAAAACCCTGAATTATATAACCACATTCTCTTCAAGAGAAACCTCTCAAGTGTAAGGATCAAAAAAGCACATAACACAAATATGCTGCCTATAAAACAAAGCACATCACACGCTCACACGCGCGCATACATACACTCACATGCACACGCTCACACATGCGCATATATACACACACGCGCGTATGTACACTCACGCACGCACGCGTGCACATGTACACACGCTCGTGCGCGCGTATATACACCCACACACGCACGCACGTATATACACTCACATGGACACACGCGCGCGCATATATACACTCACACGGACACACGCGCGTATATACATGCACACGCGCACACATATATACACTCACGCACACGCACGCCTATATACACTCACACGGACACGCGCGCACGTATATACACTCACGGACACACACTCACATGCGCGTGTATATACACGCACACACGTACATACACTCACGCACACGCGCGTGCACATGTACACACACGCTCATGCACGCGTATATACACCCACACACGCACACGTATATACACTCACACGGACACACGTGTGCACGTATATACACTCACGCACACGCACGCACGTATGTACACTCACACGGACACACGCGCGCACGTATATACACTCACACAGGCTCATGCACGCGTATATACACCCACGCACACGCGCACGTATATACACTCACACAGACACACGCGCGCATATATACATGCACACGCGCGCACTCACACGGACACACGCGCACACGTATATACACTCACGCACACGTGCGCGCGTATATACACTCACACGGACACGCGCGTGCACGTATATACACTCACGCTCACGCGCACGTATATACACGCACACGCTCACATACGCGTGTATACACACACACGCACACCCTCGACCGACCTCCTCAGCCCGGGCCTCTCGGCCTTACCCGTGACCTGGCAATCCACAGGAGAGGGGACGCAGGCCAGTGCAGTCTCAAACTCAAAGAAAGTGTTTCGGATCCCCAGGCCAGAGTCAATGTCCTGATGCAGGAATTTGGTGGTTCCCGGGTAAAAGTCATCGTTGCAAACAAAGCGGATGATAAAGGCGTCAGCGGTCCCTGGGAACAAGGAGGCCAGACTTGAAGCAGAGCAGCCGTCCCGACACATCCCAGAGCAGCGGCTGCCACTGGGGACAAACCGCAAAGCCCCCGTTAGAAGGACGACACCACCGCCCTGGGTCTGTTTCACGGGGCCCGACGGGAATGGCCAAGCGGCCACCCTCAGTGCAGTAGTGACCCACACAGCCATGGGCTCACAGGGTGAGCCGAACGTCCTCCGTCCTGGTATTCCAGAAAACAGGCAAACGCAGCATCCATTCCTCAACCCAAACACTAGCTAACGTCACTGGCTTGTCGGACAATACTTAGTTCCTCATACACACAGAAGTGAAAGACTCAGAAAAACCCTCGCTCCCCCAGGAGCTCAAGTCCCAGTACGGCGGCCCCCATACTGAGCCTATGACATGCAGTCTAGGGCACACAAAACAGCAAGAAGTGCAAGGAAGGAAAATGCAGCAGGCCCAGGCCAAGGAAACCCCAACGTGGTGCAGGTTTTAAATGCGGTGGCCGGCCCCACCGAGAAAGGGACATCTGGGCGGGTAGCTGAGAAAGAAGAAAGGGGCCACGGGGCCATCCTGAGGGAAGAGCAAAATGGGCAGAGGCAAGAGCGAGGACACAGGCTCAGGACGGGAGGGCGGGTGAGAGGGGGCCCGGACGGGTTCAGAAGCAGGAGGTGAGCAGGATGGAACGTGGAGTGGGAGATCGTGTTGCCCCAACCACTGTGACAGCACTGGCCTCTACTCCAGGTGCACATGGCTGGGAGTGACGTGCTCTGAACACAGAATACTGGGGGGTGGGGGGGAGCACAAGCAGGAAGCCACCGAAGGGCTGCTGCAGCCAGGGCCAGCAGCGGCAGACCACCAAGGACCCAGAGCAGTCCACGGAGGCGGCAGGTAAGGCCATCGACCCCGCCCAGTCCGGGAGGGAACTGAAGCAAAGAGGTTTAGTAACCAGCCTGAGGTCACAGAGCTTTACGTCCAAGAACCACCTGAGGGGCCTAGTGTTAGGAGGCTGGGGGACGGGGCAGGCAGAGGGAGAGCCCCCAGCGCGACCCGCCAGCTACAGGACCGCACGTCAGGGGCCTGGCAGGGCACACAGGGCGATTCGGGAGTGTAGCACCGCAGCCCCAGGGCAGGAGGGCAGGTCGTTCACGGTCCATGCTCAGAAGGGTCACAGTCACGGGGCCACCAGGACACTTGTTAGCTGCAACACGACGTGGTTCTGAGCTCACCTGTGGCCGGGGAAAGAGGCCCTTTGTAGGTCAGAGTTATAAAGCCCTCAGTGGACAGCTGCAGGCTTTTCTCGAGTCCAACCAGCCTTTCTGGCTTCAGATTCTTTAGCTCCTCTGTCTGAATTTCCGCCTCACAGCCAGAGGCTGGTTTTCCATCGAAGGTCCCACAGACCGGCATTGTGCCACACACGTTAAACTGCAGGCCAGACAGCAAGAACCATACACGTTAACTTGGGCCACATAACTCGCCACAAACAAGAGCCCTAGCAACTCAAACCCTGCCAGACTAACCAGACAGTGTTCAAGTTTCCACCTTACATGTTCAGGCAGTTAAAGCCTAAACTTAGTACATAATGCAACATTTAAAGTCCAAATGACAATGTCCATAAGTT
This sequence comes from Neomonachus schauinslandi, assembly GCF_002201575.2. Lineage (NCBI taxonomy): Eukaryota > Metazoa > Chordata > Mammalia > Carnivora > Phocidae > Neomonachus > Neomonachus schauinslandi. The sequence continues at coordinate 8,090,759 of NC_058410.1, forward strand.
GCTTCTAAGGAATAATAAACACGTTTATTTATATAGCCCTGTATCTGTAAATGCAAGAGATATGCTGCATATAACAATGCACCACCTATAACGGAGGGAATACGCATGGAGAATTTTACACCATTGTCAACGTGAGCGAAGGCATCTGTAGTTGAAATGTCAGTTACCAGTAACCATGAGGGGACACCCCTGTATTTCTCACAGATGTTGATATCGCTCTGTCGTGACAATGAAGTTGAATATGCTCTGTGGTATGAAGACACAGAAAGGAAAGACTTCTCTACGTCTGCTAAGTGCTCATGGACGGGGTGTCCACAATCAAGGTCTACATATAGAAAGTGCTTTTCTTAAAAACCGAAGTTTCCTCCTCAGGAAATGGCCAGTTAGCACGAAACCCCACACAGGTGCTCAGCAGCCATGTGGGCTGTGTGCGGGAGGCCCTGGGGACGAAATGCTGGGGCAGGTTCCCTTTCCTACTTTCACAGTCTTGCCTGTAAATTGGCAACAGAGCTGAGAGAAACCTGGGCTCACTCTGCCATGCTGTGGGCACTGGCCAACCTGGCTGCCCACATCTACAGGCCCCTCCGATTGGGAGTGTAGGCACCCCTGGAGATGTCTCACTCGGCAGCTTCAGCAGCGTGGGGAGGCCACGGTGGGGGGGGGGGGGGGCGCGGATCTGGGGGCAGCTGAGCCCAGCAGGACCAGGCAGCGAGGGTACAAAGCCAGGGAGTCAGCTGGTGGCGGTGGTGTCCTAAGTAGATGGCAGCATGCTGGCTGCGCCGTCGCCCAGGAGTCTCAACACACCTGCCACCTGCTGACGCCCCTGCTAGTTAGTGCCCACAAGGCAGAGCCTGGCTGGCCTGCTTCTAGCATGTTCTTTATAAGGGTTAGTATCTTCCAGCACGTCCTCTATGTGGACCAACAATGTTCTTGTCTGCCTCTCATTCACGTGTGGCCACGTACGCTCTCACCTATTACAAACCTATTATAAACCAAACTCTGTAGGAGCAATTTGGGGGTTGGGGGGTGGGGGGTGGACCAGCCAAAGTGCTGCTGAGGGACAAACCCTGTTCAGTGTTCTCCCGGGCTGTGCTCTCCCACATGACGTGTACCTACAAAGTTCCCCTCGGTACCAAATCCACATAAGATGTTCTTATCCCAACTTCCTGTTTTCAGAGCTAATTCTCTCCTTCCGTCAGGGCTATCCATGTAGGAAGTGCTGTCAGAAGATTCTAGAACACAGCCACCCAGGTCATTTCCCTTTTCTTGGATTAGGTAAGTACCATTTCCTCTTGACATCAGAATCACCTGGGGGCTGGTTAAAAACAAACTGATGGACCCACCCCACAAGAATTTGTATTTCTAACAAACTGCGTGTGACACCGATGCTGTGGCCCAGGACCACCGCTCTAGACACACAGCAACAAATCAGAAATAACTTATTTCCAGAAAAATGGTACCCTCACATGTCTGCACTAGAGCAGGATGCGAGTGAGTTTTACCTCTCTTTCCCCTTAAATTTGGATTCTTCCATCTCTTCCTGGGTGAGAGCTGCCATCACAGTGCCCTGGGCCGTTCCCAGAGACACCTGCCACCAGCTGCACAAACTGCAGGTGACTTCAACGCACACTTCCTTGTCTCAAAGCAAACCGGAAATTCATCACATAATTCTTACCACAAAAGTCTTCCCAATTCCCGAAACCACGTATCCTTGGGAACTGTTCAGCGGGTTAAGATCAAACACAAAGCCACTGTTTGGGTCCCTTATGGAACAGGCCTGCAGGAGCAACAGGGGAAAGAGACACAGGAACTCAATAAATACAGAGCACCTCCAAAGCCTGTGTGTATGGACCTCACAAGACATGCACTTCTCACTGACTTTAAACCCCTGTCAGAAAAGCAGCCCTATGCGTACTCACCCGCCCCTCCAGACACAACCCCTGCTGCCTGCCCCAGTGTGATACTGGGCTCAGAAATATTAACTTACAATATTTACCTGGGTAAGAAGACCAATCCTGACCCCCAAGGGAAAAGTTAGGGGGAAACCATAAGCAACCCATAATTAATCAAAAACAAACAAACCTAGAAAGTTGGTTTAAGTCTTCTGTTTCCATCTCACCTATTCACTTAAAGGCAACGGTGATGGGAGGCATGACGAGGTGCTTCACCGTCTCTTCTCTTCCAGGAGATGTTGTAAACCTCCCCCCCCCACCCCATGTCTGTTCTCTGCACAGTCCACCAGATGCAGGGAAATTGGCAGCAGCCCCAGCCCCGGAAAGTATGGCCAAGGACAGAGTGCAGCACCCTACCATCCCCGCCCTCCCCAGGCTCCACGAACCCAGGACCCTGGCTGGGAACATTCATTTAGGTGAGCCTGGGCTCTGCTGTCAAAGAGGAGATTTTAAAGGGGGAGGGAGAGAGGTAAGTCCCACCATGAAGAAAACACCCAAGGCTGTGGAAACCACAAGTGTCCCTTCGGAGTCAGAGGACACATCACAGGGCAGCCTGCTGCTATGCTCTGCAGGAGAGGGCTCGCCCAAGGGCACAAACACATGCCAAGGCCAAAGAGCAGGATACGCCAGGATGGCAACAGGCACTCAGAAGAAATGGCAGTAACAGGACTGGGATCGGAGTTTTAAAACCTCGAGCATCACACTGAAACAGATGGGGCAGATCCTACAGATGACTATGTTTTAGGTGTTGGAGTGGTATGTTAACCACTCACTTCTCTGCGGTGGTGGAGAACCCCCCGAGCCCACTGGGATGCCACCGCAACATGGAAGGGACAGGGGAATGGAGAAAAAGGAAGGAATCTGCAATCAGCAGGGAGTAAAGCTGAGGGTCTGGTTCTCAGCCCAGCATATGGGAGCTGGGGCAGGGAGAGCAATGCAGGGACTCCCAGAGGCCTGCTGTCAACATGCAGGACAAGGTGACGCCAATAACAGATTTGGAAGCATGAGGGAAGGGGTGAGTGCAGAGCTGAGACACCCAGGTGGGAAGGTCCAGAGCCAGCTCAGCGAGACGCCCCAAGACAGCACACGTACCTGGTCTGTGTCCATCATTATTTGGATAGGACAGGCGGCCTCTGTATTCCACAGGAAACTGACCACACACTCCCAACTGAGGGAAAATATGGGGTGGGTATTCTGGAAGATTAAACCCAGGGTAACAGTCAGTAGGACAAGATGGGGCTCAATCTCACCAAGACAATACTGGCCTCATATATAAAAATAACCAAACTCTACTGAACATTTAATTATGTGTCCGTGATCGGCTAGCTGCTAGATGTGCACTAGCTAATTACAATTTAATGTCTTCATTATTCCTACTTAAAAAGATGGTACCTCTCAGGCTTGGATGTCACAAAATTCACCTGAGGTCACGTGGCAGTAAACGGCAGAATTGGGGTCCAAATCTGGGTTTGCATTTAAGTCCATGCTCTTGAGAAACGCTCTACGCTAAGAGTATGCAACGTAAGAACCCAAGCACAAAAGGCTACAGTGTGCGAGATTTCAGCTACATAAGCTCAAAACTGGGGGAAAGTGACCTATGGTGTCAGAGGCCAGCACAGGAGTAGAGAAGTGACTGGAAGGGGCACTGGACGCCTCCCAGGTTGCTCTCAGTGTGGCTGCTCTAGGTGGAGTCTGGCTGCACAGTTCTGCTCCACGTGTGAACACTCACCCAGCTGTTAGTGTAACTTACACTCCGCGCACTTTTCTGAGTGTGTTCCAGTAAAAAGTTCCCCAAACATGTGTGGGGCCACGTTCTGCAGGCAACTGCAGCTCACACGGAGAGCGCTTATCGCAGCACTAGGAGTTTTGTTAGCATTTCTCAACGGAGCCTCACCATGACCCCGGGAGCCAGATTCTGTCATCACCCACTGTGTGTACACAGACGAGAACACAGGGGCACAGAGATCAGGACACCCGCCCAGGCCCACAGGAGAAGGAAATAGCGGCCATCTGACGGTGAGCCCACACCTCGCCCACGGAGCGCTCTCTGGCCTGGAAGTCCCCCACCCTCTCAGCCTTGGCGTCCGTCACAGTAAAACACATCTGCCCCTTCTGCCTCACAATGTGGTTGTGAAAAGGAGCTGCTTTAGCCGTGAAAGTTCTGAAAGTTCTGTGGCTTGCAGAACCTTGCAGATGTGACCTCTGCTCATGGTCTCTGGCTGCACAGGGCATGGCCAGCCCTACATGGGCACTCAGAGATACGGTGACCATGGGAGGTCGCCCCGAAAACTACAACACACTGTCCACATAAGGTGTCACAGGAAAGCTGAAAAACTAAGGCTCCCGGAGAACCTCCTGGAACAGTCCAGTATCTCCATGGCAACAAGAGACCACATGGGAAGGGGAGGGCGGGCCAGGCTCTAAGGAGGGGACACGGACATGCCCAGGGGACAGCAAGGGCTGGCCTGGGCAGCCGGGAGTTCTTCCTGAGGCTGAGGAAGAAAGCAGCAAACCCAACCCCAGGCTAATCAAGAAGTGTGTTTACACTTCGGCCATGGAACACCTTTCTTGCACAACACGGGCCCACGCTCATCCAGCTAATAACTTCATCCCCTTATCAGAGACCCCTTCTTGACCTCTAAAGAAATCACATCTTGGAAAAAAATCGTGTGTTTGCAAATGACACAGAGAACTCGGGATCTGGAGGGCACCTGGAATGTAGGTGACAAAGTCCACGGGACTGCTAGCACTGGATACACTGTGCTCTTCGCTCAATGAAGCAGAGGAAGCTGTAACAGACCCTCAGCACGTGTACCTGACCCTTTCCAATAATTTATTTGATAATAAACATGAATTCCATTATCTCCACTCTGCATTCATCTAAGAGTCTGACAATTATTCAAAAAACACATGACCCATATAAATGTGAAACTCCAGGTAGAAAAACAATTGGGTTTGTGATAGCCAAGTTCTGGGCTTGAGTGCCAGGGATGGTGTGTAACACCGTGAAGATATTTAATGCCACTGAATTATACACCTAAAAAAGGCTTAAATGGTACATTTTATTTTTTTTCCAAAGATTTTATTTGACAGAGAGACACAGCGAGAGAGGGAACACAAGCAGGGGGAGTGGGAGAGGAAGAAGCAGGCTTCCCGCCGAGCAGGGAGCCCGATGCGGGGCTCGATCCCAGGACCCTGGGATCACGACCTGAGCCGAAAGCAGACACTTAACAACTGAGCCACCCAGCCGCCCCTAAATGGTACATTTTATGTTATATGTATTTTTACCAACTTTTTTTTTTTTAGGAAAGCAACTGGGACTGTACAATGACCCCCAGAGCACTTTTATTTGTGGAATTTTTTCTTCTGTTCTGCCCTGGCTGAGGAACTCAGGGCCAAAAACAATCTCTGTAACTTTCTCTATTTCCCGGCCTTCATTTTTTCTACTTGATTTGCCCACATATTACATATATAACCCTCACTGTTCATCTGTGGCCCCGAGTGGCACTGAGCCCCGGCTTCCTCATCCCTGAACGTTGGGGTTCAGGCCAAACTGTCCCTAAGACCTGTTCTGTTGTCAGGATCCTCGATCACCAGCTGACAAGAACTAAGGGACAGGATGGCGTCCACACAACCCAGAGTGAAAATGCCACCCCCAGAATCCATCTCCAGAAGAGACACATAGGCTAGTACTCAGTCACAAAAGACCCTGAAGGAACCAAGGTCACAGGCAACGCGCGCCTTACCAGGCTGCCCCTGGAACAGACGAGATGGATCCTCGTGGTATAGGTGGTCAGCCTCCCATCGCTGGTGGTGCATGCTGAGCCATTCACGTACTCTATGAGGAGGCTGCCACTGTCCTCCACCGTAGGGCCTGTCTTTGCGACCCCCAAGTTACTGATGGACACTACCTCAGAAAAGGAGCCCTGCAAACAAATATGTCTGTTAGGTTTTCCCTCTGAAGAGAAAACACGGCTTCTTCGTGACTGCCACATTTGATTCTTGTCATTCACAGCACTCCTGTTCTATAAAGTTGCCACAAACACTGACCCGTCACTCCCAGGGGAAACACGTGCCCTATACAGACACCATCCCACAGAGATGATGATCTTAAATCCTGAGAACAACTCCTGTGGGCAGGTTCTATTTTATTTTACGAAAGGGGAAAGGAGGTTCAGACGTGGTAAGTACTTGTCTGAGGCTGCCCCGCCAACAGGCATCCAAGGCAGGCCTCGAGCCCTGTCCTCCCAGCCCCGAACCAGGAGCCTCTGGCGCTCCCCCACCCGGCCCCTCGTGTCTCCCTCCCATAGTCGTGGATAGGAGAACCTTCGAGAAGGCAGAGCTTCCCCTGGCTCCACCTCTGCTGGGAGTGTGCACTTTGGGGCCACTGCACACACTTCCACAAAGGACTGAGGGCGCCGCAGGTTTTGATTTGGGGCCACAAATCCATGCCAGGAGGTCAGTGATCCCCAAATACAGAACCCGTGGATAACGAGGACTGACTGACTGTATTCTGAAGTCATCGCTCCAACAAAGAGTGCACACAACACGTGTGCACATGCATACACAGCGGGGAACGTAATTCCTAACCACCAGAGTGCGCTCACCAGCCGCCTTAAAGCACCTCCAAGCTGCCCTGTACCAGGCGCCAGGAAAAGTACATTCCCGACATGCTATTTTTAAAGAAGCACACATACGTCTTTAAGATTCACTGTGTATGAGGAACACAGGGAAACGTCCCAAAGTTCTGGCAGTCACTGCATTCGATCGGTGATGAGGTGCAGCCCGGCACCGCGAGTAAGTGCGAACGCTTGGATCTACCTCAGCCACAGCAATGGTCCCAAGCCGCTCTCCCCATCGTGAGCCAGAAGCAAGAGCTTCCGGAGGAAAAACTATTCTTCACAGAGGTTTACGGACTGAAAGACACTTGGGAGCTCGGGCTAGACTAGCCACCAGGAGCTTCCTCTGCCCTGTGCCGAGATCGGAGGCCACCAGCACCATGGCATTTTGTGAAGTTCTAAACCTGAACGACGACTCAAGCGTGATCACATCTGTGGGGGGGCCCCTACTCTTGCTCAGGGGGCTTCGCCTCAGCAGCCAGGCCTACTCTAAAATAACTGCCTCCACCGAGTCACGTGCTCCAGACGGAGCGCGAGACTCACCTGATCATTGTTGTATTTCATCTGGCACACCGACGCGTATCGATCACAGCCCGGCACCGGGTTCAGAGGTCGACACACGTTTATGTAGTATTTCCTCCATGTGCTGTGCTTGCCCGCATTGTCCATGGCGTACCAGTTTCCTCCACGACCACCTTCAGATTTTGCTAGACTAAAATTTCAAAGCAAAATGCATGGTTTGATGCTATCAGATTTCAGTCTGACAATTCACTTCTAAGTAGTTATGGACATACAGAATGAAACATGCCCTACCAATCGAACCATGGAACATGGCTCACCGTGACTCACAACACCCACGACTATCTCGACCTTCACTGAACTCGTCACACTCGGCAGACCCTGCACCGGCCCCCTCCCCCACACCTCTGTACTGATAATCCTGTTTTAAATGATGCAGCAGAGGACAGACTCCGCTACAGCAAAGAGCACTGGATGTCACAAAGGCTACCAGACCATTATTAGAATTCATTCTGCTTAAAACTCCCCATCTTGGTCCTGCACCCCCAAAACGTACTTGTGTCCCCATTATCCACTCAGTTATGTGCTCACCAGCAAAGCCTAAGCCAACTTAGCACTGCACTAGACCCGGCCCGGGGCCAAGGCCAAGGGCAGGCTGACCCTGGCCTCACCTGGAGAGATCGTACTGCTCCAGCGTGGAGGGGTCGGTCACCACACACTCCAGGGGCTCCTCCGGGCAGGCGTAACTGGTGTACCACCGGAAGTTGTAGGTAGAGTTATCTTCCTCCTAATCACATGACAAGGAGAGAAACGGGAGGGATGGCAAAGAGAAAGGGGAATGTTAACACAAAGCCAGCATTTAAGGGCATTTTCTGTAAATAAGAACTAGAGGAAAGAAAGTCTACTTTGCCCGTCTACATTTGTCTTATTAAAATGAAGATTTCCCAGTAGTAAATTAATCTAGCCTCAGTTAAGTATCATTAGGATGATTTTTGATGCAAGTTTCGTACACAAAACCAACAGTGTGGTGGGTTACCAGCGAGGTGTATGGCCCACTGAATAACCAGCTCAGATGAATACTGCCTATGTACCCTGGCAAATCTAAGAAGATTAATTAAAATCATAGAAGAGGATGATTTGGCCAGGAAACCAGACTAATAATAGTTCTGCTTCCAAATAAAAGGGCCACGACAGGCTCCTGTGTTAAGTCTCAGGGAGACAGACAAGTTGATGGTTTCTCCCCAGGAAAAACCACAGCTCACACCTCACCTATGGTTAGAACCACATTTCATTCCAGAAAAGCCACAAGCCCTGTTCTACCCACTTTTTTCTCTCCCCCTGCCTTTATGAGACTGGCGTTCTCTCCCTCCCGGCTCTCATGATGGAAGCCCACACACATGCACACACCACACAGCTCCTACCTGATATTCAGGGAGACCGACTCCAGCCTCTCGGTCACAGAGGAAGGTGATCAGTGTAGCTCTTGGTGTATGCTTTTCATTATTATAGGGCATGCCATCTTTATAGTTCAACTGGATCATCCCATCATAATATGACAGTTTAGCGTTACTCAGTCCCAAGTTCCAAGCCTTATTACCACTAAAATGAGCAAACAAATGTCTCTCAGCAAGGCCAGCAAGGCCAGAAGCGCTGCCATGCTGGGACACCGGGGCAAGGCCGCTGCACGGTGGGGTGGGGGCGAGGTCCACGACCCAGGGCTGCAGATCACCAGGGTCTGCAGTGGGGCCAAAGGGCAGCCGCACCCCCACACCAGGACCCAAGGCCACGCTCGGCCTGGCTGGTTTAAGGTACAACCACCCTGCCTGAGCTATTACCACACTGAACAGAGAGACCTGTGTGCATCTAATAACTGAGACATGCAGGCTACACTGAAACTAGGTATTAGGTAAAGTCTAAGGCTGTGGCCTGCTCCTTTTCCAGGAAATTCAACTCCTAGCATCCTCTGGTTTTGAGGCCAGGGCTTCTTAGGGTTGCACGCTCCTTGAAAAGCAATGATGTCAGTAGAGAATACACATACTCCTGAATAAAATATCTGCTATTACAAGATGCCTAAGGAAAGCCCATAACTAAAAAGTAAGTTACTTGCCTTTTTGCTACTTGACAGGCTCCGGAGTCCGGCTGACAAGAACTCACAGACACCGCACCACAAACATTTATGTAAAAGTCATACTTGTCTGTCTCAATTTTATATGCACCATTTTTCTTTGTGAGAGGTGACAAATCAAAAGAAAACCCTAAGAAAGAGTAAAAACGATGCCATATGTAAGGTCAGTCGGACCACAGGGGAGAAGGGTGGGTCCAAGCTCACAGCTTCAAAGACAGACTTCCCAGGAACTGGCCAATGGTAGGGAGCCGCAAGATGGCAGAAGAGATGCTTTCCCCTTCAGGCCACCAGAACTGCTCTTATGGACATCTCCCCTGGAGATGGATTCACCACCAGCATTCCTGCTTTACTGCGTTAACCTAAAAACCCTATGCAAAGCCCATAACTGCTGGATGAATAAACAACCAGTATGTTCAAAGCTAGATGACCACAATCCAATGACCTCTAAGGCGGGTTTCTAGGGCATTAACTTATGCAAAAAGCCTTTTCAAACACCATTGATTTCCTTGTGATCCTCACGTTCTGCATTCAGCTCACACCTAGCTCTACCATGCATCGAAGGGGTAGGCTTCTCATTATCTCAACCCCAAATGTCAGACGTCCAGAATTTCAGTTAAACAACATTAGTATAATTCTGAAGTGGGTTATCTCTAAAACGCTCAAAGAAAATATGTAAGGAAAAAAAAAAAAAACCTAAGCCGTTCGGGGGGGCACCCGACCACCAAGGTGCTGTGCGGGCACGCACCTGCCTGGGAGTCAAAGACCGTGCAGTTCTCGCCCTCCGTCTTCGACAGCACGCAGGCGGCGGCCGTATGCCACTCGAACTCATAGAAGCAGCCATTATCCTCAGAGGTTCTCAACACCGGAGCGCTTTCCAGATCACCTGTCAGCGAGGAAGACGAATGTATCACTAATCGGTCCTCAACTAAAAATACTCCCACAAATACTGGGATTCCGCTGACATGAGGTTCTTAGAGTAGTCAAACCTGTAGCGGCAAGAAAGAAGGGCGGTTGCCAGGGGCCGGGGTGGGGAGCTCGTGTCCAGTGAGGACAGAGTCTGTTTGGGAAGATGAGAAAGTTCTGGAGGCAGATGGTGGTGATGGCTGCACAACGCTGTGAATGTGCTTCATGCCACTGAACCGGGCACCTTAGGAAGGCCAAAATGTTGAATTTCGTGTTATGCGCATTTTACGATAGTTTCTTAAACATGGTAAATTCTGCATTACGTGTATTTCACCACAATTCGAAAAACACTCAAAAACAAAAAATAGTCCTAGCCCTTGACCTTATCCCACAGCTGGGCATTTATCCAAAGAAAATATTTCAACAGGAGGCGGACAAGGGATCTGCAACAGCACAATCACCAGCCCTGGAAACACGCTATTAATCCAACAATAGGGAAAACGTTTAAAAATAGTAAGACCAAGCCATTATCAACAAGGAAGTCCCTAAAAATTATTAATATAATTGCAGAACACAGAAGAGTATTCACAAAATGCCATGTTTTGAGGAATGTTGAAAAAAAATGTCTGAATATATACAGATTTTGACCCTGTAAAAACAATGTAAACCTATAAATAAAGATAAGTGAAGAAGAGCATTGTGTTTAAAGGGTGAGATCACGGACAATATTTTTCAAGCGCTTACGATTTTCCCCCTTTGGAGGAAGTTAAGCAGCCGACACGGCCGCTCGGTATCAGTCCTGAGGAAGAGGAAGCCACGCTGAGACCCATAACTCATTTGGAAAATTGCAACATGACGCTCTCGACACCATATGGTTTCTCCATTTCTGGACTGGTTTTGGGTGGGGGTTGGGGGCTCAAATCCCACAGACCACCACTGAAGGTTCTGGAACCGGAAATGTACACAACACGACCCCTTTCTACCTCCCCCTCTGAGCAGTGGCCTGTGAGAAACAGGGAAACGAAGGATGCAGGCTCCCCTGGAGCAAAAGCCACCACAACATGTCACCTCTTCCCTTTTTCAAAAGTGCTCACCTGGCTTGCAGATGAGTGTTATGTTAGTTGTTATTTTCCTGTGGCCACAGTCACTACCATCTGAATACGAGAGCTGAAGGTTCCCTCTCTCTTTCGTGGGAGAAGAAATAAACTTGCCTAGACTTTTAAATCCGCTCTTATCTGGAAAGAAGGGGAAAAAACAGAAGACATGATTAAAAATGATAATGACCCAGAGAAGAGTTACAAACATGTCAGCCAGGACCCAGCAGGGGTACCATGGCCCCTTCCCCAACCTGCCCAGCCTGGCCCCGTGGTCGGTGGGTTTTTCTCAAGGGACAGGTTTGGCCGGGCCATGCAGCCACACTGAGGACGCCAAAGCCACCCCAAGGCTCAGGGAGACAGGGCAGTAACGATAAACAACGTCCTGCTCCGTGGGCACGAGAGGCAGACAGCAAGGTTGCATGTCACACCATCCTAGGGTGCCCCTATTTCCAGGGCCTCGGCTCCCCTGAGACACAAGGTCTTTTGAAAGCACAGCCAAGAGGCTAGAGTTTGTCCCAGGACCAAAGCAGAAACAACTGAGCCTGTCCAGCAAGCCAGGAAGGTGACTACTTCATTCTTGGGTCAGTTGACTTTACTATGAGGCCCTGAAACTGTCCCCAGTCCTGCTTACCCAGACGCACGGGCATGCCCGGACCTGCTTCGAAAGACACATCAGCAATTCGGAATACCGGGGTAATTCCTAAAACCCAACCTGGGCTCCTAACTCCTTATCTAATCGTAACAGATTCTGATGAGTCTCCCTGCCTCTCATTTTCCAGGTGAGTCTGAAGTGGCGGACAACTAACGTGCGAAACGTCTGTATCAAACTACGCAGTCTCTGCAGGAAAACCACAGGACCGACAGAATTACAGCAAAAGGAACCCAAGGGGCACAAGGACTCTTCTAAGGAGCGTACAGTGAGGTGCCACTTGTCTAAAGCCGTAACTTAACAATCACGGGCAGTAAAGCGTTAAAAACTCACCATCAGTTTCACACAAATACTGGCAATGTTATTCTTCAAGTTACAAAGGGAAAAGATAACCAAGTAATTCCCAGCCTGGCTCTTTCTGTTCCCAGTTACGGCGTTAGCTGACCTCAGAAGCCTCTGGCCAACTTCAGGACAGCGGAGCGCCAGTTTCTAGAGCACACCAAGCAGTTACCTACGTGTGAGTCATGAACTTTTCTCCTCCCCATCCTGTATATGCTGAACCCAGAGAGAGGAGACTGACAAACCACAGGAAGATTCTCTAATTCACTCCAAACTGGATGCAGCGGAGTCCCACACGCCTCTGGGAAAACCACTACCGGGATCCCGCTCTGGGCACAACTCACCAACAGAGCACACGGCCGCATCTTCAGGACAGCCTCTGGCCTGGCCTTCCTGAAGCACTTTGTGGCAGATATTAATGAAGAAGTGCTTCTTTTCTGTTTCCCTCTGGCTGCCATCCACAGCTTCCCAATTCTGTTCCGGTTCTGTAATTAAAAAAAAAAAAAAACCACTTTTAGCCAAAGGCAGTGATTATTTCTCTGTGAGTCACACCATAAATGGTGATTAAGCCAAAGGAAAAGGCCCAAAGCTCACCAAGCATGTAGTCCCTAAACCTCAGGCACTCACGTTTCTGGACGCAGGCAGACCAAAGGCACAGAAATTCACCGAGACCCTCAGGCTCCTCACCTCACGTGATAGTAACAAAGCATGGCCCAATACCTCCTCAGAAGAGTAGGCTTACCAGGGGGTAGGGAGAGAGAATCGAACAGCGAAACTTTCCCAAGCACCTAAGTGTGAAATCAGAAATGGAAAAGCAAATCTGGCTGGCAGCCCGTGCCTTACAAGGGGCAGAGCACCACGCCATCAGTCCCGCACCCTCCTCCAACCACCAGGAAGGTTAAAGGCACCTGCCCCCTCTTCCACACCAGCAGACCGAGTGCGGGCCATGCTTTGTTTCTGGAATCTAACAAGACACATCGGTCCCTGAGCTCAAACAGCTTGTGAGCCAGTCATGTATGAACAGGACCAAAACACCACAGAAGGCCGAGGGAGCACACGTAAGCGCTAAGAGCAGGACCGGCACACATCGGAGGCGTCCCGTAACGAGTGGCCAAAGGGATGAATTAGAAATGCGTGTGAAGGGCGTACAGAGACTGAAGGCACTCCTTTTATGGACAGGACGCTGGGGTTCAGGCGGGAAAGCCCACCGCTCGTCAGAGTAACAGTTACTCTGAAAAGCTATGTGCCAATGTCAACAACCGAGAACCCATTGGAAGCCATGCAAAGACAAATAGGGACAAGGACAGGGGGAGTGGGGTGGGCTGACAAGCCGTAAGACAGGAGGACTGTTTAAGCTAGCAAGGAAGGAGTTCTAAGAGCATCCTGACGGTCTGCATGAATCCTGCAGAAATGCCCAGGTCCCTGGAGGGCCCGGGCGGTGGCATGCGTCGGCTGCTTGAGTGCGTGTGTCTCTGCATCCCTTAGGGGCCCCATGTGTGTCCTGTACTCGGTGATGTTTAAACAATAGTGCTGGACAAAGGGACGTAACCGCACCACCCAGTTTACTGTGACAAAGCCGAGGCCCGCAGCAGACAGACAACTCACTCAGAACCACGCACAACACCGTGCTCTCTTTCCAGCGCACAAAGCCGATCTCTTCACGAACACATATGTACCGCACTGAACCATGGCACCATTCCCGCTGAGCGGGCGCTGCACTACTAACACACAAAGAACATTTGCTTCCGAGGCAATTCACCAACACTGAACATTTACAGAGGTCTCGTGCCAAAAAGAAGCTCTCCGACGATCCTTACAAGTGAGGAATTCCTTTTTCTAATATTATGCTGTCCAAACCAGATGGGGACTCAGAACCCATGAGTAATCACTCCTACGCACGGGTAATTCTGTGACTCTAGGCAAGCATTCTCTCTACCTCAGATATTATCTCTACAGATGCAATTTGCTTCTACTTATACCTAATTCCAGGGCTGCTGAAAGGGTGAAACTAAAAATGTCCCAACTCGATTCTGCTTCCCTCTTGGGAACCCTGATTCTTAGCACTCAGTCTCTCGGCCCCCTGTGAAGTTTGAAGGCCTGGGGCAAGGGTCATGCCCGCCAGGTTTGCTGCCATATCCCCAGGACCTGGTCTGCACCTGCCACGTAACCAGTGCTCAACAACACCTGCTGAGCAGATCTCCAGCTCGGCAGGTCTCTACTGTGATGGCAGGCCTCGGGGACAGACCACGTCACATAGATGTGGCAAGGGACACAGCATCCAAGGGCTCCCACACTCATTCTCCTTTCGGCCCCACAAGCATCTGAGGTGAGACAGGGAATGCTGACCCCACCTTAGAGATGGGAAGAGATGGTGAGACAAAAGGGGAGAGCACAGGGTCAAAAGACAGACCGCCCCCAGCCGCATCGGCCTTCACACCGAGGGTCCGACCCTCAGAGCCCGACAGGCTGGGGCGAGGTGGAAACACGGCCTGCTTGAAGCCTGCTGCAGAACTTTTTATTCTTTTTAACTGAGATGTAAGTGACATGGAACACGGCAGTCGTTTTAGGTGGACGACATCCTGACCTGATCTGTGTGCAGGCTGTGTGTGGGAGAACCCCCACGTTTAATTACCATCCATCACCATACACAGATACATGTGTGTGTGTGTGTGTGTGTGTGAGAGAGAACTTTCAAGATCTACTTTCTTAGCAACAAGAATGTAGATCTAAAATAAAAAACTTCCTAATCACAGAGTACAAGACCTGGGACTTCGCAGTTTTTACCAAACTAGGGTAAGATTAGCCCAGGGCATCCCAATGAGAAGAGTCATGCCAAGCTCAAACTCAGGTATTTTGCCTCCTAAGTCAGCATAATTCCTAATAATTTGTACGACTGCTTTGTGAAAAGGGGGACAAGGCCAGGATACAATTTGTTGACAGTTGAAGAAAAAAGCAACAGCATTTCCAAATGCTTTCACAGGGAAAGAGGCAAGAGAAGGTTCCTGTGAACAGGCAGATGGAGCCCCACGGTGCGCAAGCCCTACCTGAGTGCCGAGCCAGCGCAGACAGGTCGTACCGCTTCTTCCCGTCGGCCACACTGCAGAGGAGATCCTCCTTCTCCTTCACACAGGCGTACTTCGTGTCCCACGTGAAGAAGTAGGTGCAATCTACCTCCCCACTGAATACAGGAGCTCCTTTCCCATCATTACCTGTGCAATTTGAGAAGGGGGGGGAAAAAACACTTTATTTTTTATATGTAACCAAAACCTAGTCAGCCCATTGGCCACCAATGCCAACTGGGCAGTTAAACTCAAGTCCCAAACCCAAAGCTGAGGCTTTGGGGTCATCAGAGGGGTCAGAGGTTAGAGAGGCTTCTCTTGCGTTTCAGACAATCATAAACCCCTCAATGGCAGGCCTGTGTCCCTTCCCCCTCGGTAAGACGGTCTCAGTAAGCCATCAGGCTGTTTACAACACATTCACTGTGGGTGCCTAACAAGGAACATGTAAGCCACCAGGCAGGGCTTGCTGCACACGGGCTGTGGTCAGCCCCCGCACAGGCGCATGAGTATCCTCTGCGTCAGACAACAGGGATTCACCAGAAGGCGGACAGAGACCAGAGCTCGAGCCCCAGGAGCGCCACTGGCTTTATGATGCAATTTCGGGCAGGGCGAGTTCCTGGAGATTCATCCCTAACCGGAAAAGAAAGAGTGAGAGTGTACAGCTACCCCACTGAACTATGCGGAGGCCCACGTCACCTCCCAAAGCCAGAGGCATGCCTGCCGGCATTCCAGCATCCTTGAGCCCCAGGCCTTCATCGGTGCGGCTGCCTCCAGCACCCTACCATAATCCATGCGCTGCTCGCCACACCTCCAGGGAGCCCTGAAAGCCAGCTCTTCATAGGCCACTTCCCTGATCCACATAGCCTGGGATTCGGCAAACTCTGGTCATTTTTCCCTTACTAGAAATACTACCCCTCGGCTTTCCAAGCTGGTAGACGGCTGGCACAGTGCTCTGTTTTCCGCCCCTTGATGGTTTAATAATCCTCCTCTGGACCTCCTACATGATTTGCCTTTCTTGAGGTTTGGTGCCCTGAAGTGCACAATGTTCTAAAGCAAAGGGAAATAATATTTTGTACCAAGGGCAAATGATGTTTTGATTGTAATTTCTCTTAAGTCTTTAATATTATAAACATTGTAATTGTAATACCAGCAAGAGCAGCTAGGGTGTACGGAGCACAACCTGAACCAGGCACTGAGCATCAAAGGGCTACAGGCAGGAGATCTGCAGAAAACAGGCTCAGGGTTGAGGACCTGATAGATCTTGGCATATTTAATCCCACAGCACAGATACAGTTTCAGCCCCATTTTTGCAGATTAAGGGGGGGGGGGTAAAATAATTTGTGTACGGTCTTATAGCTAGAAGCAGAGGAGTCGGGATTCAGACCCAGACAGTCTGGCCCCAGAGCCAGGCTCATAACCATAACCACAAGCAATACTTCCCTACACTACTGTGGGGTTTTTTTCTTTTTTTCTTTTAAATGTATGTACTTTAAGCCATTCTTTTTAAGATGCAGCACTCCCAGCTTCCCTTCTGACAACAAAGAGCCCCCCCCCGCCCCGTTTGGGACCGCTGGGGCCTCCCTCCATGCGTGCTACCCCAACAGCGGACCCCAACAGCACCTCTTCACCCCGCCCACAGGATGGAAGGACGAGCAGCTTACTCCTGCTGGACCTGTCGGGTTTGCATTTCACTACCTGGAAAAGATTTGTGTTTCCGACAAACTTGATGTATTCGCTGCATTTCTCTTTCACCAGTAAGTTCACAAATCATTAAATAATACTAGGAATGGTTTGAGAATCCATCCCCACTTTGGAGCTGGTTCTGCATCTGAAATTTACTGCTTGAGGGAGTGCTAGTTTTCAATAATCACTGGTGTATTACTTCATTATTCAATAAATTTTAGAAGAATGAAACTCGCCGGCTCAGGGGAAAATGGATTCCTGCAGCAGAACCCAGTCACCCTCTGCCTACAGCACCGTTTCACCTCATGCGATGGCAAAGACAAAGCTACCCACGCACCACACTGGTTTAATTCTCCTTCTAGCTGTGCAGCTAAACTGCATTGCCCAGCCTCCCTGCCTCCAAAGTTGGGCCATGCCACTTAGTTCCAGCCCATCTTTTAAAAAATGCCATTCCCATTCTCCAGAGTCCTTGGAGGCCAAGTCTACAGACAGCAACACCACGGGATGGGACGCACGAGAGGAGCACGCAGAGCCGAGCCCCGCCACCAGCACCTCCGACAACCTGCACTGAACTAAAGAAAATAAACCCTTAACGGAGTGAGTCCGTTAAATCTGTGGGTACCTCTGTACCAGCCTATTCCAATATATCACTCGTCCAAAAAGAGCGATTTCCTGTCCTTACCTGACAAGATCACCAACAGTAAGTGTCCCATTACAGCAAACTCAATGTTAGCTGCCGAAACGAATGGCTGTGTATATGTGTGCACATATACAGGCTCAAAAACAAACGTATGCACCTCTGTGTCTTAAAAATGTGTAAGCCCTAGATTCGTGAACATATATAACTCTAGAACATCCAACTTAAACTATAAACCACGTTATATCACATAACCAATTAACAGCCATTCACATACAAAAATCACATTATTACATTTATCCAAATAAACAAAATCCACCAAGGGATTTTTCTCTAAGAACTCTAAACTTAAGATTGAACACAATAATAATGAAATAATTTTTACAGTACACAGTCTGCTCCAAAGTTTGAAGGACTGAATCACGGAGCTGGAAGGAGCCGTAAATATTTTATGACCCTACTCCAGCGTGAGAGCAGGCTCAAAACCTCTCACAAAACATCTAACATCTCCCATCTGGTCTTCTTGCCACCATCCTAACTAAAACAGCCTAGGAAGACACTGAGTTTTTGGCATGAGGACATCTCTGAATCCTGTCAGGTCTGATAAAGGCCCTGAGGTCACGTGAAGGAACGGACATGGGGTGGAATGTTCTGATCCGTCAGTGGTGACACAGAGTTTGTATGAAGCAAATTTGGCAAAACATTAGCAACTGTTCAATAAAGAGCAGTGAGCATATAAATTTTCATCGTAATGTTCTACTTGTATGTTTGAAAACCTTTAATAATAAAGATAAAAGAGGAAAAAATGGCCGTTAGCGCTTTTTTCAAGCGCCAGCATGTTCCAGCACAAGCCTTGAGTGTTGGCGCCTCTTCCTAGCAGTCCCAGACTATGTACCCTTCTCAATATCCTCCTCACCTGCTGGGATCTTTTTAGATCATTATTCTATCTTCCCAGCATGCCCAAATGAGATCAGTGTGCGCGCAAAGATCTCAGCCAAGTCATTTATAAAAAGCCCAGAACAGAATGGGGCCAAAAGGGGTAACGACAAGGTCGGAGGGAGACTTGAACCACAGGAGTTGGCCAACAGCAAAGCGGCTCGGCCAGCAAGGGAGGGCGGGCGCCCGGGGGCCTGAAGGCCTGGGGACACAGCGTGAGGAGCAGGGTGCATTTCCCAGGCCTGGGGACATAGTGAAAGGGCTGGACTTCAGAGACAGTCCCCTAAAAGCCTGAAGAGGTGAGAAGGATGGAAGAAAGATGGGGGGTCTGGGGAGGGCAGCAGGGGGGCATTCAAACCACATGCGAGAGGCACCCAAACCAGAGTCATTCACCCTCCACCTCAAGTCCTGGGGACTCCACACTGATTTCTACAGAAAATCCAACTCCTCTGCAGGACGTACAAATTTCTCACCCTCCATTTGAGGGTCATCTTTAGCCATGTGCATTCTGAATCCGAAGCTCTGACCCAGTCACACCTGCCCACACTCAGGCCTTTGCATGAGCTGCTCCCTCTGCCACAGAGACTGGTCCCCACAGCCACCCTACTTGCGCACCTGACTTACTCCGCCTCGGCCCACAGAGCTCACCAAGCAGCACCTCCTCTTTCCCTGACAGCCCTGATCCTCCTCGCTGCCCACACCCCAAACCGCTAACTCGCTGCCTCCCTCCTGACAAGGTCCAGGGTGCAACACTCGCCCGCAGCCCTGGTCCAGCCTGCACGACCCGCCCTCCGGGCACCGTGCCGTCTCTCCCTCTATACTCCCAGTCTGAGCGCCTGGAAAGCGCGCAGCCATTACGGTATCCTTGGGCCTCATGGGGTCTAAGCAGATAGATAAGGACAAAACGTATGCTGAACAAATCCACTTGAACGTGGATGTTATCAAAAGGGCCAGCAAGCAGATTCCAGGGTGAGACTGGAGTGCACGCTCTGGGAAGACAAGCAGAGGTGGAGGCGACCAGGGCGGCGGCAGGAGTGAAGGGCACTTTGATTTAAAGCCTTCCCGTCTGCTCTACTCCAGGATCCTTCCTCGCCTGTTCCCGAGGCAATTTATTAGAGCCTGGTGCCCGTCACAACCTCCCTGGCCCCCTTCACCGTCATAGGCTCGAGGTTCTAGAACAGGCACACCGTGTGCAGCTGCCTCTCCCTGAGCCCCTGCTGAATCACAGAGGAACCTGCCTCATGACCGCTGGTCTAAGCTCTGCCATAGAAACGCAAAAAACAAACAGAACGAAGAGCCAGAAAGACCCTCAGGGGTGGGGCAGCCTCTGGAGCCTCTGCGGCTATACGGCCGACTGGAACCGGGCCAGCTCCAAAACGAGAGCTCCATGCAGAGGCTCAGTCCGCCTGCACACACCTGGGGTCCCAGCCTGGACGCTGACAGACGGGACGGCTCTCTGATGATGATGGGATCCCATCACTTCGCTGCAGATGCAGACTGCGCCCGAGAGCTTCAAGATTCGGACCGCAGCACGGCTTTCTGAACTGCTGGCGCCATTATGACCTCAAGAAAGCTTATCCTAATCTCTCAGAAAAACCAAACGTTCCACTTAAACTTGCCCGGTGACCTCTTGCAATCCCCCATGTCCAGCCTCCACCATGGGGCCACTCGTTTGGGCCACTCGTTTGCATAAAGGGTCGTCTTGAGACTAACTTCAGAAAAGAAGAGCTCTTTAGTGACCACCCCTCAAGGGTAGGGAGTAAACCCACCCTCCTGGACCAGCACTCACTTCGGTGCAAGCCAGAATTCAAGACAGAAACGCTTTCCCAGCAAGCCCAGTGCTGGGCCCCTTCCCAAAACAAACAGAGAGCAGAGGAAAATGGAAACAGGATGTGTGTGTCGTGGGTGGGGTGGGATGGAAGGGGTACTCCTGCCTGCTCCAAGAGAGCAACCTCGTCTGGGGACCAGAGGTGGCCACGTCCAAAGGAGAAGGTCTGCCTGGTCCGTCTGCACGCCGCTCCCAAGAACACACGTGCTCCCATCACTGCAAAGGGCAAGGACAGACTGCCGGCACTCACCTGCTGTCTTATTGCACTCGAAGTTTATGACGCTCATCCGCTGGAACCCAGAGCTGCATTCGTCCCCTCCGGAATAGATCAAGGTGAGGTCTCCGTCGGAGTATCTAGATGTTTGCAACACACAGACACGGGTTTGGGAGAACCAAGAAAGAAACTTGAACTGTTACACGTTTCTACATGAAGCCTTTTGCATACCGTCAACAAATCAGGACTGACATAAAACAGCAAGCTCTCTGCCCAGCTGGGGAAAAACGTCTAAAGGAAATGAGTTCCAAATGTATGGGCTTGTCGTCCTCTTACTTCAAAGTAATAGCTGGTTGGAAGAAAGCACTGAAGGTTTTGCTGTGAGCATGAAAACTCTTCCACTCTTGTTTTGGATTTTGTACAAAATAAATAAGGCCCAAGAAATACACAGTGTATGTAGCAACTGCCGTAAACACAGTCTTACCTGAGGGATCCTGGACAATGCTCATTTGCAGAGAGCTACATTTTCATAACGCTTTTGTGAAGATAGCTACCAAATTAAGGGTCACAGGAATTGTACTGAATGCGTTTTCTTAGTTGTTTCAAACTTTGATGTAATGCTAACGGCATTTCAGATTCTCAAACTGCCAGGGAAAAATCAGAACTCCTCAGAAAAACGCATTTTAAAATACAAAGGTCAAATCAACTCTTCAACTGATTAAATACCTTTCCTACACCGTGGTTCCTTACACAGTACCAGATGATAAAACGAACAGTTTTCACAGAGAACAGTCCTATTGGAAAGCCAGGTTCAGTGACAAATGGCAACTCGCCTACGTCAAACAGGAAGGAATGCTGGCTTAACGGACCTGCCTGTACTTTATGGAAAATGGAAGGAGGAAGGAGACAAGGGGAGTCGGTTATGTTTCACAAGAACAGACACAATGCACTTGAAAATTACTGTTTACACACCGGAGGGTTTGATTCTGGTATTTTCCTGCTACTTTGATTTGAGAGGGTTCATTCTTCTTTACTTGGCAAATGGCGGCTTCTTTCTTACTACAGAACGGTACTTCAACTTCTCCACAGACATTCAAATAAAACATATATTCCTTTCCATCTGAAGCGTAGTAAGAGGAGGACAGAGCTAAAGAAAGAGGAATACAGGAGGAGAGGCTCTGTTAGGTCCACAGGTGCTAGAGGGTGAGGGCATCACTTCAAGCACACCCGAGCCCCTTTCGGAAACACCCACCCAGGGGCAGAGGCGAAGTGGGCCCCTCTGCACCACGTTCCCCCTTCCTGCTTCATTTCAAAGCACCCCTCACCTCCATCCTGTCGGAGTGGCTGGAGGTCAATGGTGATGTCATGCTGTTCGCTGCTCAGAGAGCAGGTTTTACTTTCCAGATAATCTCTGTGGCACGCATACTCAGTGATCCACTCAATTTCATAGCGGCAGTTGGATTTTGCTGTGAGCTTGGGAATGGTGCCCTATCAGAAACAATTTGAAAGGAGCAAAATTAGTGTTTTTAAATGCAGATTTTCCATACTTCTGAAAAGCTCAAAGGTACGTTGTTGGGTTTTTACATTCTTCCGTTCATGTTTCTGAATGATAACTACCCCTAACACAGTTCCAGCACTTGGCATATAACCACCCTGTTTACTTGCAACTGTTCTTGTCTCTTTCAGCGTCACACCCGAGTTCCAGCCTGGACTCAACATCACCCGACAACCACAGCCTCCGCAAGCAGCCATGACTTTGAAGGCACATGGTCTGTTCCCTCCTTTCTATCGGAGCTGAAGGGAGCTGGCCAGATGAACCCCCAAGCTGAGTAGAAGTCACCGTGTATGTGTGTCTGGGGAGATGGTCCGTAACCCCTTTCTTCAGGCTGTCAAAGGGGGTCTCGGACACACCTCACCGGTCCTTGAATCTGCTCCTGCCCCTGGGGGAAGCCAGGGCATCACCCGCCACAAACCCAAATTCTGCCAAAGACCTGCTTTTACAAACGTGAGCTCAGATGCTCGTGTTTGGTGTGAACAGGGAAGGATGCAATCACTGCTGACCAGAGTGCAGTGCACCCTCTCCCACCATCTTTGGGAGAAAGGCCTCGCTGCTTCCAGGAAACACCCCTCGGCAAACGTTTCTTGAGCGCCTGCCCTGTGCCAGGCACGGGACGAAGCACCAGGGCTACACACACAGGTCACAACTTAGTAAGACACAGAGCTGCAAGTCCAGTTCTGACTCAAAATCGAGGCTTTAACCACCTGGCTTGGGGAAGCTGGACACCTAGGGCTGGGGTGCCGAGCGCCGAGTGAGTGAAGCCGGGCACAAAAGGCCCCACTGAGCAAGGTTCACTCATCAGAGAGGAAAAGGCAAGTCCATGGAGACAGAAAGTCACCTAGCAGCTGCCAGGGCTGGGGGTTCAATGGGAGTGACTGTCCTGGGCGCAAGGTTTCTTCTGGGGTGATGGAATGTTCTCACATTCGATCATGCTGGTGGTTGCACAATTTGGTTAATATCTAATAACCATTTCGTTGTACTTGAAACAGGGGAACATTGTAGTATGTAAATTCAATAAAGCTTTTTTAAAAAGGTCTATATGACAAAGTGAACACTGACTAAAATTCCAGCTCCTAAGGGCATTCAGTAAGCCTGTGTAAACACTTAAAGAAACCCTCAAGCGCTAAGGTGTCGTATGTCACCCAGTTCTGTCCGGTGAACAGTTAAGCTGGAAATGGAACCTTTCACTCCACAAAAAACAAACCGGCCTCCTTTCCTAATGCCACCAAGCACCCTGTATCCCAGGGAGAAGAAAGGAGGGAAACTCCCAATTCGCCTCACTGTGGTGGAATGAACCGCTCCTCCCCTGAACATACAGGGAGGAAAGGGCAACACAAAGACCCCGGCCAGCTTGGAACACCTGTCTCATGGGGCTTGAAGACTCTCACCCCACATCTGCAAGTGTCCACAAATGTTCCCTAACATTCACCTTCAGAGCTCACGTCGACCGCTCATCAGTCAGGTCTTTGCTAAGCGGACGCCACGTGGCCCTGCAAGTCTGCGGACATAAAACGGAAAGCTGGCCTGGCCTACACTCTGTCTCCACATCCCCCCCACAAAACAGGCCAGCTGCCAGCAAGAAACCAGACCAAATTCCATGTTTGTTTGTGGGGAGGGGGAGCTCGCTTCCCTCGCCAAAGAATTCAGCTCCTCCTCCTTCATTCTATTATGAGGAGGCAGAAATAAATGAGAGGAAAGCCCTGCCCTTCCTCCCCGGGGGCTATCTCCCTTCCATCAGCACCCCACACCTGCTAGAACACTCGAACAGCAACGGACACGTGCAACACGGCCAGGCATGGGCCCAAGGACAACCAGACTCCGGCCCTACCCGCGAGGAGTTTAAAAGTGTGCTAGAAGTGAGTGAACAGCCAGAGGACAGGGTCAGGCACCCGCTTGCGAGTGTGGGAGGAGGGACTGAAACGCCCCACTGTGAGACCCTCGAGTAAGAACCTTCCTTCTGGCCAGGACTCTCCTACCTGAGTAGCCCCCAAACTCCGGCCACTGGCCCGCAGAAGCTCGGCCAGGGCTGCACACCATCTGTTCCACTCATTTCGTACTATGTTTCTATAAACCAATCAGCTATTTTTACCTTGCCTCATCCTAACAAATACTAGCTAGGAAATCACAGGTTTGAAATTATATATATGGCTTTTCAAACAGTCATTCAAATCAGCATTACTATATAAATTTTAAAAATCTTTCCATGAATCACTTAAAATCATCTCACACAAACTAGAAAACGCCAACCTCCATCAACACACCACCCTGCATTAACACACGCAGGGGCCCCTCCGGGTTGGTGAGAAATAGCAAACGCCAAGCTGCTGTCCCCCGGACACCCTCACATGTGCAGGAGAGTCGACCCCAGGAAGCACGTCTTCCCGGATATTCTACCGTCTTCCCGGATATTCCACCGCGGCTGCCGCTTTCTCGCTCCCCCTCTCCTGCCCCCAGACCCACCGCCCCGCCCCACCCCTAGATGCGCTCTCCTAGACAGCCCACGCTAACGCGTGCTGCTGGAAAGTCCTCCAAAGACAAGCCACTCACCTCTCTGCGCTCCGACGGGCAGACAAACGTGATCGTCACCGCCGGGCTGTGACCGTCACAGAAGTCTAGCTCCCCAGCCCCTTCTTTCACGTAACTCAGGACAAGCCTGAATAATACACGTTGAGGAAAGAGTGTTATAAAGTATGAACTACACTCAAATTGATCTGTTGCCCTGAGCATTCAGCTCACTCAGTTGGGGGCCAGGGGTAACAGAATAAACACTAAACTATAAAGGAAGCCATAGTATGAAATACCTTCGATTTCCATTTAAAAAAAAAAAACAAAAAACTGATTTTAAGTAAACTTCAATGAATGCTATTTTCTTTTTAAAAATAAATAAAATGACCAACATGTAAATTTAAATACTAAGAAAAGCTGCTCGAGTAAGACAGACAAGAAAAAAAACTATAAACGATCGAAGAAAACAAAATAAACACAGCCGAGCAGGCTGAGTACACATCTCTGTCCACGAGGCTGCACGACTACTTCTTCTCTCAACAATAACTTGTAAGTGGAAGCCAAGATCTTCTTCTCTTCAACCTGAAGACAGCCAAGTGGCCCAGCCGTTGTGACCTCCCACAGCCAGGAAGAGCCTGAGCCGCCCGAGTGCGCAGGGGTCTCCCAGCAGGACACGCCTGCTATTCCTGGCGCGCAGGCCACAGAGCTGCCGAAAAAACGGGACCTCCCTCTTCTCCAAAGACAAGCTCGAACTCTCACTCAATGCCCACGTTGTGCAGAGTCTCCTCTCCCCTGTGAGGAGTCACCCACCTGTCACTCAGGACAGTGTGATGGGACGAATGGTGTCCCCCTACACTCATATTCCACAGCCCTGATCCCCAGGACCTCAGCATGTGACTGTATTCGAAGACAAGGCTTATTACACAAAGGTGATGAAGTAAAAATGAGGCCACGGGAGTGCGGGGCGTGTGGGCGTGGGGCTAACCAGATATGACTGGCATCCTTATCAGAAGGAGAGACCAGGACACAGACATACAGAGGGAACAGACCATGTGAGGACACAGGGAGAAGGTGGCCGTCTACAAGGCAAGGAGAGAGGCCTCAGAAGGAACCAGCCCTCCTGACACCTTGGACTCCCAGCCTCCAGAATGGAGAGGAAATAAATTTCTGTTGCTGAAGCCAGCCTATGGCACTTTGTTACGGCAGCCCCGGCAAACTAATACAGACACACATATAGAAACCTCCCAAACACTTTTAAATTTAGGTTCTGCTCCAGAGTCTTCTGTGGACACAAGCACCTGCCCCGATACACCACCAGTTCCGTGCTAGAACAAGCCACAGCAAGTCTTCTACCAAAGGCCTCTGGAATCTACGACGTGATCTAAGACGGGCTGGTGTGGGACACTCTGGACAAAAACATCTCTCTGCTAATTCAAGGTACGAAGGAAGGCAGTGAGAGAGCATGTACCGAGAACACAGCGTATCATAAGAAACAAACCTCCCCACACTGGGCACAAGGGTGCTCACCACACCCCAGGCAGGAAGCAAACTGCCCCTCCACGACGGTGTTCTCAAAGGACAGAGGACGAGGGACACAAAAGCAACTTCATGAGTAATACAGAAACTATCAGAACACGCCTTAAGGTAGGGGTTATTTCATGAACCGAACACCTGTATGGATATGGGATGGATCAGGATATTCGTCTTCAATGGCTGTAATGACCAGTAATCAGACAATCAACAAGCAAAGCAGCCTATGTGACTGGTAGCAACCACGGATGACTTCACAAGCATCTGTAGGGACTTGCTGAGGTTTACACACACCAACGCAGACCCACCTGTCCTTGCTCATGAGCTTCAGTCCCTCCTTGGGCTGGCCGACGTCAAAGGCCTGGCCCCCTCTCACCAGGCAGGCAGCCGTGCCGGGGGGACAGCCATGCAACTGCGGACTGGAGTCCCGTAGCGAGTCTGTAAGACATCACGTGTGACGCTCCATCAGACTGTACCTCAGGACAGGTAATCACACTTAACCTTACGCACAGGCATCCCCTGACAGCAATCACCCAAGTTCTGAAAGTCCTCAAAGTAACCCAAAGTAGTGGAAGTCTGGAAACAACAAACAAGCTAGGATCCAACCCCATTCTGAGAGACTACAGGCGCACCAGGGGCCTCTCCAGATGCATGAAGTGTGTGCGTCCTGCCCCCTGGGGCTGCTGGGAAGCAGAGGCAAGACTGCAAGGCACTCACTCTGCACCTGGTAGGGAAGAAGTGATGAGAAACAGGGACTATCGTGTAATTTGTACTCAAGGAACGTACATACCTCCCTTTTCTAAAGATACACTAACTTGAGCTTTATCCCCTTCTCCAAGCTATAAACAAACTTTCGAAAACGCAGGCACTCCGTGGATTGGTGGGAAGATGAGGAGATTCACAGAAAGAACCTACATACAGCTCTGGGTTGAGATCGTAAAACCACCACTTGCTTTCTCTATAACTTTGCTCTAACGACACAACTATCCAACTGCGGTTTGGGAGAGGATCAGAGAACGTCTAGATGTGCCCGGAACAACGTGCAGCTCTGCTTGTACACAGCGGTGGCCTTATTCGCTTCCCAGGCCCGTGACTGGTACCGTAACTAACTCTAGCTCCATCCAGGGCTGTAACTCAGGGCCTCGCACATGACAGGGGCTCAAAAAACATGTGCCCCACAAAGGAGTAGCTATGGCCCAGCCTAGTCTTTCAAGCCTTCTCAACCAGAGGGGGTCTTCCACTAAAGCCCTATCTTCTCCAGTATGACAGAAAGTGGACCTTTAGGGGGTCAAGGCCGTCCCGCAAAACTGCACCAGGGGGTGGCTTGAGTCCACACCGTGTCCCTGCTGTGCCGCTTGCCCCCACAGCTCAGCAGATCCCTTGGTTTACTGAAGGCAAAACCGGAGGCATGTGCCCTGAGCATGCAGAGCGGACACACAGCCGCAAGCCCACAACAGCTCCTGAGGTTCTCAGGGTCACTATCAACAAGGTTTGCGGCCCGAGGCAACTTCCTGGGGATGGAGAATATCTGGACAGAAACTGGTAAGTCCATTTTTTTTTTAACTTCTGAATTATAAATTTACAAAATTACTGTGAGTCAAAGTCACTGAAGTTCAACCCAAACTGCCAATAATCAGAAAGAAAAAACTTTTGTAAGAAAATCTCCACTGAGGGCGCCTGGGTGGCTCAGTTGGTTAAGCGACTGCCTTCGGCTCAGGTCATGATCCTGGAGTCCCGGGATCGAGTCCTGCATCGGGCTCCCTGCTCGGCAGGGAGCCTGCTTCTCCCTCTGACCCTCCCCCCTCTCATGTGCTCTCTCTCTCTCATTCTCTCTGTCTCAAATAAATAAATAAAATCTTTAAAAAAAAAAAAAGAAAGAAAATCTCCACTGAATTCAGATAATCCTCAAAATGATAAAAGACCAGGAATCTTAATGTTTTCTAAACTAAAATGAATTCAATCATCTGCAAGACTCTTCAGCTTTATAATCAAATTTGAGCTATGGGCCCATTTAAGACACAGGCTTTGTCTGCCTTTTCCCAAAAGAACGTTAAAAGCCGTCCTTGGAGAACAAAGGAATGATGTAAAGAGCCTGACACACAAAAAATCTAAAATTACCACTGGTCACTTTTAGTGAAGCACGTATGTGGTATATGCACGTTTTAAAACTGTTTAGAAATCATCAAAATGGTACCTAATGTATTTGTACAATTCACCGTAAACTCATACTTATCACCCAGCCACACCCTCCTGTACTGAGTTTATTCCTAATATTTTTTCCAAACTTTTCTAAGGCCAAAGTCCCATATACAATGTAAGAAAAAGGAACATAAAGAAAACACTACCGATGATCTTTTCATTTGCTAATTTACTCGTGACACGATTGCTGCTGGTGTAGGAGAAAAACAAGTCTTGGTCTACGGAACTAACAACTCCCTGAAAAACACATAAAGCTAGGTTCTAAAAAGTGCTGGCAAAACAAAGGCTTATTAGTAAAACTTCTTAACGCCCTATTTAGATAAAGACGATTTACAGCCTTCAGTTTATTTAGCAAAGACACCCAAGCTTCTCACACCACTTCTGGCTCCTAAGGAAGAAGCGAGGCAAGAAGCTGGCTTAGAACAAAGTTTGCATCACAACCCAGTTCGCAAGGTCACTGGGCCATCCTTCTCTCCCTGTCACCTGGCCTGCAGCTCAAAGCCCATTGATGGCTCGAGGCCGTCCTCCCCGGCCTCTCCCAGGAAGGCTGACTCATCCTGCTGCAGCTGGTTCGGGGTGCCAAGCACACCCACCCCGTTCATTCTCCCACCATCTCACTGGAAGTCAGATACCCGAGATTCCTGGAACCAAAATGTCTGGCAGAGAGAACTCACTGAGATGGACCAACAGCCTGGACAAAATCGGTGATGGAACCAGAACTGACTGGGGGTCCGGGGTGGGCTTATGCACAGAGAACATCTTTCTGCGTCCTTAGAGGGCCGACTCAGTGACACGGATATCCAACTAGGAATAACGGTGGAAGGGCAAAGATAGCGAAGCCTTCTAAGAAACCCTTCACCACCACCACCCCCAAACCTACCTATGTCTCTACAAACGTTGATGAACAGGGAAGTGTCCGGGTCAGAGTCATCCACCAAGTAACCCCCGCTAATCTTGATCAGTGGATTTAAGTCATGCTTCTTGAGCTCTCCATCAAATGCATAGCACGGCACCTGGCAGAGAGGGAGAGAAAAAGTGAGTCTTGGACACCCATCTTCTTGGGGTACCGGCTCAGCAGAGCCTTTGACCAATGTCACAGAACACCAGTCTCCACTGCTTAGGGTCTATCAGGCCGTGGGGTCCCCCGGAGACAAAAGAAACAAAGGTCAACAAGTGCCTCAGCTGCTCTGCATTGAGAACCACGTCTTTCCCTCCCGACTGCCCCATCTCCATCAGCACGCTATAGTATCTGCCAGCTTACAGATGACCTCCCTCACCCCTCCACTGCCCTCGGCCCTCATCCTGGAGCTCTGCAATTTATGGTGAAATTACCTGACTGGTCCATCCTCGTCCACTCCCCTTCCTCCCCTTCCATTCTTCCTGAACATGGGCACAGGAGGTTGCTGTCTGCACCACACCAAAACCACCCCCACCCAGTCACCATCAACCACCTGCTGCAGACGTGATGTGCATTCTCAGCCTTCCCCCGGCCTCACTCACAGTGGCATTCAAGTGCCATTGGCCCTTCCCTACTGCCCAACCCCATTCTTTCCTTTGCCGTCTGGCCCCCCAGAGGCTCCGGGTTTCCCTCCACCCGCTGGCTGCTCCTTCTCAGCCTCCTGGGAACATTCTTCATCTCCCTTCCAACCCTTAATGCAGAGGTGCTCCATACCTGACTTCTCTGGTCACTTCCCTGTCTACACTCATCCCCCTGCTCATCTCCTGCCCAACTCCAGACTTCCGAGCCAACCACAGTAGATCTAGTTTATCAGCAGACTCTGGAGACAGAATGCTCGGCTCCAAACTCTGGTTGCTGACAGTAGGACCGTGAGCCAGTCTGACCTCTGTGCCTCCATTTCCCCATGTGTCCAACGGAAATAATGACAGTCGTTAGCTCAGAGGGTTGCTATAAGGACTGAATGAGTTTATGTAGGTAAAATTCTTGGAACAGTTCCTGTCAAGTTCACATAAATGTTACTTGTTACCGTTACTTCCCATTATCACTTAGATACCCAAAAGCATCTCAAATTTAATATTTAAAAATGAGCACTGGGTGTTTGTTATATGCCACTGATGAATCACTAAACTCTACCCCTGAAACTAGAATACACTCCACGTTAACTAAGTTAAATAAAAAATAAAAAATTCTACCCTCGAAACTAATAATATACTATATGTTAACTACATTGAATAAAAAATAAAAAATTTAAACAATAAAAAAGTAATAAAGTAAAAAAAAAAGAAGAAGAATAAAAATAAATGGGCCTTTGATTTCTCCCTGCAAACCTGCTCTTACTCCAGTACTCTCCATCTCGGCATTCAACCAGCTGCTCAAGCTAAAACCTTAAGATCACCATAGACCCTGACATTCTACATCCAAAACCATCAGCAGGTCCTGTCAGTTCTGCCTTCAAACTGAATCCCTGATCAACGGACAGTCCCTGACCTACAGTGGTTTGCTTACGATTTTTCCACTTTACGATGGTGCAAAAGCGATATGTGTTCGGTCTCTTAGACTGAGGGTATTCACAGGCAGATAGATCTCTATGACAAAAGTTAACTGCTTACTGTTTAGCTAACAAATTTTTCTTAGAAAGATGCTACCAAACCTGCAGGAATGCTCTGACCTACTAACCCTTTTCCCCAGTCCGGTTCTCAGAGATTTCAGAGATCTAATGGATCAAGTCAACCGGCACCTCCTCGAAGCCTCAGGGGACACGTGAACTCCTTTCAACCAGACCCCTAAGGCAAACTCTCCCCACGCCCACAGCACATCAGTGGTCCCACTGATGACTGGGGGAGGTCGGGGGGTGGGGCAGGCACACAAAGCCAGCTAGGTCAGAAGGCCAGATGCCAGGCCTCACACTGCACCCTGCAGAAAAGCAACCAAAATCAAAGGGATTCCTGCAGACTGTAACGAGGCTCCAGGGAAAAGTGACCACGACGTCCATCATCCTGCAAATGGAAAGCCTGTCATCCTCCAGCAAGGTAATGCAGAAACAGTAACTCAAGCAGGGAGCTACCGGGCCAGCGGTGGGAACGGGACACAAGGGGCGACTCCCCAGCTACGAAATGAAGGCCTCTGAGAGAAGGGAGCATGCTGGCAGCCGGCAGGAAGGAAAGCGGGGCCACGTCTGAAAGAGCTCGTAGTTCTCAGCTAGCTCAGTTTCACCAAAGGCTTGAGAGATTCCAGTAAGCAAGGTCTGCGGACGCCCGGCTCGAGGCAGTTTTAGCCACTTCTGGCCGGCTCTCTACTCCAGGAAGGAACAGAAGACACGCCTAACACAGCACCCCACAGAACTGGAGCGTGCATCGGAAAAACAGTCAAGGCTCCTGGGGAAAGTCCTCCCCACTTCCTGCTCCACGGAGCAAAGCAATGGAGACATTCATAAGAGCAGGAATGTAGCCACGGGGGAAGGAGGCCGCTGGCCAGCCTCACACACCACACAGTGAATCAACTTGTTAGCGCCGGACATATATGAACTGCATTTATGTAACTCTGGTAAGAACGTGAGCACACCAGTCCTGAATTCTCTGTGTTCCCAGGAATGCTATGGTAAGAGGACGTACGTCCAAAACATTTCAAAGAAATTATTACCTTAAAACAACCTCCACCAGAATCCACTCAACAAGCATTATACCAGCAGTCTGTAAGGACAGTGTCTGAACTACCGTGAGCTTCGCCCCCCAATTATTCTAAATCGGACAGAGCAACTGACAACCGAAATGAGGTACGGAAATCCAGACTCCAGTGGCACTAAACCAAATCTGGATTGCTTTTTTTTTTTTTAACATAAAACATTCACTGCAGTTTTTGAAGCAGTAAGATCGCCTGTAAGGTGGAAAGGTGGAATCAAACCTTACTGAAGACAGAGAAGAGGAAACCCGCTCGCTTCAGCGACCGCCGCGCTCCTCCACTCCCTGGTCTCAATTCACCCATACCTGAGGCACCACGGATCCAGGCCGTGAACGAGGACCTGCCCTCCATCCCCTCCATCTAGGCGTTCTCTAAAAGCAAGAACCCTTTCAAAATTTAATGAAATTCCTACTTCTTGGCCCACGACAGGCCCCCCATAAATGAAAACTGAATGAATAAAGCCCCGGCTGCCAACTAGACCTAAAGAGAGGCTCGCTGAGGACAAAGTGCACATTTCTCATCCATTTTTAGATCAGCTTCTAAGAGAAATTAAATGTCACTGTTTTGAGAAAAAACATGGACTATACTTCTCCCCTCAAACATCAAAAACTGATTTAGAGCAAGGGGCCCCCTCACTTTCCTATAAAGGGCAAACAAAGTAAATAGTTTAGGCTCTGTGAGTCACACAGGTCTGTCTTGTTCTTCTTTGCTTTTTTCACAATCCTGTACAAATGTAAAAATTGTTCTTCATTCTGGGGCTGTGCAAACACAGGCCGGGGCTGGGCTTTGGCCCAGGGGCTATAGTCTGTGACTTCTGACCTCCAACACAAAGAAAATAGAAAACAAG
This sequence comes from Neomonachus schauinslandi, assembly GCF_002201575.2. Taxonomy (NCBI): domain Eukaryota; kingdom Metazoa; phylum Chordata; class Mammalia; order Carnivora; family Phocidae; genus Neomonachus; species Neomonachus schauinslandi. Next base: position 8,123,595 of record NC_058410.1, read on the forward strand.
TAGCTATTTATGTATCTATTTTGCAAAGCAATTTTTCCCCAGGTAGTGGGAGACAGGACAGTCAGTTCAGAAAAGCAAGGCAAGAAGACACTCGTCAAAACAGGAAAAATGGGTATCACTGTTGAGCTGGAGAACCAGAGCCCAGGAGGACTTCTGTGGGGCCCAGACAGCTCTGAGGTCCCACAGGAGAGGAGGAGGCACATCCCTCTGTGGTTCTCAGATGCTTTTCCTGCCACGAACCGTGTGCTGGCACACAGGTTAACTGAAGCATTAAAATTCAAGGTTTAAATTTGACACCGTGACCTCAAGGTCAGTGTCACTGTATTAGGCCTTGACTCTTTCCACACTTGAAATTTTTTTCTCACGGAGTGTCCCTTATGCTCTTTTCCAGGAGGCAACATTTTGCCTCTTTCACTTCCATTACCAGACTGTCTTTTCTTTTAAAGACTGCCATATTTGAAAAACCACTGATCATTTATTATTTATAGCTTCATTTGGCTTTATTTTTTAAAAACAAACTCCTCTCTTTTTGCCCTTCTTGAATGACATTGCATTGGGCCACCAGTGAAAATAACCGATTACTCCCATTTTCAGTTCCTAGAGCCTAAGAGAGTCTTTGAACTCAACCCTTCAGAACATAAAACTTAATGGAGAGACGTGAAAATAATCAACCCGTGAAGCCTGTCACCTAGACAAGCACAGAAAACCACTTTCAGACCGGGGCGGGGGGGGGGGGGGGGGGGGCGTTGTATAATGCTTGTTGAGTGGATTCTGGTGGAGGTTGTTTTAAGGTAATAAAACCACTTTCAGACCTGGAGCGGAGGAGCGGCAGGGGAGAGAGCCACACAGCCAAGCCAAGCTAACAGTCTCTGCACTCGGGGAGAGGACGCTTCACGAATCACCAAGGATGACTTGACCAAACACCAGAGAAAGAGCGGAAGGAACGACAACAGCCATCTAGTCTCTACCTAGGGGAACCGGCAAAGAACTGAACAGCTAGGGACACCTGGCCTGGACTCACAGCATCCAGAAGCCATGCCAAGGCTGAGGAGATGGGCACCAGGAGGGAGAGTGAATAATCCAAACACAAGCTCACCCATGTCAGTCACTGAGTTGCATAGTACTAGAAACCAAGAACGAACTACCTACCTACCTGAGTAGATGGGGAGCCAATCTACTTCTAATGACATCCTGGGATATTTTAAATGCCCTGTCCTAAAAATAAAACCACCCAGCATCATTTTAACAATTAAATCACATGGCATCTCTGCTCAAATGGCATTTGAAAACTAAAAAAGATTTTTACCCCCAAAGGCTTGTGCCAATATTTCAAATCTTAAAGGTCCCAGAATGTCCTTCGTAAGCACATGACCTTGGGTCCCCTTGTTACCTCTTTATTGGCTTTAAACGTGTCTTTCTTGCAGGCGGCACTAGTCCTCCACTCGAAGTAATGCACACAGCCTGTCGCAGTTACAAATTCAGGAGTCCCCTATTTTTAAAAAAGAGTAAAAATAAGTTACCATACTGCATATCATACGGGGTTCCCCCCCCTTAAAGTTAGAAACAGTAAAGGCTAATGAAAATTTTAAAAGCAGCGAGAAGGGGAAGGAGGGAGGACACAACTGTTTTAGCTAATCAAGGTCGTCGAGAAGTTCCCAAACCCAGAAATTATGAGACAAAAGCTTCGTGAAATCATGTTGGAATTTTGGTATAACTGGTCCAAAACTGTTCTACTGCACCAACTATGCAAGCACAGTAAACTCATGGGAGGCAATCCTCAGAGCCCTTCCACTCTCAAACTCCAAATGTTCTCTTAACCAAATGCCAACAAAATCAAAGCCAGAAAATGTGACCTCATACTTCCTGTAAGCTGAGGACGGAGGCCCATCTGGACCCGACCGAGTTCACACACCAGCCTCGCTTTAGACACCCCCACACTCAAGGGCAGCCCCTCCACACAGACTGCGACCAGGGTCGACTCCAAAATGGTCAACCACAGCGCTGCTGGGTGATACGTGACACCGAATTTACCTCTACACTCCCACGTGCAAATCTAGGGAGTTCTTTGCAATTCTGGTTCTCATATGATGAACACAGAATTCTTGAAAGAAATCAGTTAAAATTAAAGCAGCAGCTAGCTTATTCTGTAACACAGACCTCCATATTTCATGCCACTGCAAACAGATCTTTTTCTAAGGTTTCAACATAGACAAGAGTGCATCTGACAGGCTGGTCCAAAATTAACAATGTTAAGTTCTATTTTTAAAGTTCTTCAGAGGAGACATTATGGGCCTGAAGATGCAACAGTCATAGCACCAAATTCTAAAATGATACTTTAAAGCAATCTGGTAGCCCACATGAGTTCGCTCAACCTTATTTTTCTAAACACTTGGGTTCTTACTCTGATTAGAGAACTTTCGTAAGATCTGTATATAAATTGCTTCTCCTAAAAGCTAGCAATTATTTACTGAAAGTCCCTTTCTATATACCAGAGATTAAAACCAACAACTCACATGTAATATGCAAGAGTAAGAACAAACATCATGCTTTAAATAATGTCCCCTTGCAATACTAGTTACACTCAAAAAAAGTATGATTAATGGCCATTACCTATTGGCCAAGACTTCTCCTAGACAGATGCTAGTCTCTCCAATTTAATGTAAGTGAGGAAACAAAAACAGTTTTTAAAAAAATAAATGCATTGCTCTAAAAACTACCAAGATAAAACGCTAGAAAAAGAAGTTTTAGAAAGAAAAAAATTTATGCTTACAATGTAAACACTCAACAGTGTTTTGAGTTTAAACACACTAATCACCTTGAATTGTAGTTTTATACAGGATGTAGGTCAAGTTTCACTTAAAAGTTGTAACTATGGGCTAGGGTTTGTTTACATATTGGCTCTTAATGGTGATGGTGTTTTGGTTGGTGGTTTGATGGTTCTGTTTGTGTTTTTAATTTTGCTCACTTATTCTTCCTGGAAAAATACTATAGCAAGAATGCCTAACGGGCAAACATTTTTAACAAAAGGAACATTACAAAGTGACTCTGTGTGGACTCACCAAGGTTTTCCCACATAAGAAGGTAATGCTACTCTGGATTTTGTGATCTGGGCTTTGCTTACAGCTCTCTGTTGTGCTGAATTCCAGAAGAGATCTGGTTGCAGTTTTTGAAGAAGAATCACCTATTTGGAAAGGAAAGAGCATGAACAAGCCATAAAACATGCATAACCATAAAGCCATTTCCAAGCATAAGCAAATTAAAAGTCATACTATAATTCATCTGAAGGCTCATAAACTTACAAACTGTCCCTTCCCCAGAATTCTCCATCTGAGTAATGGCATCTCCATCCACCCAGCTGCTGTTCAAGCCCCAAACACAATACATTTGAATTTTATCTTTCTCTCATCTAGCACATTCAAGAAATCAGAAAGATCTAATGGTTCTACCTCCATCTCAAATCCGTCCACATCTCACCACCTCTACTACTGCTGCTAAGACCACTATCATCTCTCACCTACACTCTGGCAATAGCGTAGGATTGGTCCCCTTGCCTCCACTCTTGTCCCTCACCATCCCCCCCCTTCCCCATCTACCTTGACCAATGTGATCTTCGAAAATAAAAATCAGAACATATAACTCAACTGCTCAAGTCCTTCAATAATTTCCCATCATACATGCTATAAAATCAAAATTCTTTAGAATGGCCCACAAGTGGGGTGATTACATCTCAGTTTGCCTGGTATGTCACTGTAATAATCCAGAATAAAATGTCTATACCATACCAATATGGTGATAAATTGGTATAGGAACAGATAAACTGACAAGCAGATTAGAACAGAGAGCAGAGAGAGATATGTCTGAATCAAACCTTGATATATGACAGAATAATAGATCAATGGGCAAAGAACAGACTATTCAATAAAGGGAACTAAAAACAAAATGACCATCCATATGGGAAAAAAGATAAAAATTGGATCTCTACCTACCACTGTATACGAAAATCAACTCTAAAATAATTAAAGACATAAACATCAAACTTTTGAACTCTTAGTAGAAAATATAGTTATTGTTCAGATCTTAATATAGAAAAATATTTAAGACTCAAAAGCATTAACTCCAAAATATTAATATATTTGACTTTTTACATTTAAAAGTTTACATTCATAAATAGCTTAAAGAAACTAGCTTAAAGAACACAAACTAGTTATAAACTGGGAGATACACAGACCTGGCATCAAGAATATATATACTCACACACAACAAAAGAATAAAAAACTTTTTTTTTTATAATCCTAGAAAGTGAAACAAAATAACCTCTACCTGAAAGAACACAAAAAGAAGAGATAAGGGAAAACCCACACCTTTAATATTAAAGGCAAAGACAAAACTCTTAAGGCTTCTAGAGACGTAGAATGGGTCACATGCAATAGATAACCCAACATAAAATGGATAAGATCCATCAAAGGGAAGAAAAATATGTCAGTAAATATATGAAGAGATAGATGTTCAACACCACTGGTAATCAAGGAATTGCATACTGAAACCACATGGCATACCGATTAGAACCATTCCACTGACAAAAGTCAAATACCAAGCGTTGGAGAAGAAATGGCCTAGCTCTCCTTTGTTGCTTCAGCATGGCATTAGGTCCTGAAATTGAACATTCATGTACCCCATGAGCTACGTATTCAACTCTTAGGTATCTACACAAAAGAAACCCATGCACGTGAAACACATGAAACATAAGCAAAACCTGGAAACAACCCGAATGCCCATCAGTAGAACAGTGAATAACTTACCTTGGGAGAGCCACACAATATTATATAAGAGTTCCTTGGAACAAACCACAGTGAAAGATAACAAGATGGCCAATCTTTAGCAACATAATATTGTTGTTACCACTTTAAGTCCCAGAAAATTACACATAGCATAATACACACTTTCCATAAAGATAAAAATATCACACACATACAGAGACTTTTGAGAAAGAGAGAGACAAAGAAAGGGAAGAAAATTTTAAATACAGGCTAATTATTACTCCCACTGAACGGAGACAAGAAAATGGAGAAAACACACAGACAGTGGTTATTCTCAGGTTACAAGATTTTGTTAGGGATGGGGCTCATCACATTATCCAAAACAGATAATTAAAGAACCAAAAAGGGGCGCCTGAGTGGCTCCTTGGTTAGCGTCTGCCTTGGCTCAGGTCATGATCCTGGAGTCACAGGGATCGAGTCCCGCCTCGGGCTCCCTGCTGAGTGGGGAGTCTGCTTCTCCCTCTGACCCTCTCCCCTCTCATGCTCTCTCTCTCTCTCATTCTATCTCTCAAATAAATAATCTTAAAAAAAAAAAAAGAAAGAACAGAAAATGGTTAGTCTACGGATTAGTTATGACTGTGTATCATGAACTCAGGATTGTAACTGGTCCAATTCGATACAAACACCTGAGATCTTCTTTTTAAAAAGAAATAGAGGAGGAAGAGGAGGAGGAGAGTAAAAATTAAGATGCCAGTGGAGAGGGGATAATGGGTTTCAGAGCTGCCCCCACAGCACCAGGCTCAGAGTCCATTGGTTCTTTCTCCTGACTGCCCGCCTGCCTTTGTGCAAAGGTCTGCCTGAATCGCTCTCTCCCTGAAACTCCCGAGATCTGTCCAAAAATCTTTTTTCTCGGCCGAAAGCACAGAATCCCTGCAGTCTCCGGGACCGAGGACAGCGCCCCGTGGACAGCGCCCGTAGCCCCGCCCACGGTAGGTGTGTCTAGCGCCGGGAGACGGGGCGGGGCTTCAACGCGCCCCTGCAGCGCTGCGCTCCAGGAGACACGGAGGGCGGGCGAGGACGGCAGGAAGCGGCACGCGCTGCGGCCAGAAGGGGGCGCTCACAGGCCGCAGCCCCCCCCCCCACCTTCAAGACCCTCCCCCACGCCTGTCCCCCCACACAGCGGCCCCTTCCGGCCCTGTGCCCAGAGCTCCCGGGGGCTCCTCATAACAGCTGGGCCCGCCTTGAAAAGGAAACGCGGAGGGCCCTGGCCTCGGGCTGGGAGGGATCCAGCCAACCTTTTGCCACCGCGGCACGGGGCACCGGCATTCCTAAGCGCCAGGCCCCCATCAGCATCGCACCCGCCTGTCCACCTCGCCTTCTTCCTCTGCCCGCTCCGCCCGGTGGCCGGGACCGGCTGCCAACCGGGGCACTCGGGGAGAGGCCGCAGCGAACCGCGGCAGACAACCGCGGCAACCGGCCAGCCTGGCCGTCCTCCCCGGACGAGAGCCGGGTGAGGACTGCGGGGCCGCGGCCAGCACGCCAGGCCCACGGCCAGCTCCCGAGGACGGCGCCAAATGGGCTGGGCCGCGCTCGCCGGGCCCGCCAGACCGCGCCGGGTCCTCCAGACCGCGCGCCGGGCCCGCCAGACCACGCTCTCCAGGCCGGGTCCGCCAGACCAGACCGCACTGGCGGGGCCCCACCAGACCAGACCGCGCAGGGTCCTCCAGGCCGCGCTCTCCAGGCCGGGTCCTCCAGACCAGGCTGCGCGCGCCAGGCCCGCCAGACCGCGGTCTCCAGGCCGGGCCCGCCAGACCAGGCCGCGCTCGCCCAGGCCCGCCAGGCCGCGCCGGGTCCTCCAGACCGCGCTCTCCAGGCCGGGTCCGCCAGACCGCGCTGGGTCCGCCAGACCGCGCGCTGGGCCCGCCAGACCGCGCGCTGGGTCCTCCAGACCGCGCGCTGGGCCCGCCGGACCGCGCCAGGCCCGCCAGACCGCGCGCGCCAGGTCCTCCAGACCGCGCTCTCCAAGCCGGGTCCGCCAGACCAGGCCGCGCTCGCTGGGCCCGCCAGACCAGGCCGCGCTCGCCGGGCCCGCCAGATCGCGCCGGGTCCTCCGGACCGCGCCGGGCCGCGCGCGCCAGGTCCTCCAGACCACGGTCTCCAGGCCGGGTGCTCCAAACCAGGCCACGCGCGCCAGGCCCACCAGACGGCGCTCTCCAGGCCGGGTCCGCCAGACCAGGCCGCGCTCTCCAGGCCAGGCCGCGCCGGGTCCTACAGACCCTGCGTACCAGGCCCACCAGGCCACGCTCACCAGGGCCCGCCAGACCGCGCCGGGTCCTCCAGACCGCGCTCTCCAGGCCAGGTCCTCCAGACCAGGCCGAGCTCGCCCGGGCCCACCAGACCAGACCGCGCTGGCGAGGCCCCACCAGACTAGACCGCGCCGGGTCCTCCAGGCCGCGCTCTCCAGGCCGGGTCCTCCAGACCAGGCTGCGCGCGCCAGGCCCGCCAGACCGCGGCCTCCAGGCCGGGCCCGCCAGACCAGGCCGCGCTCGCCTGGGCCCGCCAGACCAAACCGCGCCTGCCGGGCCCGCCAGGCCGTGGCGAGTCTGCCAGACCTCGGTCTCCAGGCCAGGTCCGTCAGACCGCGCCGGGTCCGCCAGACCACGCGCTGGGCCCGCCAGACAGCGCTCTCCAGGCCGGGCCCTCCAGGCCGCGCTCACCCGGGCCCGCCAGACCAGGCCGCACTCACCCGGACCCGCCAGACCAGGCCACGTTCTACAGGCCAGGCCGCGCCTGGTCCTCCCGACCCTGCGCGCCAGGGGGCCCGCCAGGCCACGCTCGCCCGTACCCGCCAGACCAGGCCACGCTCTACAGGCCAGGCCGCGCCGGGTCCTGCAGACCCTGCGCGCCAGGCCCGCCAGGCCGCGCTCGCCCGTACCCGCCAGACCAGGCCACGCTCTACAGGCCAGGCCGCGCCGGGTCCTGCAGACCCTGCGCGCCAGGCCGCGCTCACCCGAGCCCGCCAGACCAGGCCACGCTCCAGGCCTACCAGGCCTCGCCTGCAACCCTCGGCGTCCCCGGCCGAGCCCAGCCGAGCTCGCAACTCGGCCTCGCTGAGGCTCCAAGCCCTGGCGATCCCGACTTCGCAGGCGGCCTCAGGGCCCACCGCGCGGCCACCGGGCCTCCCCAACACATCGCTCAGAGCCTGTCAGACAGGCAGACAACCCTCCCCGTGCTAGTCACCAATGTGCTCCGGCAAGGCTTCCCTCGTTACCCACTTTCCTTTCCCCTCTTTATTGTGTCATGTCCTTCAACGTGTACTATTCACATGTTCTCTCACCAAGTGAAGGAAGAATCCTCTCTACCCAATTTCCCCCCCAGCTTCTGCCTCATTTTTCTGTTCCTCTTTATATGAACACTCTTTAAGAGAGATTTCTATTCTTGCTACCACCAATACCCTCCCCCCTCAGATACTCCCCCTTGTGCCCTGCACTGGTTGTTCCCTGAGCCACCTCACTCCTTCAGCTCCAAGTCTTTGCTTAAATGTCACTTTCTCAGCGATACTTACCCCCATTTAATATTCTTGAACACACACTCCTGAGACCTCCAGCACCCGACTCTCCTTCCTTTTTTTACAGCACTCATCACGTTCTAGTGCAGTACCTATCCACTGTTTGTGTTTGTCTATCCCCCACTCCACTATTAGTATGTAAGCTCCACAAGAAAAGGGATTTTTGTCTGTTTTAGTGACTGATTCATTCACGTATTTGTTATAAATAAATAAATGAATACTAAGTGTTGGCTGTTTCAAAATATAATTTATATATGTGTGTGTATATATATATATATATATATACATATATATATATCTCTCTTTTAAGATGTGACTTAACCAAGTAAATCAGAATAAAATATACTACAATTTACTGAACCATCCCCATACAGTTAGGTTGCGCCAGCATATTTGCCACAGTTACCAATGCTACCAAAAAAAATACATCTTGTACCAAAATCTAGGTACAGTGCTAATTCCTCTACTGGTAGGATTTACAAAAGTAGGTTATGGGAATACAGGCTTTAAAATTTAACAGGTATTGCCAGACTATCAGGAGAGACCGTAAGTAAGACAAAAACATGAGTCATATCTAAAACTCAACCAGATTATCATCTTAAATATCCAAAAGAATTATATGGTTTTAAGAAAAGGAAAGAATACAGGGTTTAAGAGGAAAAGAGATTTTCACATCTTAAGAGTCAGAGATGCAAAATTCAATCCAGCGATCAACCTGGATGATGTTCTAGGTTTCTCTGAGTGCACACAAGAACTGAACAATACAAATGTCATCTGAAGTCAGGGGCCAGCTTCCTTACAGTAAATGAAGGCACCTGATGCAGTAACTACAACGGGTCCTACCCAGGTCACCAACAAGAAGCCGGTCAGAATCCCAGGCTTTGGCAGTAAGTAACCACAATTAACACTCTTTCCTGGTGGGTATGTTACCTCAGTTCTGTGGCTGGTAACAGGCTTCCTGAAGTAGATCTACATAGCTTTTAACCCTCAGAAAGATTAATTAAATTAAGACCAAAGAATTACCATTTGGGATGGCACAAGGAATGTGAACGTATTCGATATTTTTACATCCTGGCAATGTTTAACGTTATGACTCCAATCAATCCACAGGTTGTAATAACTGAGCAACTGATTGAAACTTGTGACACAGTATTAGAACATCTAAGAGAACTTCAGACTTATTATATTATAAGCTTAAACTGTGGAATTTATAATTATTAGTGCTTAAGTTCTAATTGTCAGATCAGACATATGAAGTACTTTAAAAGGAAATCAAATAGGTAAAATGTAAAAATCATTTTAAATTGTGGCAAAGACGGTTCAACTAGGTTGCAACTGCTGTTCATGGGTCCCATAAAAATGACTGCTAAGCTCTGCCAGATTTACATATGGAACAATACCATTTGCCTACAGAAGAACTAATCTATGATTTTTTTAATCAAAAATAATGTAGTATTGTTTGAACCAAAGTTGAGGTCTAAATATTCATTTCTAAGTACAAAAGCAGCCTTTGTGGGCACCATAAAAAGCACATCAACAATTACCTTCCCAAAAGAGTTACAGAAAACCATCTTACCCGTAGCAATACAGGCATGTGCCCGTTTCTAGGCTCCTTGCCAACACTCTATGATTCAACCATTTAAACTTCTGCCAATTTGATAGAAGAAAAATGAGATTTCATTATTGCTTTGATTTGCATTTATACCTGGCTTACTAATGAAGTTGTACTGCCCATCTGGGATTTCTTCTTTTGTGAACTGCCTGTCTTCCGACTTTGCCATTTTTCCTTGGGTTGTCTGTCTTTCTTATCATTTATTGAGAGAAGCTCCTACCTCCCCTAGATTATTTTTCTGTTTTGCTAGGTTTCTTCCCAATGTTCTATTGTCATTTTACTTTTAATTTTAACTGATCTGAAATTTCTGTTATAGGATACGAAGGAGAGGTCTAAAGCGGTTTCCTAATGGACAAATAGCTAAATTACACTCCAACTTTTGGTTATACTTAAGTTCTCATTTATTTTTGATCTACTACTATACTAGCTTTTCTGTTCCTCTCATCTATCGGGAGCTCCAGTTTTTGTGGCTGTTTTCAAAATTCACATTTTTCCCTTTCTATCACGTTCATAAGTTACTTTCTCAGTTGTCCTCTCACAGCCAGGAGTTTGGATTTCCCATCATGGTTCCCATTTTAGCTATGCAACTGTCCAATGTGACCCTATGACTCACAAAGCAACACGGCCCAGAATAAGTACCCAGGCTCTGGAGTCCACCTGTCAACATTTGAATCCATAATCATGCAACCTCTGATAAGCTCCTGTATCCATTTTGTGCTTCAGTTTCTCCATTTATAAAAATAAGGGAAAAAGAAGTCACCTACTTCAAAAAGTTGTTGAATGAACTAAAGATATTTTACTTAAAAAACATAATGCCTGGCACATAAATGCACAACAAATTTAGTTGTTATTTAGTTATGAAATCAAATTTATAGTAACAAATTCCGTTATTTCTATTATGTAATACAACCTGGCAAAATCAGATCTGATTCAAGATTATCTCTTTGCTAGTGTAAGGTCATTCGCATTCATTCAAACTAGTTTGCTTTCTTGAGTTGAAGAACAGGACAATCCAGAAAGTATCCATCATCTAGCACACCTTTCTCTCCCTTTGGGAGTGTGGAGCTCTGGGAAAAGTATCTGTGTCATGTGTGTCTGGGAGTAAAATGAGACTGGAAACTGCTAGTTTACATCACAGTCAACCTGCACCTTAGCTTTTAACTCAGCTAGTTACCTCTGGCCTCTCCTTTAACCAGCCTCTCCTATTCCATTGGGCCCAGCTTTCTAAAAATGCATTTTACCAGATCACCTCCCCCATTACTGTCACAAAGAATCTATAATGGATCCACTACCTACATCTCAGAAAAAACTCTCCTGCCTGGCTTTTTCAAAGCCAACCCAACTAGGTCATTCTCAAATTTTGTCCAGCCATGCCAACTTCACAAATCATCCTCCTAGTGACACTTGCTTGTCTGCATCCAGTATCCATCCATTACACTGTACTTTCTCATCAGCCAGAAATACTGTAGTCAAATATTATAATAAAGTCAAGAGGAAGATTCCCTTTACTCTTTCTGAAAACCTGAGTAACAGTGACCAACAGGCCCACCTGTGGCCTCCCTGCATGAATCATCAAAATAGAACAGCTGTTAAGTTGGCCACCTCATTTGCACGTTTTTAAGTAGATCACAAAGACCGGGTTTAAGAAAAACATGAGAAAGCAGAACCATCTAGGAAACAGCCTTCTGTATCAATAAGTACAAATGTACATAATTCTTCATGATTCTTCATGATAATTATTCCACTAGATGGAAATAACCTAATTTGATCTCATGTTGGACACATGTAAATTGTTACTTTTAACCACAAAACAGAAAATGTATATTACATATTATAAGCATATATAAGCACATGTGTAGAGAGCTATAGTCATTTTTACAAAATTGGGATCCTGTACACCCAGCAATTTAAGGGTAGTTCTACTTACCCACGGAATGATAGCTGCTCGCCTTCAAGTCGTGCATACAAACAGCACTTGATGGCCCACACTGGGCAATATCCACGTTTCCACAGATGCTGATCTTATAAAGCATGTTATTTTTGGTATCGACAGCTTCCCATGTATAACTAGAAAGGAAGAAAAACAATTTGTCACTGTCACTAATCTGCCAATAATTAAACTTCTCCCCCTAGTTTCACATGCAAGCCACATTTACTTAAAACTACCACAACCTAGAAGACATACTTTCATTAGCCAAAAATACTAAAGTCAAGCTATGTTAAGTTGAATAGAAGCCAGGACAGAAACCACTAAATACCACCTCACTCTGGTTCAATCCGCCCTGAAGCTGCCTCAAGACTGACCACCATCAAAATACTTAAAAATTCTACAATGTAAGAATATCAACTCTCATAGGTAACTGCTCAAGAATCATGTTGAATATAAGATAGTAACCCTTCCAATCACACTGGAATGCTGAAAAGCCAAAGGACTATTTTTAACTTTATGTTATATAAAAACGAGTTGTGGCATGAAAGACAATTCTCTTTGGTTTTACCTTTTACGGCTACAGTTCAAATCCAAAACTGACAAGATGAAGTTGTGCGATAAATCAATGATCTGACTCAAACTTGGACAAAATTTACTTTAGCTTGATCCACTCCACCAAGCATTTAACATGCATTAAAACTCACTCTCCGTTCAAGCCTCTGGCAAAGTAAATACTGAGTTAATTGTTCAGGAGTCAATCTGCATACCTGGGACAAAATAATGGTTTGTCAGTTCTGTCAAAACAATTATTCTCAATTCTCCACTCTTCCTGGGGAGAATGTTCTGTCCGTTTTGTAAAACAGGGGTCATTTCCTCAGCAAGGCTAAAGACAGGAAATGAGGAAAGGAACTAAAAAGCTCCTTGCAAAATGCAAAGATACTGTATTAATTCAACTGCATTGCTGAAGAGAAGTTAAATATGAATTGCTTAGGTTCAGCCCACTCGGGAGTTGTGGGGGAGGGCAGGGGAGGGGGGGGGGTTGCTAAGCCCTGAGACCAAGCAAGTGTAGGAGTGTATCTCCCCAAAGCAGTACCACCTTGACAGTAGAAAGTGCTGGCTCACAGAAGTAGCAGTGCTCTTCCCAGAGCCCCCCTTCCCCTAGGCCTCGGGACAAGGACACACACAAAACACTAGGCAACATGGCTCTCCCTGCCTAGAGGCAGCCCTCCCCCCCCCATAGCCCTGTCCAGTAAGGGAGGAGCCCCAAAAGTGGGGTTGTTGGCAGGCAAGGAGCCAAGCACTCTCCTGAACCTAGGCCTGGGGACTGATCAAATTTACCTGCCAAGAAGCAAAGGGACATAAGCACACAAAAGCACTCAGGCAGGGTGGCAGAATGCTCCCCTAGTTCTGACAGCCATGGCTGGGAACCTGAAAAACAGGCTGGTGTGCTCCAACAGAGCTGGCCTTGAGGTAAAGCCAGGCTCATAAGCAGTTACCACTGAAGGTCGCTTCTTTTTTCAAGCATAATTGATACACAATGTTACCTTAGTTTCAAGTGTGCAACATAGTGATTCAGTATCTCTATTCCTTCCGCTGGGTTCGCCACAGTTGCCACCTACCACTGTACAAGGCTATTACAATACCACTGACCATATTCCCTATGCTGTGCCTTTCATCCCCATGACTCGTTCCTTCCGTAACTGGAAGCTTGTACTTCCCACTCTCCTTCACCCATTTTGCCCATCCCCCTACCCCTCTTCCCTCTGGCAACCACCCATTTTGAACTCCGCTTCTTTATCAGTAACCCCTTAGAGTTATCTCCTAAAGGCAGGAAGGCTAAAGGCAAAAGAAAATAACCCAAGGACCACCGGGCATGAGAAAGTCATCAATAAAGGCCTGTTTCCTTTGACCTTCACTAACCTTTATTCATTTGCTTCACAAATATTTAAGGACTTCCTGCAGAGGAATTCAGGGGTGCAGCAATGATCAAAGCAGACCAGAAAATCCGTGCCCCCCAGGACTGCACACTCCGGGGGTGGGGGGGCAGCGCACGCAAGAAAATAAACAGGTAAACAAATTCACATACTATTATGCTGAGTGCTCTAGCAAAAACAAAATTGTGCGTGCTGGGAAATGAACAAGGACCTACTTTAGATGGAGTCTTCTGAGATAGTATTTGCCCTGGGACTCGAACAACAAAAAGGAGTAACTCAGGGGAAGACATGGTGTGAAGAATATTCCAGCGGATGGACTAGCCAACTGCCACTACCAGGCCCTGAGGAGGGAATGAACTTACCAGCACCCTGATGGAAAAGAGGGCAGTGTGGCTGGAGCAAGGTGGGGGATGGGGAAGGCTGGCTACATGGGGGGCTTTGCAGATTCAAGGAGGCAGTTCTGATTTTGTGCTTGAAACAAAGGAAGGCCACTCAAACACACTGTGGATCTGTCCTTGAAATTTTAAGCTAGTGTTTTTATTTGCAGAGTATTAGCAAAACTTTTCTATTAATTACAGTTAATTAAAGAAAAATGCTAATCTCTTACTCAAGAGCCATGACTATGTTTTTCTGGGGTACTAGACATCTAATCTAAAACCTTAATAGTGGCATCATGAAAGTGTTTTGCAATCCTAAGTATATGAGAGAGCTATATATAGATATATTTTAGAATGAATCAACTGCTAGGAATCAACTCTAAAGAAATCCCCACAGTACCTAAAATGCTATACTTTTCTTAAAAACAGAAATCCACTGCTGATTTTGCAGAGGTGATATTTAAACAAGGTAGTTGTAAAGAGTGTGTGTTTAGGGAGCAGAAAAGAGATGAAAAAAAGGAATGTGGGGAATATTGTCTTGATTATCTGGAAATCAGTGTCCCTAGAAAGAAAAACGTTGCTCTATTCGATTTTCTTTTCTCTATTTGCATTTCATTAATTGCTTTGTCAAGATTTATCAAAATGGTAAGTGGTTATGGGAGTGAGGAGTGATGAGGATCCTAAGAAAGTATTTGAGTGCTGGCTTTTTTCTGGGGGTTGATATAACCCCTTACCACACGGCAGCCCCTCCAAGCTGGCACCTTCAACACCACTCACAATCCCAACCTGAAACAGCTGGTGTAGGGACCTTCATCACATCACCTAAAAAGGAAGGAATGACCGCAGCATGTTTCTAATCTATACTACACCAAACCTCTGGAAGAAAATATTTGCAAGCTGTGTAGAAATGTAGTGTACATACACACACACACACTCACAAGAGTGCACACGTGCACATTTGAAATGTGTCCGCAATAAGAAGATCTCCTGCAGCAAGATAGTATGAGCGCCCTGTGGCATTTCCTTGAATCTCTAACACTCAAACCAGTATTAAGTCTTCAGGTCACTGCGGCCCGGAGGGAAATGACGGGGCACAAGGAAGTGGGACAGGGAGAACCACAAAGGCCCAAGGAAGCAGTTGGTCAATGGGAAACAGCACCCAGCAGCCTTGCCCACTGTCCCAGCCTTGCGAAATTCGGCCAACATCCTCAGAGGAGGCAGCCCATTCCCAGTAGAACTGCTCTTCTGGAGGCACCATCTGTGTGAGAACCTTGGCTTTGAAAATGAGCAAAAGCAAGCAAGATCCCTGCCATTCTAATCCACTTTCCAGAGTGTAAAGCACAGTAAGCCAATGTCCCCCTCCCACTCTCAAAAAATCCAAATTCATTTCAGTACACACCTGGCGCTTCTAGATACACATGTAGACCCAGTAAGTCCTCTGGACCCACAGCTGTTACCCCAGCACTCCTGGCATGGCCCACACACAACGTGGGTCTTCTTAGGCATCCCCAGCCGCACAGCTCCCGGGGGCAGTCACAGCCTCCCCCACCCCCAACACAGGAAGAAAGCCAGGGTGGGCCAGGATGGCAGCACGACACCGCTCTCCCAGCAAAGCCACCCTTCTTCCACCGTCCCGAGCACCTCGGCCCGGGAGCCAAAGATTCCCAAGCTCAGAAGATCAAGCCCCTTGCCCAACGTCAAGCAGTTATGAAATGCACCAGGTCCATCTGAGCTCCAAGGGCAAGTGTTTAACCACCAACGTGAACTGCCTCATTTATTTTCAATTCTTAAAAAGTTTTTTTTAACTTCCCAGAAAACAGTTTCAATTACAACACTGCAACTGCCAAAACAGTTCACAGAACTTAGTTTAAATCTTGTCACAATAAATGCCACTAAAATGACAGATCCCGCCTGCGTGAGCCAATCCACCTGAGGATGGCCCCTGAGGAAACGCCGTGAACCTGTGCGAGATGCAGGCTGCCCCGTGCCACACTGCCCAAGAGACCGTAACTTTCCAAACTCAAGTTCTCCTCCACATTTTACACTTCCTGCTGCTCTCCACCCCCAACCACTTCTGCTGCTCTTTTGCACACTTTTGCACACCAAAGGTGCCGCCTTCTGCAAACTCTCTTCCCTCACCCAGTGGTATCACTCCCCTCGGCCTCCTTCCCACAGCTGCCCTCGCCCCCCCTTGTGGATCCAAGCTGGTTGAGGACTTCACTGAGAGGGACACTCATCTCTGACTCACTCTCCTTCAAAATGAGTACTCAGCTCGGCAGAGAGCTGCCCTTCGATACCCCAACCAAGAGTCCCAACAGTGTCACCAGTAACTGGGAAACATCCTACCATCACTCCTTCAGATCCGGCGGGGAGCAGGGGAGGGGGCAGAAGTCACACACAAGGCAAATGACTTTAAGACCTCTCTGATTTTAAAGTGAATTCTGCTCCTGAAATATGCCCTAAACATGGACAATTAATTTCACCATAAAAAGTGAGCACACAGGCCAAGTCCTTCCCTTAAAGAAAGCTTAAAACTGTCGGCCCCTGAGGTCCCATGGCCTCCACTGAGAGTGGCTTGGACTACCACAGTCAGTCCGTGTCTGTTCAGTGGCACAGAGGTTCCATTTTAACCTCATTTGGTTTAAATTTCATAATATCCTGAAAGGTGTTGGCAGATTCCCAGTGAGAAGGAGGCACACAAGAAGCATACTGTCAACCAAGCCCGGGACAGGAAGGCATTCCTACTTTCCCAATAACCGCTCCAGCAAAGGCCGCATGCGTAACCCATCCTGGCGAGAGAACACCCATCTAGGGGCAGGGAGGAAGCCGCAAAGCCAGCTGACCAACACAACGGCCCAGAGTCCAGAAAGCTTAATGAAGAAATGCAGGGCCATCTCCACTGAACGAGGTCACTGTGCCTGTCGGAAAGAAAGAAAATTCCAAAGAAAAAGCCAGAGAAGTAGAACTGGACAAAATGTGTAAACTAGTTGAGGTTGGTGTCTTCCTGGGACGCCTCTCAGGTTTTCCTCTCTGTCGTCACTGAATATCTGCAAAACTGCAAAATATTGCAAAATAGAATTTGGGTTTCTTTCATTTTTAAAACCACTAAAATCTAAAATAGAGTACATAAAATTCCATTGTAAAATGTAGGATATGCCCAACCTCTTAGAGGGAAAAAAAAAAACAAAAAACTTAGAAAACTGAGTTCCTTCCCCCCAACACAAAACAGCCCCCTGAACCCTCATGTGCTCTTCTTCAGGCTTTCTGCCACAAAGCCACACTCTTGAAACATACCTTAGTTCCCTCGCACTCCATGAGTCTTGGGGTTATGGTAATGGTCATGAAGCTATTAAAATTTTTATGACTGGCCTACAATTAATTATTGGCTTATAAAGCCATATAGA
Source organism: Neomonachus schauinslandi (assembly GCF_002201575.2). NCBI lineage: Eukaryota > Metazoa > Chordata > Mammalia > Carnivora > Phocidae > Neomonachus > Neomonachus schauinslandi. The sequence goes on from NC_058410.1 coordinate 8,141,177, forward strand.
GGGGCGCCTGGGTGGCTCAGTCATTGGACGTCTGCCTTTGGCTCAGGTCATGATCCCGGGGTCCTGGGATCGAGCCCCGCGTCGGGCTCCCTGCTCGGCGGGAAGCCTGCTTCTCCCTCTCCCGCTCCCCCTGCTTGTGTTCCCTCTCTCGCCGTGTCTCTCTCTGTCAAATAAATAAATAAAATCTTTAAAAAATTTTAAAAAATTTAAAAAAAATAAAACCATATAGAGGTATGATGGAATCAGTAATAAAATTAATAAGCATGTGTGAATCTATAATTTGGTTTCTTAAAAGAAAAAAAAAACAAAGCTCGGTAATGTGGGCTAAATTCACACAGCACAGTAACTGGCTAGAGGAATGTTTTTCTGAATCCAGAGTGAGCAGCAAATCTAAAATTTTAGGGACAAGGGAAAAGTCTTTCCAACCTGAACATCAAAAAAAGATTTTCCTATTTTTGGCCTGCATCCAAGTCCTCTTGCAGAATATTCAGGAAATCGCTTGGCTCACTTCTGCCCCTTATCATTACCAGATAGTTTCTCAGCTCATATATCCAGCTCGCTAACCTTCAAAAATCTGGAACAGTCTCCTAAACTTAAGAAGGGGGGAGGGGGCGCGCAGGAAAAAGGAGGGCGCGGAAAGAGGCAGGATTTCCAAAATGGACATTTGCAGCAGAATGTCAAGAGCTTAATGTAACCACTGTTGTCAACAACTTTCTGCAGCCGACACTAAAAGAGAAGAATCTGATTTGGCATGATAAATCTGCACCCTGGTCTCAAGGCCAGGGGACACATGAGTCTGACACAGCATGGCAAAAGCTTATACAGGAAGTACTTCACTTCCTATTCGAACAAACCCACAAAGCTGTGGATACGGATATGGGCCTGCACCAAAAAAAAAAAAAAAGGCAATAAAGTGCCAGACATTAGTCTTTGGTTTTCCCGGGTGGTTACAAAGGGTCTGGGAGCAAGAAGCCAGTTGGCTAGAGCGGGATCCAGCTGTAAGCAAGGCTCTAAGTCAGCACCAGAGCCTAAGGCACTAGGGGATGGGCAAGGGGGTGGCCCAGCAAAGTTTTAAGCACCATGAGTGACTAACAGAGGTCGTGTGAAATAGAGAGGGAGGTGAGCCTCACTCGGAAAGGTGCCACAGCAAGTGGAAGGAGCCCACAGACGTGGCTCCGACTCCCGCCCCACCCTGACCAGCTGTGTGGGACACGCTTGATCTCCGGAGCCCCGACTTCCTCATCTATGAAACTCAGCTGCGGCACAAAGTCACTGTGAGGAAAAGCATGACCAGGAACGTTGAACTTTTGAGGGACTAGGATTTAAGGCTTTCATCTGATCAATAGAAGGCTTCAGGCTGCTTAAAAATGGAGTTTACAAAAAAAGGTACATTGGCTTAGAGCCTCCTAAAGGAATGTCATGTAACACTGGCCAGGAAGTGGAGGGGGCAGGCCCTTATCTTGGGCCATCTCCACGGAGCTGGGAGAGCTCAAGACAGAGACGGGGGTGGGGGGAAGGGGGCGGCCTCAGGACACACAGGACAAGACAGCCACTTTGGGCCTACCCACGCCTGGGCCACGTAGCCACCAGCTGCCACCAGAACAGAGGCCTGACAAATCTGAAACTCTGGCAGAGGTGCAGGGGAGAAAGGACGGGACATACCCTTCCTAAGGAGGTTCCACTGCAATGCAAGGTGTGGAATTCTTAAGTCAATTGGCAAGGGCCCCTTCACAGCACAAACCTCTCAGAAAGGACCGCCTGTCCTTCCTCTGTTACGCTCGTGGCACTTTTGCTCGGGTCAACTCTACGATATCAGGACGCAGGCCTGTATTTCAACCCTAAACCCTCTGTGAGGACTTTTTTTAAAAATCACAGTAATTACCTGGATGTTCGCAGACTTTGTTCCTCATACACATAAAGAAAAGTTGGATTACAAGCTAAACCTCCTTAATTATATGGATGCCTGAATTCAACTGCTTTTAAAGCCAACCCACCAGCCCACGGCACAGAATTCAAACCATAATGCTCAGTCCCCTCGTAAGCTGTCACCAGTGTCCCAGAAAACCCTCCAAGCCCCAGTGCCATTCTTGCAGAGACCGAACTACCAGGGGAGTCTGCCCTCCTAGCTGCTGGGCAGTCCGCTCGGCTGCAGGACGCCGACAAGGCTGCATCAGGCGCCCAGTCTTCACCAGGCCGGTGCGGCTGACACAGGAGAAAAGTCTCTGCTCTGAAGATGCTGGGGTCAAATGTCAGGCTGGCACCTACAGCCCAGCAAAACCTAACATCCTACTGGGAAAAGGAAGCACACACACAGGGCCCCCCTTTAGTGCCAGGCCAGGCATCGCCGCCATGAGTTCATTTCAAAAGAACAGCATTACCTCACCTCCTCAAGAGCTTTTCTGAAGAATAAGGGAAATATCTGTTGGGCAACCCCGTGCCCCACACTTCTGCTGAATGATCTGCAAACACTGTCCCTCAACCACACCCAACCTCTCCAGGTAGGTGCTGCCCCCCTTCAGACACAGAATGACGGCCCTCTGAGGTCCACAACCTTGCCTCCGGCCACAGGTTGGGAAAGTGGCAAAGCCAGCACTTGAACGAGGCCTGTCCTGCCTCAGAGCGCGTGGCCCTCCCCCACATGGCCACAGGAGAAGCATCACCAACCAAAACGTGACCTGAAGAGAAAAGGCGGCCATTTGCTAAACCGCTGCCCTGAGCAGATATCCTGCTTCTTGGCTCACTAGGGAAACCAAAACAGAGACTTCTGCGTCCCCATCAAATCTACCCGTCTACCTGCGCCATCCTCACACACTCCCCTCCCTGCGGCCCGCCCTTCATGGTGTCCTGGCTGCCAGACTTGTCCCCCATTTGGGGACAGCACCCAGGTTTTGTGTCCTCTCGCTTCTCCTTCCTTCTCTCCCTTCACCCTGGGTCACCAATCTTTCTCTCTGTGCTGGATCACTCCCTTCAGCGTACCAACCTTTCGTAAGAGATCTCGCTTTTTACAACACTCCTCCTTGAGCCCACACGCCAGTGCAGCCCCCACCCATCGCGCTGATCCCTTTACAGCAAACTCCAACCCTACTGTGTGCACATCCTATGCTCTCACATTCCCTCAAAGCCAACTGGGCTTCCCCACCCTTCTCCACCAAAACTCATGTTGTCATCACCAAAGACCTCTGCACTGCCAAATCCACTGGTCACTTCTCAGTCTTCGTGGTACTTGACTGCGCCACATTCAACACACCCGACCACTTGCTTCCTACAACCCGGTCTTCCCTAGGCTTCCAGAACATTATGTTCTCTTGGTTCTCGTCCCATCTCCTTGGCAGCTCTTCATCAGCTTCCCCTACAGGCTCCCCAGCATCCGGCAGACCTCTAAGAACAGGGTCCCTCAGACTTGGCCTCCACCACTCCCTAAGTACTCACTCCAGTGCTTTCCAGCTACGCAACAGCAGCTCCCAAAGGGACATTCCCAGCCCAGGGCCCTGCCCTCAACCCAAAGGCACAGCTCTAGCTGCCCACTCAACCTCCCCAGTCAGATGCTAGGATGCATCTCAACATCGACATGGCCAAATCAACGCCTTCTTGTCTTCTCCCTAAACCTGCTTTTCCCATAGCCCTCCCCATCTCTCAAAACAGCAACTCCATTTGCAATGCAACTTCCAATTGCAGACTAAACCCTGTGCTCGTCTTTCTCTGCTCACATCCCAGAAGCAATCATCAGAAAATCCATCAGCTCCACCTTCAAAATACCCAACTCTGACCATTCTTCACCACACTGTTTGCTACAACCCTGGTCCACTCTACTGTCACCTCTTACCTGGTCTATCAAAAGTCCCAGCTTTCTACCTTGGCCACCCCCCACCCTATGTCACTCCTCTGCTCAAAATCCTCCCAGGGCTCGCACCGCCAGAGTCACTACAATGGCCCATGGGACCTGGTCCCCAGCTACTTCTCCCCCTTCCCTCCGGCCCTCTCCTTCTGTTCCCTCAGACACTCATGCTAGCCCCTCCATCATCAGCGTGCTCACGTGCTCCCCGCCAGAGCATCTGATACGTAGTCCCCAGTATGAGGCACTTCCTTCGTGGTCTCTGCTTGTACGTCATCTTACAGAAAGGCGTTGGAGAAGTGCACCCTTCCTTGTAAAGGGGCCCCGCCCACAGCTCTTCTCACCCTCAGTGTCAACCAAAGGCCAACTCAACAAAGACAGAAAAGAGAGCCACGCTGGCTTCTCACTTTGTTTGTGGTGAGGAACACATGTACAGCATACAGCAGGCGAAGGAGCTCAGAGGAACAAATGAGGGTGACTCAGTGGAGATGCACCCTTGTCACTTCTAGGAATCCACTTCTTTGGCACTTCCATTCTGGCGGTTTGGTTTTCTATTTTCAGACCAGGGGCAAAGAGTAGGGAGTGTCGGGGAGTTTCTTGTTTTCAGTACAAAACCATTTCACAACGTGTAACTGGTTTCAGAGTGAAGAGAACCTACAGATGGCAACAAATGAATTTTACACACAATCAAAATCCAACGGTGCATCTCCTCCTGAGTGTGCTCTCCGTGTGCTCGTTCCTAGAGCACACACAGAAGCGTGAGGAATACTTACAGCATTCCAGCACAAAGGCCCTGATTGAAAATTTTCCTCCCAGGCTGCCCACGGGCAACTAGATGTCAAAGGCCACTTTCCGCTGTTCCCACATCCCGCAATCTTTGCCTCCATACCTTAAAACAAAACTAAGAGTAACACCTTCACGATCTCTCCAATTTCCTACAACTCGCCTCGCCGTCTGTGAACCACAATACTTGTCAGGATCTGCTCCCTCCACCCAAGGGAGCTGCCCTCCGTGCGTTTACAGAAGGACAGTTGCCCCAGCGGATCTAAGAGCATACAAAAGCTAACAGAAAAGTCGCACTGAAGGTCTCTAGCTGCTCTGAAGGGCAAGTTTCATGCTCATAGAACTGGAGTAACTGGCACTCCCCCCCGCCCTCCGCTGGGAAGGGTTCACACCGACCTGCCCCCCTGCACTGGCTAACACAGAGACGAAAATAGGCAGATGACACAGGGCTTTGGGCACCTCAAAATCCTCTTCAGCAGCAGCTGTTGGAAGTTGAGCAGAACGGCGGAGCTGAGGATGGGCTTGCACACCCATCCCCCCCACCCCTGGCTTGCCTTCTCATTTCCCATTCCCACCTACAACAGACAGCCTGCAATCCAGCACCCACCCACCCACCCCATCCAGGGAAGGCCAGGGAGAGCTAAGAAGGGACCCCTGCTGACCACTGACACCGCAGAAGTCAGCTGGGGCTTCTTAGCCCCGACAGGAGATGAACAAGGAGGCTCTCTCTCTTTCCCTGGACGGTAGACTGCTGCAGCCACCCCAGGAAGGAAGACAAGCCAAGAAAACTGCAGGAAGGGGCCCAGGGCTGGCCTGACATATGGCATCTGGCATCCGCCCAAAGCCTACACCTCCTATCATCAAGCTCCTCCTTGTTTAAGGGAATTTGAGTTGGGCTTTCTGCAACTCACAACTGAAGGAATCCTGAAGGATGCATACCTCAGAACCACAGAATTTTGGATGCAAAATGGACCCCGAGAATCGCACAGTCCAGTGGTTTCTAAACTTTTTCAAATGATGGAAATGTTTCTTTCTCAAAAGGACTCTTTTGATGGAGTGCCAACGTAGAAAACGGCTAAAGAGGCAATGCTCTCTGGTTGAGGCAGAAACCCCAAGGCACTAATAGAGAGAGAACCCAGGGGGTGCGGAGTAAGCAGCTAAAAGTATCACGAAGATAAGGCGGCAACTCTAACTTACAGACAGAAAGTAATCACCACCGCCACGCCACCACCGTTTATGAACACTGAGGATGGGACAGGCACTGAAATGCATTTGAATCCTCAAACCAACCCTAAAAACTTGACTAGCACCCTGATTTGACACCAAAGGAAATTAAGGCCTGGAAGGACCAGTAACTGTCCTGAGACCTAATAACTAGTAAAGGGAGGGGTCCAAATTCAAACCCAGGACAGCCGCTGCCCTCGTGGAGGAAACTGAGATCCAGAGAAAGGAGATTTGCCAGAGCCAACTCAATAATCCAGCTCTCCTCTCTCCAGCTGCAAGCAGCACATACTGCACTTGGCCAACTGCAATCAACACGGGTTTATCAGCTATCTCCTGGCAGGGACAGGCTGGGGGTGATACCTGGGAGGGCAGAAAAGTCCTGCGATTCGAAGAGCAGACACAGAGACGCAGCAGCCAGAGCCGTGCCTCGCCCATCCCCCAACTTCCCCTAACCTCCCCCGAAACCATTTAGAGCCAAGATCCAACAACTGCTTCCAGCCCTACCCTGCACAGCTGCACCAGGACAGGCAACAAATGTCCAAAACAAATGTCCGAGACTTATCGCCAAGACCACGATCAAGACTCACCAGTCATCAAAACGGCGCCAATGCCATGAAAACGAGGACAAACTCCCAACCAAAGAAACTGGGCCCAAGGAAAGAGAATTAACAGAGCAATCAGAGCAGAACTTTACAACCTATCTTCATAGAAATGATGAAAGCTGCAGCAGCCACAAAGATGGATTCACAGGCAGCTGTGAATACACATCAACTGAAGACCCTGTTGAAATAAAAATTAAGAGAAAAAACAACAACAGAAAAGCTTTAGAGCTTACGAGCAACAGATTGGCTAAGCTGGGAGACGGGAGACAAGACTTTCTTCTGGAACTCCAAGTGGTAGCCAGATACAAAGTATTAAAGACAAGTCAAGCAGGACAAAGAATAAGTTACAATAAAGAAAAGCTGAACAGCACAATTACAGAAACTTTGACCCAAATGGAGAACAGTTTTTCCAAACACACAGAACACTCCCAACTTGACTAAGTGCTAGGCCACAAGGGAAATGACAATAAATTCCACCCCATTCACTAGCCACAATGAGGGGAGGGGGGAGCACAGGAGATATCCATTCACCTGGGGAAAAATGATTCTAAAAAACTAGTGGGTTCAGGAAGTTGAAACAGTTAGAACTTCTGGATCCTGAAAAAAATTATTTAGAATTTAAGGATAAAAAAAACTATATAACAAAGCTCTGAGTGGCACAGTCCTTGGAACAAAGAAACATATAGCTTTAAATTCATCTCATACTATGTAAAATGATTTAAAATAAAAGATCTAAGCTTTTCGACTAAGTTACTAAGAGAGAGCAGAAATTAATAAAATTGAAAATACACAGTGACAGAGCTGGGTAAACAAAAAAGGTAGACAAATCTTTACTAAATATGAAGACAAAAATGCACAAACATCAGAACTTTTTTTTTAATTTACCTAGAGATACAAAGAGTATTTTCAAAAATGTAAGAGTAGCACAGTACATGTTTATATATGAATACAAAATTAAAATGACAATTTTCTAGAAAATATAGAGTTTTGGTAAACTGGCTCAAGAAAAACTAGAAAATCTGACTAGATACATAAAGAAGGTAAAACTGAAACCATAAGCAAAACTCCACCTCCACTGTACTCTACCTTCTCAAAAACACCAGGCCCAGATAGCTTTACTGGTGAGTTCTACCAAAATTTAAGGAAGAGAAAACACCCGTCTTATACAAAACTGTTCCACAGCATATAAAATACTAAAAGCTAACTAGCTTTTTCCACAAAGCAAACATATTCTTGATGCTAAACTCAGCCAAGAACAGCATGGCAAAGAAAATTACAGTCCAATATCACTTAAAAACAGCTATAAGCATCCTAAATAAAATGTTAGTAAACAGAACTAAATATATTCATGAAAAAACAAACTTTCAGCCTCTCCTCACATCATACATAAAAATTAACCCAAAAAATTGGTCATAGGGCTAAACATAAAAGTTAAAACAATAAAACTTCTAGACAACCGTAAGAGAAAATCTGCTTGACTTTGATCGACCAGTGGTTCTCAACTGGAGGTAATTTTGTCCACCAGGGGCCATTTAATATTGTCTGAAGATATTTTTGTTGGTCACAGCTGGGGTGGGACCAAGGGATTCTCTCCTGGGATCTAGTGGGTGGGGGCCAGGGATGCAATTAAACATCCTCCATGCACAAGACAGTGCCACAACGGAGCATTACCCAGTTTAAATGTCAATAGGGCGGAGGCCGAGAAACCCTAGCATAAGTAAAGATTTCTTAAGCTACAAAAAGCACAAACCATTAAAAAAAAAAAAAAGAAAGATAAATTGAAGTTCATCAAAATTTTTAAAAGTATCTGTTGATCAAAGTATATATTAAAAAAACGAAAAGGCAAGCCAAAAGACTGGGAAAAAATATTCATAGTACACATTACACATATCTAAGAAAGGACTTGTACTCAGAACACATAAAGAGCTCTTATAACTCATTAAGATGACCCCTCCCCAAAAGAATTGGGGAGGGGAGTGACTAAAGACTGGTTTTAATAGACATTACTGAAGGCTGCCCAAATGGTCAATAAACACATGGAAGATGGTCAACATCATTAGGCATTCCAATGAATGCATGAAAAGATATTCAACATCATGAGTCCGGGATATGGAAATTAAGACCACACTGAGATACCAAACAAACCCACTAGAATGGCTAAAATTAAAAAGACTGATAAAACCAAGTGCTGACAAGGACATAGAACTGAAACCCTCATATACTGCGGTGGGAATGCAAAACGGACATCCACTTCTGAATAGTTTAACAACCCCCATCATTAAACACTCACCATATTCAATGAACAATTCCACTCCTACATATCTACTCAAGAAAAAAAGAGCGCCATGGTGGGGACAACAAAAAAAGAAGGGGGGGGGGTGGAACGAAGAAGAAAAAAAATGTTACCTGCAAAATAACGAGCTACCTTCTGCCACTAAGTCTCAGTTCTGAGACCCCACTGAATCCTCCAACCAGCACAATACAGTTTTACATGGTGAGATCAAAATAAAGATGAAAACATCTGAATTATTTTTCTCAAACCCCATCTTTTAAAAATCCTTCTATGAAACACTGATAAAAGATGTGAAATCCCTTCAGGAATTCATTTCCTAGGAATTTGTCAGGACGCTGTTCTAAGAATTAATGCATGAGATCTAATGTACCCATAATTAACAACCTTGGGCTTCTACACACACTTATTGTTGCAAGAAATGTACACACACAAATGGATGTGGTCCAGGTTTAACATGTGGTCCAAATTAAGCATATAAGCATTGTTCCTTCAGAAAAATCGAAGAAAAAAAAAATCTCCTTAGAGACAGCAACTAAATCAACCTCAACTCCCAGCTGGCTTCATTATTCTCTTGTTCCTGATATAATAAAAACTTTCCAGCATTTGTACCCAAACAATTGGGGGAAAACTTGTTCTGAATAAATTATAAAGTACTTTACTTAAATCAAGCAGCCCAATGCATCATTTTATAACTAGTACAAACTGTTAAGACCCCTAAGGATGTTAACACCTAAACAAAATGGAAACTCATCTACTACATATTTTGTAAAATGGTAGTTTTCAAAGTGTAAGTCACACAGTGATGAGTAAGGCTACTGACGAGCAGAGAGCATTTTGGTCACTTTTGGTGACTTCTGATGACTTTGCATGGCCTGGCTTCTGCCCTCCCCCCACCTGCTTTCACTGTTCCAGCCCCACTGACCTCCAGACATTCCTCCCCAGCACTAATACTCCTTCCATGCCAGACCCACAGCCAGTCACAATGCCTTCAGGAAACGCGTTCTTTCCACTAGCACACCACCTCCCAAAACAGCTGAGTGACAAAGAATCCACCAACTTCTTCTCCGGCACAGGACTCACCTGGCACAGCAGTCATCTCGAGTCTTAGAAAACATACGACTGAGTCGCTCTAAGAAGCAACACATTAAGCACTCCGTAGAGCCAGATGCACTTTGGGAAAATCGCCTTTTTTGTCCCTGCTTTTCAGTGCACAACCCACAGAGACCTGTCCTCTCCTCCATGTGCACAAATATTCTTAAGGCTGCTGCTGAAAAAGTTCTCCGCCATTTCCTTCACCCCTCCCAATAACTAACTGCACCAGGAACCAAACCCCTGCCACCTCCTTACCCCAGGAGAGAGAAGGGCCACAGCTGGCCCTCAGCTTTGCCCTCACCCAGGGGCCTCAGCAGGTGACCTGCAGGCAGCCCTGAAGCAGACTCGACTTCCCTCCTGTTGGTTCTAAGGGACCGCAGATGAAAAGTACCCTCTTTGGTTCTAGAGAGCTGGGTATGAGAGAAGTTGCTTCCTGGGACCCAACTCTTTTATTGAGAGACAAAGAGAATTTACTACCAGGGCTCTAGTTAAAGCTGTACAGTGTCTGGGCACTCCAAAGCTGTGGCGTGGATGATGGGTTTCTGGTGAATGCCCTAGGCATCAAACCACAACGAACAAGACAATTTTCAGTGGAAAAAGTATGTTCTGTGTTACAAACAAGCAATTTACAAATATTTGGGATGTGATCCTTGTGTCTACTGGGGATGTCTACCTGGGGTCTTGGGGCCACTTGACCAAGCTACACTAACACTAGTAATAACACTAATAAAGTCTGCTTTTCATACTCCTGGGGGGAATCTGGGTGGATTATTCACATTTCAGACAAATGGACTCCCTGAGATAGAATAAAAAGGCAGTTTAACACATCCTGCTTTGGTGATACTAAGTAAAACTTTTCATACTGGATTTAAAAAATTATCAGCTCGCATTCCTGTTCCTCAAATATATGCTAGAGATAAGGAACTTTTAGCCAGCGTTATCTCATAAAAGTACACAGATTCTGACACTCCCCCCAAAAAAGTCTTAACCAGTATTTAAGCCAAGGTATTCACTTAAAACAGGAACAAATAGGAAGAATTTCATTTAGCCGAATATTGAGTTTAAAGCTGACATTATGCACAGCTCTGGAGAAGTCTCAACGCAAAACCACAGAGAAGTAAAAGACAGGGAAAAGAAATGTGTGCAAGCCCACCCCGGAATGGACAGGGAGATTTGCTGTCCCAAGGAAATCTGGAAGAAAAAGTAAACACGCCAACTTTAAAGATATTCTAAGACTGCAGAGGACACATTTGTCACACTAACAATGCCTATCACCCTAGAGCACTCTCTAGCATTTGCGAAGTTGAAGACACAAAGGCCATTTCCTACTGGACCCAGAGGCCATGTTCCACTCACAAATGAGGTTAACAAATGCAGATTCAGATTCAAGACGCTGTGAGTCCTCACAGCAACCCGAAACTAAGGGCCCCCCACCCCCGCATCAGCCACTTACATGTTTCTGCCCTCAAAGCCAACTTTAACCTTAACTATTAAAAAGTAAATTCCAATTTGCTAACAGGACCAAGACTTCAACACCACTAGCCCAGCTGAGTTAATTTCTTCCGGACAGGGCTGGTCACAGCAGCCATTATTCCAAAATCTCCTCCTTTAAATGTTAGCTGCAGCCTGACCTGGCAGAAATTGACCCCCTTTTCTGCATACCATGCTCATTACTGTGTAAAATGTATCTTAGGGCAGCCAACTAACCTATAAACAATGTGCAGTAAACTCTCCAGCCTGCCTTCCTCCCCCTCCCCAAAAAGGGAAAAGAAATAAAGAACACGGACCTTGCAAAGAATTTCTGTTGTGAACTCAGTCTCAGTCTCCTTAGAACAGTGATATCTGCAAGTTCTAAACTCAGGAGTACGAATTAGACCATGTCTGATACAAGGGAAAACTAAGAATCCCATAAACCTCACCACAAACTCAAAGTTCAGCTCAAAGCCAGCTCAACTTCATTCTGAGATGTAACTTGCTAGCGCCAGTTCACTGGTCTTTCTGAACTCTTCTTCATCCCACTTCCTTTTTACCAAAGTTTAAAAAATAAATACAAGTTGGGTTTTCCATCATCCTAAACAGTCCACAAAAGGTTGGTCAGAAAATTCTCATAACTGGCAGTTCCCCAGCCCCGGGACTCCTATCCTCGCCAGCATAGGACACTAACAGTCCTCGATGGGACTAGCGATTATACAATCATGATTCCCAGAGCAAAAGGCTCCACTAGAATAATCCACCCTGGAGACAATGACATCATGTGAGCAACTAGACAGGAAGTTAGGCTCGGAGAAGTGAAGGGTAAAGTCTTGAAAGCCAATACAGGATGACCACCCTCCATTCCCTCGATCAAAAAAAAAAAAAAAGAGTCACCTTCTGCAGAAAAGCTACTTTAAAGAGAAAATGGAAAACCTACATGGAGGAAATCAGTCAGCAAATGAAACCACCACCACCCCAACTCTAAGGCCATTCGTGCGGTGTCCTTCCACACTAAGGGGCCTCTCCAAAGTCCCGCTGATGGAACTTTGAGGAAAACGTGGAGTGGGAACAAAGCAAAGCTGTAGTTCCTGCGTCCTGCAACTTTCGCAGGCGCACCGCTGTGAGAGGGCAAGGGCTGGGCGGAGGGCGCCCGCAGTGTGACACCCGGCTGGGTCCGGGCGGCCGGCTGCTCGCACACAAAGCCGCCCCGGACTTAGTGACAGCCACAAGTGGCTAGGCAGCGGACCCCCGGGCCAGCGCCAGGACGGCGAGTACCCCGCGCCCCCCGCCCGCGCGCGCACGACCCCTCGGTCTCTCATCCCTCGCCACTACCCGGGCAACTTTCCCTCGGGGCCGGAGAAACCCAAACCCGGACGAAAGGCGACTCGGGGAGCCCAGTCCCTCCCCAGAGCGCCCCCGCCCCCCACCCAGCCCAGCTGCGCGCCCGGGGCGCCGCGAGCGAAACCTGCGCCCCGGCGGGCCACCCACCTGCACAGCTCGGGGAACTCGGCGCCCTGGGCCCGCGCGGCTCCCGGGGCCCAGACGAGCAGCAGGAGCTGCACCAGCAGCAGGG
>NC_058410.1:8159048-8370853 GCF_002201575.2 Neomonachus schauinslandi
AGGGCGCCTGGGTGGCTCAGTTGGTTAAGCGACTGCCTTCGGGTCAGGTCATGATCCTGGAGTCCCGGGATCAAGTCCCGCATCAGGCTCCCTGCTCAGCGGGGAGCCTCCTTCTCCCTCTGACCCTCCCCCTACTCATGTGCTCTCTCATTCTCTCTCTCTCAAATAAATAAATAAAATCTTTGAAAAAAAAAAAAAAGAAAACTGAACTAGACAATTAAAAAATGTCAATGCTCAGGGTGCCTGGGTAGGTCAGTTGGTTGAGCATCCAATTCTTGGTTTCAGTTCAGGTCATGATCTCAGGGCTGTGGGATCGAGCCCAGAGTTGGGCTCTGTGCTCCATGTGAAGTCTGCTTGAGATTCTCCCTCTCCCTTTCCCTCTGCTCCATCCCCTGCTCATGCTCTAAATAAATAAATAAATAAATAAATAAATAAATAAATAAAATCCTTTTTAAAAATGTCAATGCTCTGTAAGGCACTCCCCCTCCAATAAAACAGGAGTACTCTTCCAAATCGGGGTTACAAAAAACACACTGAGGGCCAAATCTGGCTAGAGAGCTCTTTTCTAAATAAAGTTTTATTGGAATATAGCCATACCCATTTATATTATCTATGGCTCCTCTCACTTACAATTTCAGTGAGTATTTTGCAACACAAAACCTATTCTACCATCTGGCCTTCTATAGAAAAAGTTTTCCAACCCTTGTTCTGTATCAGTGGTTCACAAAAGTGTGGTCCTTGGACCAGCAGCTTTGACATCGCTTTCCTGCTTGTTAGAAATGCCAATTCATGGGCCCTGCTCTGACCCACTGACTCAAAATCTTCAGTGATGGGCCCCAGAAAATTGTTTTACTAAGCTCTCCAGCAGATTTTCATACACATAAAGGTTTGAGAACTACTATCCTGAATTAAAAGAGACTAAAGGGACAAGACAACAAAATGCAATGAATGACCCTTAGTTGGAGACTGGACCCCAAAAAAGGAAGGTTTAAGGGACACCTGGGATAATTGGGAAAACTTGAATATAAATTGTATATTAGAAACTCTACAGTCAAATGGTATAGAGCATAATTCTCCTGTATTTCATTTAAATTTTGCAGTAAACCTTTGAGAAAATACAAACTCCAAGATGTTGGCTCAAGACCCCATGTTATGGGTTGAATTATGTCCCCTGAAAAGATATGTTGAAGTCCTAGCCCCCATTACTCCAGAATGTGACCTTATTTAAAAATAGAATCCTTGCAGATGTAGTTAGTTGACCTTAGATCAGACTGGGGTAGGGTGGGCTCAATCCAGTCTTAGACTGGTATCCTTATAAGAAGTGGAGTAAAGACATGGAGACACACAGGGGAAGACAGACATATAAGAATGGAGGAGTGAAGCATCTACAAGTGAAGGACACCATGGATACGCGGCAACACCGGCTTCTGGGAGAAAGGCAAGGAAAGAATCATCCCTTAGAGCCTTCAGAGAGAACAGGGTCCTGCTGACACCTTGATTTTGGACTTCTAGCCGGCAGAACTGTGAAACAGCACATTCCTGTAGTTTCAGTTTGTGGTACTGTGTGTTAAAAACAAGACAGCAGCCCCAAAATGGAATCACTTATGCTAAGCTCCAGGACACCAAACTGAGACCTAACTAATTACAACTTCAGCCTCTCCGAGAAATGGAATCTTAAACCAGTCAGTCAGGAATCAGCTGGTCAACCCTAGTGAGGTCATCTGCTTGATCAACCCCTGCCATCTCCTGAAGGAAAGTATCCTCACCACAACCAATCTACGTTTTGCTAGTGTGACTTCCTTCCAGTTAACTCCCCCTTTGCTAGTATAACTGCTTCTCTTCCCTTCTGTCTGTAAGTCTTCCATTCTGTACAGCAACTCAGAGCTCCTTTCTATCGCTAGAATAGATGCTGCCCGATTCATGAATGATTGAATAAAGCCAGCAATATCTTTAAAATTTTATTCAGTTGAGTTTTGCTTTTTTAAAAAATTGTCACAACAGTCTTAGAACACAAATACACCTCACAGCTAACAGGACAGATTCGGGCTTGGAATCCAGGCGTTCCGACAACTACACCATCATGAAGGCTCAATCTTCTTGCACCTGACACTTGGCCTGGCTTTGGAAACACAAGTTCAGGTGACAGACCACGGACATACATATGCTGCTGGTGCAGATGTCCCGCTTGGTGTCTAAAATAAGAGTAGCTGCGGGTAAGTGAGTGGGTGCCCTTTGGAACACAAACCACAAGCTATCAAACTGATGGTGCTCAGATATCTCTCTGAAACCCAGGAAGAAGCATGCAACAAAATTCCAGAAACTTTTCTGAATACCCAGGGAAGAGCAAAATTCTACTAAAAAACCCTCAAGTCACATTGTCATATCTATTAGCTATTTCTTGATCCCTACAATGATAAACAAAGTAATCTGTTTTCCCAGGGGAAAAAAACTGAATAGTAAATAGTATTATCAAATCAATGTTAAATTTTGGGGGGTGAGATAATCATATTGTCATTTTGTAGGCGAACGTCCTTGTTCTTACGTGATACATGCTGAATGTAAAGTATCATGATGTCAGCAACTTTTAAATGGCTCCAAAAAGAAAGGGTATTATGTACTGAGAGAAAACAGATGTCAGGCTGCCTGGGTGGCTCAGTCGGTTGAGCATCTGACTCTTGATTTCGGCTCACATTATGATCTCAGGGTTGTGAGATTGAGCCCTGTGTCAGACTCCGAGCTGGGTGTGGAGCCTGCTTGAGATTCTCTCTCTCCCTCTCCCTCTGCCCCTCCCCCATCTCTCTCTCTCTCTCTCTCTCTCTCAAAAAAAAAGCAGATGTCAAAAATATTAACAATTGCTACATGTAGGTGAAGAGTGTATCAGTGCTCTGTACTATTCTTTTGATTTTTCTAGAAGCTTGACATTTTTCCAATGTGAGTTGGGAAAAAGATCCTATCAGGGAAGAGATTGCTTCTGAGATGAGCCTGGAAGGAAGTTGGATTGGGGGGGTGGGGGGTTGGGGAGGAAATATAGAGAAAGGACATTGCAGACAGAACAGCAGGAGCAAGGCACAGGTAGAAAAAGACAGAAGCTGTATAATGAGCCAGGGCTTTTGCTTGAGTGAAAAGCACATAGGAATACAGAGAAACTACTTTGGCCAAAGATTGTGCTAAATCCTGGCCTTATAAAATATAATCCTTCCCTCAAGTAGTCCATGGCATAGTAGGGAAGATCATCCATTTTAATGTAAGTTTGGAAAAATTTTACTGGGGTCAGCTCCTACAGGATTTTAAATGGTCACTTAAGAAATTTAGGTTCAGTTGAATATTAAGTGAGGAATGGGCGCCTGGGTGGCTCAGTTGGTTAAGTGACTGCCTTCTGCTCAGGTCATGATTCTGGAGTCCCTGGATTGAGTCCTGCATCGGGCTCCCTGCTCGGCAGCGAGTCTGCTCCTCCCTCTGACCCTCCCCCCTCTCATGTGCTCTTTCTCTCATTCTCTCTCTCTCAAATAAATAAATAAAATCTTTTAAAAAAAATATTAAGTGAGGAACAATAATAGCCGACAAAAGCAATACCTATTGAAGACTCACTCTGTGCCAAAAACCATTTTGTATTTATACCATTTACTCTTCATAGCATACCTAGGAGATAGGTACTTTTATTATCCTCATTTAAAAGATGAGAAATTCAGGCATAAAGAAACTAAACACCTTGCCCAAGTCATGCAATTAGTAAGAGACAGATCTTTGATGTGAGTTGTATGATCTGGTACAGAAGTCCATGATTTTAACTCAGAAACTTCCTCCTCATTGAGAGATTCCTAGCCTGAGAGAGGGACGTTCACAGTTACCTCTTCAGGAAAATCCCTCTGGTTGCAGAGTGCACTGGAAACGGCTCAGTAAAGGTATCAAAATTAAGGAGACAAAAGAGACCATGGAAAAAGCCTTTTGTCCTTCCCTAAGAACTGGTTAACACCTGGCCAAGAGTAGAACTCAGGGCTTGTCACTACCCAGGGCACTTAGGTTCGTTGTGACTACCCAGAGGGAAGGGGAATGGGGATAGGGGTGTGAGGCAGGTAGGGTGCCATCTTCCAATACGCAAAGCCCACCTTTCACTGAAGAGCCTAGAGACCCTTCATCCCAGCCAGTCTTACAACCAGAGGGAGAGCATAAGACCCAATCCTGACAATGGAAATTGATGGGACGTCTCCTGGGATCTTCTGCAAAATGTTTTCATCTTCAATAAAAAGTAAGGCAAAGAGGCAAATAAAATAAGATGAAATCAGAGAAGGAGACAAACCACAAGAGACTCTTAACTGTAGGAAACAAACCGAGGGTGGCTGGAGGGGGTCGGGGTGGGAGGATGGGGTAACTGGGTGATGGGCAGAAGGAGGGCACGAGATGGAATGAGCACTGGGTGTTACATGCAACTGATGAATCACTGAACTCTACATCTGAAACCAATAATACACTATATGTTAAGTATTTGAATTCACATAAAGTAAGTAAAAAAGAAAAAAAGTGAGGCAAAGGAGGAAATTCACCACCCCCTTTTTTTGGTGGACGGAGTGCTCTCTATATAAGATACCTGTAGGTCCTTCAGCCCCTGTAACTCTGAGGGAAGATACGGCCAACACAGTGGGAGAAAGATGGAAAACATCAGGATCTTTGATGACATTGCCGACCACTTCAAGGGAACCCTAGAACTGGCCAGTATCTGATCATTTGCTTTGTGACACAATAAATAAATTTGCTTAAGCCATGTGTGTTAGTTAATCATTTATTGTGTTTCAGCTCCAAATGCACCCTCTAATATATGTTCTGTGATAAAGAACTTTTTTTACAGTAGTTCTCCTTTAAAGTGAGCATGCTGTTAAGCTTTCTGAGTAGAAGGCACTTTGGAGGGGCGCTGTGGGAGACCAGGTTCTCCGGTCCTTTCCAGCACATCCGGGCCACTGGTTGCTGATCATCTGCTACCCTCCCCTCCCTACCCCACCCCCACACACATGTACCGAAGGAGGACTTATTGCAACTGCAGACCAGCTCCAGCCTGGCCAATGCAGAGAACTTCTCTACTGTTCAATGACCTGAATCCCACCCTCTCCAATGAGATCTGAACCCCTTCCAAGACTGACTTTCCTTGGGTTCACTCCCTCAGCCCTAGTGTACCATATAGAGTTTCTTCATATCTTATAGTTGCTTTTTTGTCATAGTTAATAATTTTCTATATTAAACATCCTTGTTTCTATCTTCTGATTGGACCCAGACTGCTCTACCATGTTTAGCTGGCTTTTGTATTACTTGTAGCTAAAAACATACCAACTGACCCAATGCAACACCTTAGCATCTGGTTGGATAGGACAGACAAAGAAGAAGGCGTCAATGACGATGAAAGTTTCTAGATGGGAAGGTTGGTGTCAAGAACAGAAAGAGGGAATAGGAGAAGAGACATGAACCTGAGGAGAAAGAGGTTAAGTGTCTTTCTGTGCAAGAGTGAGTGTGAGGAACACCCAGAGAAAGGTGCCCAGTAAGCAGCTGACAGTATAACACTGAACATGGACGAGAAGCTGGAACTGGAAGAAATTATGGGGGAGACACTTGCAAAGAAGAATTGGTGATGGGAGAGATAACTGGACATCAACAAAGTGAATGAAACCACCCAGGGAAAAAACAAAAAAGAGATTCTTGGCATATTAGAGGCCTATCAAAATGTAATAAATTACCCTCAAATGTGGTGACTTAAAATAACAATCATTATTTATTAATTCTCACAAGTAGCTGTGGGTCAGGAATTCAGACAGAGCCCAGTAGGGATGGCTCCTTTCTGCTCCATGACTTCTGGCCCTCAACTGGAAGATTCAAAAGTTCAGGCTGGAGTCATGTGAACACTCATTCACCACCCCCCACCCCCCGGTCTGATGGTCAGCACTGGCCGCCAACTGAGACTTTTAGCTGGAATGCCTGTGTGTGGCCTCCATATGTGGCCCGAGCTCCTTCAAATATGGTGGCTGGGCTCCAAGTCAAGCAGAGAGAGAGAAAGGGAGAGAAGAGGGAGAGAGGTGGACTCAGCTTGGAAGTCACGTAACCCCACTTTGGGCATGTGCAATTGATCAGGGCGGCCACCCGCCCCTGTCCAGTTTCAAGAGGAGGAATCCTAGACCCCAGCTCTCAGGGGGAGAGTGTCAGTCACACCATAAGAAGAGAAAGTCGAATGAGATAAATGTTAAGGAGTGGGCATCTTTGGAAAGAGCAATTTGCCACCCTTGGGAAGCACCATATTCATGGGGAAGAGAGAATACGCCAGAAAAGGAGCAGAGGAATAGGAAGAGAACAGAGGGGATTCACAGGAGCCAAGAGGGAAGAGAAAGTTCCTGCGACATTCCACTTGGGAGTGGTGTAGAGTTCAGTTATGAGAAACATGTATGAAAATGGATGGTGGCGGCTGTGTCGTGGGCAACTGCAGCAAAAATACCACTTACAGGTTGGTGGTTGAAAAGTCAAGTCCTTAGATTAGAGACATCCATTCTTAAGTTCTCCTGCTAGGAAGCAAGACAACCTCATGGAAGTGAGAAGATGGGGAAATAGACAGTGCCCTTTTAAATAAACCATTATCTGACTGCCGTTCCTTTAGTTTGTAATGTTCCCTGCAAGGAGAGTTGGGAGCTTATGAATAAATATAAACCATTAGGTCTGTATTAGCAAGACTCCATGAGTGCACTCTCTCACAAAACTATAACAGGAACGAGGTGACTCTTTGGACCACCACCTTTTTCTTCTCACTCTCCACAAAAGGCATAACCCCAAGAGAAGGCAGTAAAGTTAATTCAACAAACACATATTGAATATTGATATTTCTCAATTGATAACTATACTCAGCACTGGGAGAGCAAAGAAGGCACAGTCCCTGTCTTAAAGGACTCAACGATTTAAGAAGAGAGACAAGTAAACAATTTCCTACTCAGAGTGATAAGTAGAGAGGTACTTGCCTGCAGGAAACCAAAGGAGACAGAGTTTCCTCTATGTCTCACTCAACCTGGAGGAATCATGGGGAGGCAGACCCACACACAGGGAAAATGCCATGTGCAGTTTGGAGTTCTGCTGCCCTGGGCCAAGAAAACACCAGAAGCTAGGAGAGAGGCCTAGAGCCTTCAGAGGGAGCATGGCCCTGCCAATATCTTGATCTGGGACTTCTGGCTTCCAGAAACTTCAATTGCTCTAAGCCACCCAATTCTTTGTGGTAGTTTATTGCGTGGCCTAAGGAAACTGATCCACCTGGAGAGGATGAAGAGTGTTCAGGTCAAGCAGCCACAGTGAAGACAGAGAGCAGCAGGAAGTACTCATCAGATCTGGGGGCTCCTAGTGGAGGTTAGAAGAGACGGGTTAGGACAGCTCCCCAGTCCCTGTAGGATAACTGGGTATTTGGTGGTGCCATCCACTGAAAAAGAGGAAATCCTCCCAGAACACAAGCTCTGTGGCTATGTTTTCCTCAGTGTGACTCCTAGTGCCCAGAACAGTGACAGCTCAGTACCTAGAAACAGATAGTTACTGGATGAGTGGGGAGCCAAATGAAATAGGGAATAGGGGAAGGGTATCTGTCTTATATCTGTAACACACACGCAGACATTTTCAACATTTCCCCACCAAGTTTTTAAAGTCCCATACAAATTCATTTCGTGTGCAGCCTTCTTTCCAAGGTTCTCTATTGTCCAGTTTTTTTAGCCCTCCTATTTACCATTCCCTCCCTTTTTCACTTTCCTTATGCTAAGGTGCAAATTTTCTAACTGAAGAAATCAGAGCCCATGGCCCCCTAAAGAAAGCATACTTACAGATTCCACCATAGTGCTTGACACAAGTAAGTGTTCCATAAAAGCTACCTGTTGTTGTTATCTGAATATCAAACTTGTACTTCTCTGATAAATCTGGACAGACCTTTTCTTTTTTCCCTTCATTTAATTTCTTACTTGCCTCCTTCTTTGTCCTTTATTCCATGGCTAATCCTTCATTCTGTCCTGCGTACCCAGTCTACCACCACTCTTTTGACCTAATATGGAAGAAACATATATTAGTTATCTACTGCAGCTTAATGAATCATCCCAAAACTTCACAACTCCAAATAGCAGTAAGCATTTATGATGTCCCACACTTTCTGTGGGTGGGCAGGGCAGTGCTGGCTCGGGTCTCTCTGAAGGTTGTCATCATCTGAAGGTCTGACTGAGGTAGGTCTGCCTCCAAGCTGCATACTCACATGGCTTGCAAGTTGGCATGGCTGTTGGTGGGAGGCTCCAGTTCCTCTCCATGGGGGCCTCTTCACAGGGCTGCTTGAGCATCTGCCCTACACAATGACTGGATCTCCCCCAGAGCAAGCAAATCGGGAAACCAAGGTAGTGGTTACAATGCCCCCTGTGACAAAGCTTTAGAGCTTCCCACCATCACTCTGGCCATACTCTACTGGTCACACAGACCAACCCTTATATAATATGGAAGGAAACGACACGAAAGCATACATGCCAGAAGGTGAAGGTGCCTGGGGGCCATCTTGGAGATTGACTACCACAGAAAGTGAGAAAGGAAGGTGAGGAGGGGGTATTGAAGGCATACTAAAGGAAAAATAGATATCATAGGTGTGTCTTTTTTATGAATGCTATATTCAGTCATTTCACTGTTTTCCCTTCATTTTAAAACTTCCTCTGTATAAAACTCATCAAAATAACATGAATCAATATTTCATCTATGTGAAGTAATTTTTTGAAAATCTTTCATTCTAACCCAAAGGTCATTGAAAATTTTTAATCCTATTCCAGTTGGTGTTTCTGTATTTTTAAGTGGGGTATCAAGCTTATTACAATGAATTATAAAGTATCCCTTCAATTTTCTCATGCCCAAAACTATTCCTCTATTTATAGTAGCCTATGAATTCATTCATTGTCTCTAAGAATTATTCATCATTATAAACATATTTATTTCATCAGGCCTATGTCTGTGTTGCTGAGTATAAAAGGCTGCATTGGCACACATCACAAAAAAATGCAAGCCTATCCCAAGAAATTCTCTCTGAGCTGCTGGTGATGGCGAGAGCTTGGGCATATGGGTTAGGATCTAGCCTCTGCCTCTTGTTAGCTCTTTGACTTCAGACAGGTCATGTAACCTCAACTCCACTTTCTTCATCTAGAACAAGGGTCAACAAACTTCCTATTAAGGGCCAGATAATAAATTAGGTTTTGTGGACCACACAGTCTCTGTCACAACTATTCAACTCTACTTTTGCAGCATGAAATGATCTGTAAATACGAGCAAAGGAGCATGGTTGTGTTCCAATAAAACTTTATTTACAAAACAAGTAGCCAGATTTATTCCAAGGACTCTAGTCTGCCAATCCTCAATCTAGAAAATGAACACATGCAAAAACATTACAGTTGAGTGCTTGATATCTTTATATCCCAGCTGATTAGTCTAAGTCAATCTAAGATGTTGATCCCCTGGGCCATGTTAGTTCAGAAATGGGCATGCCCAAGCCATTCTGTTCCAGTGAGACATGAGAAGAATACCGGAAGTTTCAGTGAAATCAGCGTCCTTGCTCTTAGAAAAATTCTGCTGCACAAAGCTAGCCTCTCTGTATCCCAATCATGGGCAAGAAACTACAGGCCAAATTGCCACTAGCAGCCATCCTACCAGCCTTAGCAACAACTGTACAATGTGGATGGCAGACAGAAGCCTTTCTCTAGACTTCTTTTCATGTGAGCTAAAGAAATTTCCATTTTCTCTTTATTTACCCTGGATTGGATCATCTGTTATTTCAGCTAAAGTCATCCTAAGTGGAAACCTCATCAAAGATACTTATGAGATCTAAATGGGAAAGATGTATGTAACTGTGGCATGTAAGTTTAAAGCTCTACCGATATGAATATTGGTAATATTGAAATAATCGCCAAGAATCCCTCCCCCGATCATCACTGGGGCTCAGTCACGTTGACTATATACACATGTCTTTGGCACCCATAGTCCATTGAAAAGCCCTTTGTGTCTCCTCAATAATCAAAACCAAAAAACCCCTGCAAACTATCACTTCTCTTAGATTGAGATTCCCAACCCACATAAGAAAAAACTTAGTGGAAAGAAACCAACAATAATTATTAGCTTGTCAAAGTGATGAAGTAGTGCATCGTGAGGACAACCACAGGGGCTGGTGAAGGTGCTTACAAAGCAGTCTTTCCTTCTGTCTCTCTCTCTTTCCCTCTCCACCCCCCAACCCCCATCTCTCTCCCTCCCTTCATTTTCTGGAAAGTAGCAACGCAGAAACTTGAGTTTGAGGGTTGTGGGTCTGGAGTCAACAATCGGTCTTCTTTGACTATCCAACTTCTGTCCCTGAGTAGATTGTTACATATGAGATGTTACTAGTCCTCATAAAGACTATTCTCTCATATCAGAAAGGGATAACTAGGGATTTGTGGTTCTTTATTAAAATAAAAAGTGCTGAGTCCCTTACAGAGTGAAAACACGGTCTTATTCTCTCTCCCTCCCTCTGGAGAGATTTGGCACAACCAGCAGTATGTTTCTTCTACTTCTTTTTTTATCTTCCATGATGACCCAGTTCTGTGATGATTTGAGAATTTGAAACAAAGAAATAAATAAATCCAATCTAACATTTCATAACCTGCACTGCTTGCAACTATGTCACAGGTACCATATACCAGAGGTGGACAATAAAGAGCCGTTCTAATTTATCGAGTACCTAGGATGTCTGAAGCCACGTACTGAGGGGACAAGTCATTCACCTTTACAACAACCTCGTAAGGCGTTATTATCCGCTTCTTACACGGGAGGAGATGGAGGTTCCCAAGAGGGCAAAGGAATTGCCCAAGGCTGCAGAACAAGGAAGTGGGGGGCCCCAAGGTGGATACACGTCTGGGGGATTGCAAAGGAGGTTCGGGAAGAACAACTCGGAGAGCATGAAAATTGTGAGTCTGCCAGAAGCTTGAATTACGCAGGACTGCTGGCTGAGAGACTACTGCAAGGGTGGGCGTGCTGCGTTGGGTGATGGGGCTCTGGAGACTCGAATGTTGGGCACGAGTGAGGAAACAGGCAAGCTGCCCAGCGGGGACACTGGTGGGCTGGAGCTGTCCCTGCTGCGCCACAGCCCTCAAACCCAAGAAGCTCTATACCAGGCTCAAGTTCACACACAACAGAACCAGCTAACGTCTAGTTTCTGACTCCTATCCCATTACCTTTTCCTGCTAAAAACAAAACCAAAAACAAACCCCAACAAAACAAAAACCCCAAAACAAAACAACAAAAGACCCTTCCCTTAAGCACAGCACAAAACCCTCTTCTCCACGGTGCCTTGGTGGGACCCCTCTGGGCCCCACGGCATCCCCACTCGGAATGCCAAGGACGACCTTCTCCAATGACAGTTGCCATATACTAATTAACTTGTGTCATTAGTCAATTTTCCATTTTTGTGCATTTATTTGGGCAAAACTCAAAGGCAGGGGCTATATTTTATGATTTTTTGTGTGTGTCCTTTGCTAGAAAACAAAACTCAACTGAATAAATTTAAAGATCTCATTGGCGTTATTCAACATTCGAGAATCAGGGAGCATCTCGTCAAGGGAGTAGAAAGGAGCTCTGAGGAGCTGTTTAAGTAAGATGGAAGGATTTTTATAGGCAGGAAGTGGGGGGTGGGGTGGGAAAAGGAGGTTATCAGCAGAAGAAAGGATTATTTCAGGCAAGGTCACCTTCCCTTAGGGGGAAGGGCAGGTGGTCTTATCAGGCAGATTACCTCCCTAATGCTGACCAAGAAATTTCAGATCTATTGGTTTAAAATTCCACTCCCGGGAGAGGTTGAAACTGCAATTAAGTCTTGGTTTTTCTGTCCTAGGACAAGTGACTCCACCTTGGGCCTGTTATTTCTCTTGCTTGCTTGCTTGCTTGCTTGCTTGCTTGCTTTCAACACTACATAATATTTTTTGGTGCCCTTCACAGGATCTAGTATGACACCAAGCACACAACCACGCTCACCCGATGTTGGACTGACGTAGCAATAGGGATGGACCAGGGACATGGGCCTACACGTGCCTTTTCCCAGAGGCCCTTGAGTGCACAGAGTGTTTATGAGCTACAATAGAGTTCTGTGGGCAAGCACCGGATTTCAAAAAGGCAGCCTGGGTTTGAAATCCTGGTCTCCTACATTCTAGCTGGGCCATCTGGATGATTTACTTCTCCAACCTCCATTTCCTCATCTGTAAAATACGAATAATAATAAATGGCAGTAAAGTGCCCAGCACTGTCCTCAAGCACACAGAGAGCCCTCGTAGAGAGCTTCCATATGCTGCATACACATTAAGCTCTCAATAAATGGTACAGGTTGTCAATGCAAATTGAACACAGCTTTTAGCATCTCTAAAAGTAAGAAAGAGATTTTTATTTGAGCCCAAGTTAGGACAGCTGCCCGGGAAACACACTTCACAGGGAAGCAGGTGCTCCGGAGAATGAGCAGTTTTTACAGGGTTGTGTACTTTTTACGTCTTATGAAAGCTCAAGAGATTATAGATTAGCATATGGGCAGGAATCACCAGTTTTTTTGTAAAGGAAGGCAGGGAGTGGGAGCATTGATCCCTATGTCAAGGACAAGATCGTTTTCCTTTATTTTTTTTAAGATTTTATTTATTTGTCAGACAGAACACAAGCAGGGGGAGCGGCAGACAGAGGGAGAGGGAGAAGCAGGCTTCCCGCTGAGCAGGGAGCCCGACGCAGGGCTCGATCCCAGGACCCTAGGATCATGACCTGAGCCAAAGACAGATGCTTAACCGACTGAGCCACCCAGGCGTCCCTGGATGGTTTTCCTTTAGACTACTCACTCACAAAGTGGACGTATAATGCATGCGTGGCGGCCCAAAATCAGGCTTTCGATTTGAACGAAGTTCATACACAGTCATGTTGACTTAGAAATCTAAACTGGCTTCCCTCGTCTATAAGGGCTTCAGAAAGTTTTTCTCTCATCAGTGTGTAGTGATGGTTTTTAAATTATCGGTGACCGAAACACTTGTTGAATGCACATAAAAAAGTAGACTAAGAATTAGCAGAAATAAATTTGGCATTCAACTCTGCTGCTGACTTGCTGTAAACCTGCTCTGGGGAACACATTTTTTTAATCCCTATAAAATGAGGATCATCTTTTCCACCTTGTGCTACACCCCCTTTCAGGCTATAGATTTAAAACTCAACAGCACTAACTGAGGGTCCCCCTGTACACAGAATCCAGTTCTTCAGTGGTGTCCAGCAGGGACGTGGGAGCCATTTACACTTCTCTATGTCAGTGGTTCCCAAAGTGTGGGCCGGGAGCCCTTTCGAGGTGTCCGTGAGGTCAAAGCTATTTCTATAAAAATCAGATGGGCTTTGCCTTTTTCACTTGTTGACACGTGTGAAGTGGTGTTTTCCAAAGGGTACCTGAGGTGTGAGGAGATGATGTGGTATCTCTCTCAGCTGATGGCAGGAGGGTTTTGAGATTCCTGTGTTTTTAAAATTTCCCCGTGTTAATTTTGAATATGGTAAATATCTGGGGCACCTGGGTGGCTCAGGTTAAGCACCGACTCTTGGTTTCGGCTCAGTTCATGATCTCAGGGTTGTGAGACGGAGCCCCACATCCGGCTCCATGCTCAGCGGGGAATCTGCCAGAGATTCTCTCTCCCTCCCCTTCTGCCCCTCCTGCTCCTGCACTCTCTCCAAAATAAATAAAATAATTCTTAAAATATGGTAAATATCAATAGATATAATCCACATTTAAAAAAAACAATTTGGGGGTCCTCAGTAATTTTTAAGAGTGAATCCCACCCAACCCCAAAAGGTTTAGGACCCACGGATCTAGATGCTTCTGCGCTACCTTTCTAGGTAACATCATCTCCCACACATTCATTCCTCTGTCATTCACGGTCTTCATCTTTGTTATAAAGCCATGTGAGCAGTGGTAAGGATGCCCTTGGATTTGAGGACACACTTTTCTGATAGGTCTGTTTAAGTAAATCTTGCCAGCATTTCTGTTGAAAACTACAGCAGCCAGGGGCACTTGGGGGGCTCAGTCGTTAAGCGTCTGCCTTCGGCTCAGGTCATGATCCCGGGGTCCTGGGATTGAGCCCCGCATCGGGATCCTACTCCACGGGAAGCTGCTTCTCCCTCTCCCACTCCCCCTGCTTGTGTTCCCTCTCTCACTGTGTCTCTCTCTGTCAAATAAATAAATAAAATCTTTTAAAAAAATAAAAATAAAGTTAACATATAGGGACGCCTAGCTGGCTCAGTGGTTAAGCATCTGCCTTCGGCTCAGGTCATGATCCCAGGGTCCTGGGATCGAGCCCCACATCAGGCTCCGTGCTGCACGGGAAGCCTGCTTCTCCCTCTCCCATTCCCCCTGTGTGTGTTCCTTCTCTCGCTGTGTTTCTCTCTGTCAAACAAGTAAATAAATAATCTTAAAAAGAAAAGAAAATTACAGTGGCCATTACAGGCCTACAGACACTCATGGAAGAGGCGATCTTCCTTTTAGGTTAAGAAAAATGTCCACAGTGACAGGCGGCTGCTTGAGAAAAATGGTCCCTGCACACCAGCTGTTTCTGTCCCTTCGTTTCCCATTTGCTTTTCCACCTTGAACGCTGTGCTTTGCTTTTAAACAATTCTATTCCAGAGTTTGTGAAATAGCCCCATTGAGCAGTTCTTACAATGATTTTGTGTTTCCCAAGAGTATGCTTATAAGGGTTGCGGTTACAGAAGTTAGAAAAGGCTGGGTGGGGAGAGCTAATTATATATGGATTATTGCTTCACGTTTTCTTGTCCCGCAGACTCAATGCAGATGGTATGATTGTCCACACAGCAGGGGCAGATCTGCCACCAAAGAGACAGGAAATCTTGGCGGGAGGCGTACAACCTCCACAGGTGTGTCTCTCATTGACCTTGGCATCTCTCCAGCAAATCTTTCCTTTTTGGTAAACGAGGGAGACAGCTTGCGTGGGCTCTGCCAAGGCTAATCGGACTCTGGTTTTCCCAAGCTCTGGAACTTGCTGGCTTTAGGCTTAAGGGAAAAATTAGACACCTCTTGAGAACCAACAGCAAATGGCACATTCCCCCTTAATCACACAGGCTTCGTTAACTGTCTAATCTCTTACAAACAGGGCCTTCCTGGAGGTATCCGCTCAGGAGATGCCTATTCAGGAGACAAAATAGATCCTGAATGTGTTTACAAGAGACATCTGCTTTCTTTGGCTAGTTGTTGCCATTAAATCAAAATGTATACGGAATTTATAGTCCTTGGCAGAACAAGAATATAATGAGGGTTGAAAGGTTGAGAAGGTTACCGGACTGAAATAGAATTTGTAAATTCCACAAATGGGTAGGACTCGTCTCCAAGGGTCCCTGAGATAATGAAATAAGGTCCCTGACTTAGAAGCACACACAATATGACAGGGTCTACAAATGCAAAACAAATCAGCCACCCCAGGCCCAGTTACCATCCACTCCAGCCTCCTGACTGGGCTTTCTCTGTCTTCTGCTTGTTAGGAGGCAGCCAGGGGGGAAATTTTAGAATGTTTAGAACACTCTAGACTCAGATTTCAAAGCCCTTGCCAGCGAATTTCCCTTTCAGCTCTCCAACCCCATCCCCACCTGAAATTCCTTCCCTTGTGACTCGGCGCCTCTCCTCCCCACCCCTTGGACCTGAGTCACCCACTTGAGACCAGGAACAGTTTGTAAATACTTGGCTACTTGGCCCCAGATTCACTGGCCTCTGGACCAAACGAGGATTCAAATACAGATTTACAGAGCTGGTTTTTCAGCTCGTGGAGCTGAGAGAAAATATACAGGAGCTGCAGAAGCAGAGAGGAAGGGGAGGGTCCTTTGGACAAAGCCTGGAGAGGGCTTTAGGCAACCTTGAGTCCCAAAGAGATGGAGACACCAGTCTCTGGCTGTGCTTTGCTGATGATCACCAGACTACTGCCCGCCAATTAGCTGGTTTTAGTTGACTCATGCCTGTACTCAAGACTTCCCAGTTTGTTGTTCTAGGGCCCAGGGCACTCCTACATCCTCTAGAACTTCTAGAATAGAGGACAGAGGTGTTTGTGGAGGTGAGCATCCTGAGGGCAGGGACTGGACCAGATGAAGGGAAATCTCACTTTGAGCCAAGACGGGCTCAGAGGGAACCAGTTTTCAACCCCCTAGGGTGGAATATACTGACCTGTTACACTTTCCAGGACTGGGGTAACTCTGCCTTCACAGTGGCAAACACACAGAAGTGCCCAAGAGCCATTTCCCACCCATAAGGCAGAGTTCAGCCTGCAGGTGAGAAGGAAATTGAGAATCATTAATAGCTTAGATTCGGGGGATCCCTGGGAAGGGCCCATCCCCTACTCCTGGGCCAGCGCTGGAATAGGAGAGCAAGAAAGTGAGAAATCCCAGGTAAACTGAGGAATGCCTGGCTCTCGGGGCAAAGCCCTTGAGGCTGCAAACCCCAAAGACAATTCATGTGCCCTCGGGGCACCTGAGTGGTTGGATAGCAATGTCAAGATGCTCAGGCCGGTGGGTTTAAAAGAAGCTTATAAAAGGGAACAGAATGCATGACCCCAAAATATGCCATTTTAGCATGCAGATTATTTTGAGGTGAAGGCAATCAAGGTCCAGCAGACTCAAGAAAAACTTTTACCTCTCCTTTATCTACCTAAAAGAATTTAGATAGGGTGCCTGTCTCAGAGAGAGAACTATTATCAGAGATAACTTTTATCTAAATGACTTATACGTATGCCAGGGCAAACATCTAATTATCAACATCTGCTCTTCTTATGTCCTGTGAATTACCTTCCTGCCCTCTGAAGCCTCAGGCCCTATCCCATTCCTTAGCTCAGGATGGCATATAAGCCTCAACTGCTGGACTTGCCTTTGGGGCTCATATTTTTATGGGGTTGCTGTACATACAAAATTAAATTAGTTCTTCTCCTCTTTAGCTGTCTAATTGTCAATTATTGGGTCAGCCGAAGAACTTAAAAGAGTAGGAGGAAAATTTTTCCACCCCTATACTTCACAACGGGGCAGAGCAGCAAGGAAATGGCTCAAATAGCCAGGGGTCTTGAAAGGACTCTCTAGAGTGGGACGGAGACCAACCAAGTCGACCCAATGTAGGTGGCCTTGAAAAATAGTGTACCCGCTTGGAAACCAGTGAGAACAAAATGAACAAGGACCATAAAGCACCTCCGCACAGCAGAACAGTATGGGAGCCTCCCCTGAACCCAGACACCACCTGGGGAGAAAGAGGAGGGCAGAGAGGTCGGAAAGACTCCCAGTTAACCTAGTAGTTTCCCGAAGGAGACTGTTGTAAATTAGAGACGACTGACTTGTGGCAAGATGAAATTCTCCTTCAGAAGAAATGCAAAGTTGTCAGCAAAGTTGAATTTGGTTTTAGAGAAATCACTTTTCTGCACACCCATGCTTGTGGATGGAGAAATTTATGCCTTTTCTGGGGTCATGGCAATCTCCTGCTAAAATACTATAATAGTTTCCTGTTGCACTTGTAAATTAATCCAGACTCTGGCCTCTGGCCTACAAGAGTATGAATCTGTTCTTCCTCCTCTGGTTCCACCCCACCCCCTACTAAGCTTTTGTCCCACTGGTCCCCTTTGTGAACGGCACACTCGCCAAGTTCTGTCCTGACTCAAGGCTTATGTGTATACAGTTTCTTCTGCCAGGAACACTCTTTCTCACACCAGCAGAGGAAACTGGCACCTTCTCAAATTTGGTGAGGCCAGCTGCAACTGATCTAAATAGTTGTTCTCTGTACATCTTATTCTCTATCTCAGCATGCTTCTCTTCTTCACTCCCTAGCACTTCACGCTTTAGAGTCACTTGTTTATTTATGATCTGTTGCTCCCACTAGACTCCAAGCTCCGTGAGGGTGGGGATCTCATCTATTGTGCTCACGGTGGTCCCTCTAGTCCTTGCACATCACCGGCATATAGTAGGCACCTGTCAAATATTTGTTGAGTAAGTGGATAAATAAGCAATCAAATTAACCAAGCAGCATACCAAAGGACTCCAGAGAGTGCCCTGGAAGTCCAAGGCTAGAAATGACTAATTCTGCTCAGTGGATTTAGAGAAGTCTTCACGGAAGGAGCATATCATGGCAGCAGGGGAGAGAAAATCAACACAGTGGTCAAGAGATGGGAGTGGGTAAGGCACATGTATACTAGAAAAAAAAAAAAATCCAGAGAGGACAACACTTACTACCAGCTTTAACATTCTTCCATATTAGGAAAGGAAGTAGCATCTATGGTTTGGAGGAGGGAAGGGGTTTGAGTATAAGCAGGGTGCTAGAGTGTAGGAATCGGAATAGGGTATAAGGACTAAGATTAGGCATGTCACTTTATACTCTTGACTGAGGCGGAGTGCATGCTGGATCTGTCCAGTTCAGGAACGGTGGCTGCCTGAGATGTGGCTCTGTCCACTGTTTTGGGGCCATCAATCTCACTCTGAAAATCCCCATGCCATCAGCTGCAGATGAGCATGACATAACTCATGCGACCACTCTGGGTTTTCATAGTTCTTGAATGAAGGAAAGGAATCTGAGAGAAATGCCCGGTGAGCCCTCATGATTGGTATATATATACACTTTTTTGCAAATATTTAAAAATAACATGTATATGTGAATCGCCTAAGGACCATGTGACCCACAATTGGGATCTGCTGCTTTAAATATCAACTCCTCTTAATGACCAGGCACCTTCTTACAATTCAATTATAAAAAGACAAATAACTCGGGCGCCTGGGTGGCTCAGTTGGTTGAGCGACTGCCTTCGGCTCGGGTCATGATCCTGGAGTCCCGGGATCGAGTCCCGCATCGGGCTCCCTGCTCAGCGGGGGGTCTGCTTCTCCCTCTGCCCTCTTCCCTCTCGTGCTCTCTGTCTCTCATTCTCTCTCAAATAAATAAATAAAATCTTTAAAAAAAAAAAAAAAAAGACAAATAACTCAATTTAAAAATGGGCAAAGGATCTGAATCGACATTTCGCAAAGGAAGATAAACAAATGGCCAATGAGCACATGAAATGATGCTCAACATCATTAGTCTTTTTTTTTTAAGATTTTATTTATTTATGTGAAAGAGAGAGAGAGTTAGCAAGAGCAGGAACACAAGCAGGGGGAGTGGGAGAGGGAGAAGCAGGCTTCCCGCTGAATAGGGAGCCCAATGTGGGGGCTCAATCCCAGGACCCTGAGATCACGACCTGAGCCAAAGGCAGACGCTTAATGACTGAGCCACCCAGGCACCCCTCAACATCATTAGTCATCAGGGACATGCAAATCGAAACCATCACCAGATACCACTTCACACTTACTAGAATGGCTAAAATTCAAAACTGAGATAACAACAAGGGTTGACAAGGATGTGGAGAAATTGGAAGCCTCACACACTTCCTGGTGGAAATGTAACATGGCGCAGCCACTTTGGAAGTTGGCAGTTTCTCAAATGATTACCATATGACCCAGCAATTTCACTCATGGTATATGCCCAAAAGAAATGAAAACATCTCTTCATACAAAACTTGTGTTTGTAACAGTATTACTCATAATATCCAAATGGTGGAAACAACCCAAATGTCCACCAACTAACAAATGGGTAAATAAAATGTGGTATATCCATACAATGGAATATTATTTAGTCATAAAACAAATGAAGTACTGATATATGCTACAATTTGGATGAACCTCAAAAACATCAGGCTAAAGCAAAAGAAACCAGACACAAAAGACCACATAACATATAACTCCATTTATATGAAATGTCCAAAAAGTGGAAATCTATACAGAAAGTAGATCAATGGTTGCTTAGGGATGGAGAGAGGAATGGTGGGGGGGTTGGGGGGTTGGTAGCTAAAGGATATGGGGTTTCTTTTCTTTTTTTTTTTAAGATTTTTTTTTATTTATTTGACAGAGAGACACAGCGAGAGAGGGAACACAAGCAGGGGGAGTGGGAGAGGGAGAAGCAGGCTTCCCGCGGAGCAGGGAGCCCGATGCGGGGCTCGATCCCAGGACCCTGGGACCAAGACCTGAGCTGAAGGCAGACGCTTAACGACTGAGCCACCCAGGCGCCCCGGATGTGGGGTTTCTTTTTGAGGTGATGAAAATGTTCTAAAATTGACTGCGGTGATGGTGGCACGAATCTGCAAATATACTAAAAAAAAAAATTGAATTGGACACTTTAAATAGGCAAATTACATGTTATGTAAATTATATCTCAATAAACCTGTTTAAATAATTAATTTAAAAAGACCAGGCACTTACAAAATAGAGTTAGAAAGGCTTTCTAACATACCTGTTCTGGATAAAGCAAGGTACCCTTGTATTGTGTCAATTGGAGTCATAGTCCCTTTAGGTCAGAAACACCTTCATCACCGCAGCCTCTAGGTGACTAATGCAATGCTGTGCAGATAAGAAGAATTCAATAAAACAGTTGATAAATAAATGAACAAGAAAGTACCATTCCAATGAGTGAGGATTATTGTTCCTGAGCACAGAGTGAGAAAAGAGAGATAAATGCCAGGAGGAAGCTTTTAGTTTAGGTGTTTGGTAAAATGGCATAACATGAAGTGTGGGGCCAAACAGAAGAATAATCTGTTATGGTCTATTCATTACAAAATTGAAGTCATTCCAGCAAGTGGTTGGTGACTTTTCTCTGGCAAGAATTGGGAGATTCAAGCCACCATTTACTATCTCCAATCCTCTACCTTTCCTCAGCTATGGTAATCACCATGGAAAGTCAAAAGCATCAAAGAATCAACAGCCTAGTCAGGCAAAAATAACGCCCCCTGAGCAATTAAACACACCCAGCATATTATTACCATTCCCAAAATATTGGTATCTCGGGCGCCTGGGTGGCTCAGATGGTTAAGCGTCTGCCTTCGGCTCAGGTCATGATCTCAGGGTCCTGGGATCGAGTCCCGCATCGGGCTTCCTGCTCCTTGGGAGCCTGCTTCTCCCTCTGCCTCTCTCTCTCTCTCTGTCTCTCATGAATAAATAAATAAAATCTTTAAAAAAAAAATATTGGTATCTCCTGTTTGTTCAAATAATCTTCCTCTTTCCTCTCTTTTCCCTTATTAATCACGTGGTGTGGCATTTTAAGTGAATTAAAATTAATTTCATTTTGAGAATTTCATATCCCTGAGATAGAGACACCTTAAAAATTGGGGCTGGAAACTCTAAAACTGGGTGGGGTGTATGATAAACAGGGAAGGTCCATGATGAAAATGCCATAGTTTCCTTAATAGAATATGCTTTACTTACTAATGGAAAAGAAGTATTATACAAAGACAAGATAAAAACCCCATCGCTAATGTTGACAAGCATATGATGTTAGTTCTGGAGTTGACCCAATTACTCCCTACCAGGCCTGTCGGGGCAAAAGCATCACATTTCTTTCTGTTCCTCTTCTTGCTAGCGAGACAGGAGAATCTCTACTCCCCACGGGCAGCACTTACAGGGACACTTGCAAGGGAGCACAGCTGTATCTCTGCTCTGAGTCCAAACCGTAGGCTAAGTGTTCAACTCCCACAGAACAGGAAACCAGACTCACTCTCTTGCAGCCTGAAGAACATTGCACCTGGAACACTTGGTGAAAGTTGGATAAATAGACCCCAAAAGGGTCCTGGATCTTGGGTCGCCTGGGTGGCTCAGTTGTTAAGTGTCTGCCTTCGGCTCAGGTGATGATCCCAGGGTCCTGGGATCGAGTCCTGCATCGGGCTCCCTGCTCCGCGGGAAGCCTGCTTCTCCTTCTCCCTCTCCCCCTGCTTGTGTTCCCTCTCTCGCTGTCTCTCTCTCTGTCAAATAAATAAATAAAATCTTAAAAAAAAAAAAAAAAAGCATCCTGGATCTGTGAGGGGAGAAGCCCTGCTCCCAGAGGAGGGCTGCAGTGGTCACCAAGTCTCCTGATGCCAAGAGATGAGCTGGCAAGAAAAAGATTCATCCTACCAGCAGGGTAACTGATCCTGATCATCAGGAATGTCTGCCCTTTTGCAACGGGGTGAATAGATTTGCACACTGGTGGTGGTCCTCAAGGCTATCTCTTGGCATTCCCCTGCCCAACTCTGATGGTAATGGTAATTATCAACTCTGATGGTAATCTGATGGTAACGAGACATCAGGCAACAGCAACAGTCTGAGCAGGGCATGGTGACCAGGATTTCCAACCCTTGGGGATGAACATCTGGGTCAGGCTACCAGGTAAGCTACCCAGACCGGGAGAGGGTAAGGGGAATCTAGAATGGATAGAAAAGGAGGGAAATGATGAACAGCCTGTGGCCTCAAGACTACCTGCGGCAAAGGAGACCAATCTTACTCTTCCAAGTTTCCCCAGGAAGAGACTAACGAGACTCATAGAGTAGTTTCCAGATGAAGTAAAGTCACTAAATGAAGCAGTTGCCGAGAATGTGGGCTGAGGTGGATGATGATATGCTCTCCACATTCCCTGCTCACAGTCAAGGCACTAACACATCTCCAGATGGAGGGAATGTTTTCTGCTGAAGGCTCACAACCAGGTGTGGTCCTTTGCTGAAGGAAGCTATCCCACCCGAGGCAACATCCCCTCCCCAGGGGCAGCCCGCATCCAAGGATGAGTTGAGGCAAAGATACAAAGGTTCCATCCTCTTACCTCATTAGGGACACACATGTGTATCCTAGTAAATATTTCACAACCGGTTCTCTAGGAAAAAAGCCCTGGCTTGTCATGTTGGTTGGTTTCCATGGTGTAAATACTCCCACTGTGGCCAATTTCAAGATCAAGCTGACATCACTGAGCGAGGAGCTGGAGGGGATGCACATAGTTGCTCCCGCAAGCCAGGAGGAACCAGTTGGGTGCACCACTGCTCATCACTCAAAGGGCTCATCTGGGTTTTAGAGCTGCCGTGGGTTGGGTTGAGACCTGGTGAAACCACATCGCATTCAACTTGTCCCTCCACCCAGTCCCGCATCCTCTTTCCCTCACAGGTGTTAGTTCTGAGACACTCCCCTGCACACCTGCTGGCGATTCTCCGTCACAGAGGGTATTTCCCAGGGAAACTGCGCTCCAATCATCCCTAGGACTTGGCCACTATGGGAGTCTGTCCTGGTCCTATTCTCTTCTCACTCTGTAGTCTTTCCCTGGGCAACTTCATGCTCTCCCACACTTGGCCATCACCTCTGGATCCGATGACACTACTCCACTCTGGACTCAGGAAAATAAATCTCCAGATCGCTATGGAAGCCAGACAGGTTTCACTGGTACTTAGCACTCAATGTACACAAAACAAGCTCATTACCTTCCCCACCAACGTGCCTTTTCTCTGCACACTCTCTTTCAGTAAATGATTCACCACCTTCCCAACAGCATACGATTTAAAAACAAAACAAAACAGGGGCGCCTGGGTGGCTCAGTCGGTTAAGCGGCTGCCTTCGGCTCAGGTCATGATCCCAGGGTCGTGGGATTGAGCCCTGCATCGGGCTCCCTGCTCAGCAGAGAGCCTGCTTCTCCCTCTCCCTCTGCCTGCCGCTCTGCCTACTTGTGCTATCTCTCTGTCAAATAAATAAATTAAAAAAAAAATCTTAA
Source organism: Neomonachus schauinslandi (assembly GCF_002201575.2). Classification (NCBI taxonomy): domain Eukaryota; kingdom Metazoa; phylum Chordata; class Mammalia; order Carnivora; family Phocidae; genus Neomonachus; species Neomonachus schauinslandi. The sequence goes on from NC_058410.1 coordinate 8,182,639, forward strand.
AAAAAATAAAATAAAACAAAACAAAACAAAATCAACCTAGAACTGCCTTTTAACAGCTCATTCACCCTAAACTCCTGCCAGTTCTCTGCTTGTGTCTGAGGGTCTGTCTCTGTACTCACATCCAGCCTCCACCTTACATAGGTCTGTATCCCCTTACCCCTCTTACTGCCCCGTCCTGATGGCTCCGAGGGTCTCCCTGATTCTCTTTGCTCGTCTCCCTGCCCACATGGTCTACACCAGCGACCTCCAAAGTGGGGTGCGCCTGTCAATCCAGTGGAAAGCAAGGAGTACTCAGGCTTTTCTCTTTCTTTTTTTCTGTTCCTTTTAACATGTGGCTTTTAATGTACATGCAATGCCTGTAAATGCTTATAATTTATAAATACTTTTACTGGAATACCTATTCACTGTTTTTGTTCGATTCTTAGTGGTGCATGATCAGAAAAGTTTATAGATCTCTCCATTCTTACTCCGGTGACCTTCTTACCACACCAATCCTCTCGTGTCCCACCCTGACTCAAAGATGTTTGGTGACTCCCTGGGCTCAAATGATCTCCCTCATTAGATCTTTCTCAATTTCCCATGCCATCATCCGCTTCTTTCCCCATTTATCCAGAGCTCCTAACACATATATATATTTTTTTGCCTTATAATATAGAAATTGATGTGAAATGTCCTTATTCTCTGGCATAATTTAAGCTCATTGAGGATAGAGGCTATATTTATATTTTCCCCCGGAACTTAGCACTTCTCCTTGCATATGGAAAATGAATGTTGGTTGAATGAATATCTTAAGTATCATATACCTCAAGGATTGATCCTAATAATATAGCTTACATCTAAATAATTGAGGTTTTTTTGGAGAGTGTAATGGTAGTAAATAAGACATCGTTCAGGTTTAAACACTCATCCTTTTTAGGAAAAGCCAAAGTGCTCTCTAGCAGTCGCTAGGCCACAGCAACAAAAAGAATTCACAGGAAGATGTTACCACAAGGTGGCAGAACAACATTACCCTTCAATATATGTATTTTCAGCTTGAATTCTCTTGGAAAATGTTATTAGTTTAGCAGTTAAGCTACCGTAGAACATGGCACATGTCCCCAGAAGAAAGTGCAGTAGGAGCTGAGGGGTCATCCACACCCCTTCCTGATGAGCCCTGACCTTTGCAAAGGGCATTAGATGACAGGAATGCCCATCTCCTGAGCCCATGAGATTCTGACTCAGAGGGTCTGGTCTCCTGCACGGACATGCCTAATGCATCCATCCCAGCATCAATACTTGTGGGGGTCAGGGGGCCAGGGAAGCTTCTGGCAACTTCCCTTCTGCACCAGGCACCTTCATAGACTCCAGAAGACCAAGCAGAAGCTGACATTTGATGATGTGATATGGGTACCCCCTGTATGACCCCGTATTTGTAAGCAACCCACATTCAGTCATCCAGGGTGCCCACCGTGTGGCTCGTCACTAATGCTCTGTACCAAGCAGAATGCAGACAGCAAAGGAGTAAGTCTTTGGCTTTGACATTTGAGAGGCTGGTGGAGGTGTTCTTAGATTTTTTTGGAGGGGCTGGGGGGGTAGAATGCATGTGAGGCGTAGCAAGGCATTCTGCCCTTACCCTCTTTCCCCAGGACTAGGTCTCCCCCGGGCCTCTCCAGAGAGGGAAGCCCTGAGTAGATTATAGCGGAGCCCTGGGCTCTGCCCTCTCCATCCCTCAGAACCCCCAGATTGATTGGGGGAGATGAGATCAGAGAGGCCAAGAGCCACCTTTCTTGGTAGAGCTTGGAGGAACCAAGGGCCCCAGCAGAAGGACAGACAGGGCCCCCCACACTCCAGCACGACAAAACAAATGTCACCAAGGTCGAGGCACTGACTCATTGAATTTTCATGGCTACCCTATGAGTGAAATGATTTTAATCCCCATCATTTTCAGGTGTGACAACAAAGCTTCTGCCCTGGCTAGGAAATGGTGGGGCTGCGCTTCATGTCCAAGCAGTCTTCAGGGCCCACTGCCTCCCTGAACGGGGTGGAAGGAAGCAAAGGAGCGTGGGGTCTGTAGGGAGCTGAGGTCACATGACCTGTGACTCAACTGTGAGTTGTATGGACCATCCCCCAAAGGCCAATCAAAACATCTGAGCAACCCTAGCAAAGGTGAGACCCAGACCCTTCACCCCATCCATGCCCTACATAAACCTCAGTTACTCTGAGGAGAGGAACCAACCAAATGGATTGCTTTCTACTCTACAGGCCATGACGCAAAGTAGAAATTAAATTCAGTACCAGGAAAGTAAAGAAAAAGGTCATTCCTATGTCTCTCACTCGGTAGACTGAGGAAAAGGAAGAAAACAAACACACCTCGAAGACCGGCTCTAGCCCCTGTCCACCGATCCTCCCCACAGCAGCGAGGGTTAATAAGCCCCCCTCCGTGTTGTGAACTGAGCACAGCCGGAGCAGAGGTCAAGGGCCGCAAAGGCAAAGGCCTTTACGCCAGAATCCAAACCAGAGTTGTTCAGTGAAAAAATCACAGGGTATTTCCACCGAGCTTTGAAACACTGGGTATTAGAGGTCAAGCTGCCCAAGGCCACCATCTTAGAGATGAGGGCACTCAGCTCAGAGACGAAGTCCAGGCTGTTGGCTGAGGCGCATCCCCCCGCCCAGTGCCTCTGACCAACGGCTCCACAAAAGACTCAAGGCTCCAGAATCTCCTCTCACTCCGTACCAGTGACTCCTTCAGTTTGCAGCTTCTGGCACGGCCTTATCTCTGATTCTGATAAAGGGAGCTTTGCTGAAAACCTCTTGGCGGAGGTTCAGTAGAGGAATTTTTAAAATCTAGATAGCTTTATTGGGGTACCATTGGCATGCAGTAAATTACATATTGACATATAATAAACTGTCTGCTTAAAGCAATTCTTTCTCCATTGCATTGCCTTTGCCCCCACCTTTTGTTTTTGCACTTTTGTCAAAAATCAGTTGTCGGTATGTGCGTGAGTTTATTTCTGGACTCTCTTCTTCCGATCTATTTGTCTATCATTATGCCAATACTACACTGTTGTGAGTACAACAATGCTTACTACTGTTTTGATTGCGGTAGTAGAATTTAAGGTGTGATGAGAAGCTTAAAAAGAAGGCCCCAAGGTCCACTCCATCCTAGAGAGTCTGCATCTCCCTGTTTCCTTCCAGGACAAAGAGGAAACTTGCATTCGCTTCCCAGAGCTCAGCACAGTCCACCTTTTGCTTAAATGGTCTTAGAACAGCCACCACACACGTTGCAGCAGAGAATATTCTGGGCTAATGTAGAGAATATAAGTGGTGGGATCTCTGCAGAAAATTTACCTCCAAGACAGGGAGAAGTGTTCTCCTATAGCAACAAGGACTGTTGGTGTTCCTAGTGTCACCCAACTGGACACTTGCTAGCCATTTCTATAAAGATTTGCAGACAGGGAGACTGAAGTTAACCATTAAAATAAAATGTGAGAATTAAGAATTTATTGTACCTGCCGCCTTCTCTCCCCTTTCCTCTTCCAGCGTCACTCCTAATCTCTCTGCTTTGAAAATTTTGACCGAGTATGCACTAAAAAGGAGGTAGAAGAAAGGACCTCTCTCTTCTTACACACTAGGAGCATGGTATTGAAAACTGTGGGGGCCTGGCAACAGCCACCGGAGAGTTTGAACAAAAAGTTAGGGAAATAGCGTGTATGGAATCTCTCTGTACTATCTTCACGAACTGTAAATATAAAACTATTCTAAAATTAAAATGTTATTTTTAAAAAGCCAGAGTAGCCATTTGAAAGAAAAGTTAGAGAAAGGGAAGGTTTACTAAAACTGCTTAAAAATAACACGGCAGTTCTAAAAAGTAATCATCCTCTTTGTTTATTATCTTCTCGACTGAAAAATGACCATTAACCTTCAACCTTCCAGATGCTCCTATTTGATTGGGTATTTATTTATTTCTTCAAGCTGTAAGATGGTCTTTAGATGCCCCCACGAAACAGCGTGAGAGTGTTTTGGTTTCTCCCCACCCTTCTGGGTGCAAACAGCCTTCCATCTGTTCCTTTTCTCCCCAACCCAGATTGCGTCATTTTTCCTGGTTTAATCAGAGATAAGAAGAATAGATGTTGAAAGTCTCCTCAAAGGAGAGTCCAGAGATGCTCTGCGCTGGTGGAAGGTATGAAACCATGGGAATTCAAAGATGAGAACTTCAGGCTGTCGTCATGTATCACCACTGTACTGACATAATAAAGATGGACATCCATTCCATGGCCTGGAAATCAGGGTCTCCTATTGACAAAGGCATTTCACTGAAGAGTATCCTACTAATGGGATAATCCCATATATGGATAAAGAGAAAAACACAGGGATCTGTCACCCACTAACACCTGGATACAGCTTTGCCCAGGAAGGAGGCCATCCGGTAAACACAGGTGTCAAAATGAAAGCAAAAGCCTTGGAAACTGAACACAATAATGCTTACTACTGAGCGGAATTCCATTAATGTCAAGTCTATCTGAGACCTCGTCATAGAAACCCATTACCAGTAAAAATCACAAGGAGCTAAAGATGAGATGATTGCATAGTGTGTAAAAGGGTAGTGTTAGTCCAAGACTTTGAGGTACTTACCAGTACGATGGGGAAGGCATTAAATATTCACTCACAGGTCAGGTTAATCCTGACCCTTGGTGACCCCCATGGAAACCTACCTCCTGGGATTCACATGTATGTGGGAGCAAGATTTTTTGTAGCCAAGAGATTATGGCAGAGGTGATGGGATATCACTCCATGATTAGGTTACCATATGTGTGTATAAGACTCTGTCTTGCTAGCAGACATGCTGGACTCTTCCTCACTGGTCTTGAAGAAGGCACCATGAAGTCAATGGCCATGGTGGACAAACCCATGTGGCAGAGAACCATGAGTAACCTCTATTTGCGGAGAGCAGCCTCAAGCAAGGAACTGAAGGCTTAGCTCTGTGACAAGAAATAAATCAATTCTGCCAACAACCAAAGGATTGTGGGGGCTGGCCCTTCTCCAACAGAGCCTCTGATGATCCTACAGCCTTGGCCAACACCTTAACTCTAGCCTGGTGAGATGCTGCAGCCTAGAACCCAGCTAAGCCATGACCAGACTCCTAACCCCCTGAAACTCTGAGATTATAAATAAATGTGTGTTGTTTTAAGCTGCTATGTGTGATGATTTATGATGCACCAATAGCTACCTCATACATAGAGTAAGATATACTTTTATGTGTTAGTCACTTATACTTTAAAATATAAAAATTTTGTTTCCCTTCATGCTCTGAGAGGCATCTCTCCCCACTCTCACTGCCATAGAGGGGACCCTGAAATCCAAGCTTGTGATAGACCCCATCTGAAATACATGGTGGTAGAAAAGGTGTGGTTCCATTCAAAAAACAAGACAAAACAAAACAGGGTCCCATGACTAGAAGAAAAAGAAGGCAGGAAGTGAATATCATAAAAATAATAATTTCCCACCTGAGAGTCCAACCCATTTAATGTGACAGGGGAAGAAATAGGCCCAGAGAGGTGAATGGCTTCCAAAGTCACCACTCCACACAGGGTCAGAAGCAAAACTCTTCACCCATCCTTAATCCAGCACTCTCATCACTAGACCAAATTGTATGACGAATGTTCTGGATGATCTTATTTCTCTGTTCTTTTAAACTATTTTCGGAATATTTATTCAGAAAGAAAGCATTAAAATCGAAGTGAAATAATTAGTGAAGATAAACAAAAGTTTTAAAAATCCAACCATGGAATCAAACTTGTTATTTGGAAGAGAAACTCCCATTTGGCTGCCCTTTTAAAACATTTCCAACTGGTTTGTGCATACTTTGAATTACTCCCACAATCAAGAACAACAGAATAGAAAACATGAACCTGTTAAAGAAAGAGAAAAAGAATTCAGTGTTTGGCTTCCACTCCCTACCTGCCCCCACTTTTTTCCTTACGTGTCTAAACTCTTGGAGGTCTTCTCATATAAAGAGATGGAAATGTAGGCTCTCTCACTGGAAGAAAGCTTTGAGCTTATAGAATCAACCGCTCTCCTTTCCTCACCAATGAACGAGTAGGTGGAGGGACCTGTTCTGGGGGGCTCCGGGGCTGGAACACAGGGCCAGGGGCTCTGTCATGCTTCCTTCCTTCGTCATGTGATTTCTGTCGGGCCCAACTGTGTTCCAGGAGCTCCGGGAGATTCCAAGGACAGCAGTAGGTGTGTAAGTGGCTTCCTGAGGTCAGAACACAGCTGCTCATTGACCCCACGGTGGCTCTGGCGCCCTCAAAGCAGCTGCATCATGGAAGGAGGCCCATACAAGTCCTAAATAGCATGTTGCTGGCCAGGGCCTCGGAAAATAGCTTCTGGCATTTGCTTCCTGCATTGCCTTCCCCTTTTTATTTCAGCAGGCAGCCTCTTAAGGATGGCCCCGATTCCGCAAAGGCCAAGGGAGCAGAGGAGGACAGAGGTAGCCGACAGAGGAGAGAGAGTACAATGCCAAGTCCTGCTGTCTGGCTCAGAGCTGAGCAAACTCTGTGAGTCTCTGCTTCTCCCATAGACAGCTGAAGTGCTGATGGCTGCCAGCATGCTCACCATGGGGAGCAAGTGAAAAGGCGTATGGGTGAGAGCGTGTCCAAGGTGTTCTGTAAATGCATGGGTGCTGGTTTGAGCCAATTGTACCTCCATAACCACTTCTCCCCTGAAGGTGAGGCCCCGAGGGCTTCGATGTCATAACAACTGGCCCCATACAGTGCTTGCCATGTGCCACAGTCTAAGTGCTTGCCATAGGGTAGCACTTGATTCTCACAACCACATATGGGGTGAACATGATTATAATCCTCCCCAGTGTACAGCTGAGGAAACTGAGTCTTGGAAGGTGAGGCACGAGTTCAGAGTAACTAGCTGGTGTGATCGTAGAGTCAGAACACAGACTCAGGCAAAAGGTCCAGGGTGCATACGCCTCATCGCCACGTTCTCTCAGATCATTGACGTGTCCCCAGAGGAAGGGACCAAGCAGCGCAGGAACCCATCCTCCCACCGTCCCTTCCTCCATTCTCCACTACTAGTCTCCCAGCCCTCTTCAGCTCTGGGACTCCTTTGTCTTACTCCCAGATTCCCGGACTCCAACCCTCCCTGAACCCCTTCCATCATCACCTCTCTTGGGTCACCTGCCTTCTTGGTGCCCACTGAGCACCTGTAGCCTTCTCTCAATTGGTCCCAGCCCCACCCAGCAGCCTGCAGGTGCTCCACCTGGCCCAGAGCCTGTCTAGATGGGGAGGTGGGAAGATTGCAATTGTTGATCGTTTGGCAGAGAAGGTTTCTTGGTGGCCCGTTGCAGCCAATATAGCATGATCAGACATAAAATACCTGACCATGCCAATGTCAGCGCAATGCTAGCCAACGATTGCATGGAACTTACCAAGAGATCTGCAACCCTGGTGGTGAGTTGCCTTTCAGGTAAGCCCCAGGAGGAAAAAGAGACGCAGCACCAGAAAAAAATCATACTTGAGTTCTGACGAGCTGTAACAGATTCTGTAAAATGTTCTGATGAGACCGTGGGGGGAGAAGGAGCTGAGGAATGGAGCATTTCCTTTCCAGCATCCGTGAAAGCAGGATCTTTGGCATCAGGTCAAGCTGTGGGCTGCACAGTAGAACCACGGTGCACTCCCTCCAAATCACTTATAGGAACGCATTCTTCCTTTTGTTGAAACAGTCTTTTGAGTTCATGTGAACTCAAAAGACTGTTTTGGAAAAAGAAAAAAAAAAGGACAATCTCTTTTTTTTCCAGTTTTCAGCCTCAGAGGTTTGGTGCATTTCCTATTGCTGTTCAATACATTTTGTAAGCGGAGATCTCTATTCCTTGCAGCAATGCTTGGAAATCCACATGTGATATTCCAGTAGCAGTAGCTTCCAGCTCTGTCTGGAGATATTGGTCAGGAACGTCCTCATGGCCTGGCCACACAGCCTCTCCTCATTCCTAACCAGTGAGCCACCCACTGAGATGCTGTGGGTGTGGTTAAGTTTGGTTGTATCTGATGAAGTGGGACCAGAAGCAGCAAGAGATGTGTATGACCTACACTGGCAAGTAGGGCTCAAGGTGAGCCCTACCCCACCAAGTGATGGGGTCCTTGAGCCCCAGACCTAGCTGCCTGGGCCATCTGGCTGGAGGAGCCACCATGTACTGCAAGGTCACCGGTTGGCTTCCAGTATGGCTGACCCAGCGGTGTCCCTTTCTCCTCCGTGTCCACGTGCGTACCTGCAAAGGTATTTGCTTGACTGAAGGGCATGACCTTCTCAGAGAAGATCCCTTCTTGGATCAAGAATAACCTTCAGAGATACATATTGAAGTATCCATGGGGGACACAGTATGGGGATTTGCTTTAACATAAGTACAAACGATGACACTGAAATGAACTGGCGTAAAGGAAGATGAGCCGCAGGATGTCGACAACTGTTGCAGCTAAGCACTGACTTCATGGGAATCCACGATACTGTTTTCTCAATGTTTGTCTATATTTGAAATTTCCCATAAGAAAACTTTTTTTTTTTTTAAGTAGATGTCAAGTTCCCACATTGGTGTAAAAAGGTGGAGACACCTCTGAAGGACTGGGAGCCCAGCGTTTCCTGCTGACATGAGTAGAATATTGCAGGGAGTGTTCTCACACTACGTGGCATGGTGACTTATTTTTGCCTGAGTAGGTCGGTTGTTGGAGATAAGGATTCACGTTCATAACTTGATGTGGCCATGTAATACAGACACAGACCACAGACGGCGCTCGAATCTGGTGTTTTTTCAACCTGTGCTCTGTGGAAGTCCAGGGCTTCTGAGGAGATGCTTCAGAAGCTCTGAACCAACCTGCCGTGAGCACCTGAGGCACAGTGGGGTGTGGCAGTGAAGGAGACGCTCTGATCCCTGTCCTCGTGCAGTCCACACCGTGGGAGGAGGTGGGGGTGGACAAAACAGATTCGTACATCCATGGTGACGTGGAGAAAACAAAGCAGGGAAGGGCGATGGGTTACACTAGGCGAAGGGTCATACTGTCCCCAGCCTCCCTCTAGAGCCCCCCCAGCTCGCAGACCCTCAGAGGGAGCTACCAGCAAAGCAGTATGTGTTTGCAGAGCCCCCGCATCACACAGCTGAGAGCAGGATGGGGTTGTTGACAGACAACAACGTAGTGATGCCCAGAGGGCTCCCTGTGACCCCTGTACTGGGGCTCACCCTGTTGAATGCATAAGACAAAATTTACTGTTTTAACAATTTTTCAGTGTACAGTTCGGTGGCATTAAGAACATTCACAGTGCTGTACAAGCGTCACCCGCCATCCATCTCCAGAACTTCTTCATCTTCTCAAACCGAAACTGTGCCCACTAAGCAACAATTCCCCATCTCCCCCTACCCTCGGCCTCCGCCCCTGGCAACCACCATTCTACTTACAGCCTGTATGGATTTGACTATTCTAGGGACCTCATATACATGGAATCATATAGTATTTGTCCTTTTGTGTCTGGCTTATTTCACTTAGCAAAATGCTTCATAGTTCATCCAGATTGTAGCAGCTGTCAGAATTTCATTTCTGGGGCACCCAGGGTGGCTCAGTCGGTTAAGTGTCTGCCTTCAGCTCAGGTCGTGATCCCGGGGTCCTGGGATCGAGCCCCGCATCGGGCTCCCCGCTCTTCAGGGAGTCTGCTTCTCCCTCTCCCTCTGCCCCTCCACCCACTTGTTGTCTCTCTCTCAAATACATAAATAAATAAAGTCTTTTTTAAAAAGATGGGGCACCTCGGTGGCTCAGTTGGGTAAGCAACTGCCTTCAGCTCAGGTCATGATCCCGGGCTCCTGGGATCAAGTCCCACATCGGGATCCGCCTGCTCTGCAGGGAGCCTGCTTCTCCCTCTGCCTCTGCCTGCCACTCCCCCTGCTTGTGCTCTCTCTCTCTGTCAAATAAATAAAATAAAATCTTAAAAAAAATTTTTTTAATTAAATAAATAAATAAATAATTTAAAAAAAGAAATGACTAAAATTCCATTGTATGGATATACCACACTTTGTTTATCCATTCATCTCTTGTTGGACATTTGAGTTGTTTCTACTTTTGGCTCTTGTGAAGAATGCTCTTATGAACTGAGTGTACAGATACTGCTTGAGTCCCTGCTTGCTCTCGTACTCAAATCCAATTGGGTAGGGGCGCCTGGGTGGCTCAGTCATTAGGCGTCTGCCTTCGGCTCAGGTCATGATCCCGGGGTCCTGGGATCGAGCCCCGCATCGGGCTCCCTGCTCAATGGGAAGCCTCCTTCTCCCTCTCCCACTCCCCCTGCTTGTGTTCCCTCTCTCACTGTGTCTCTCTCTGTCAAAATAAATAAATGAAATCTTAAAAAAAAAATCCAGTTGGGTAGATACGTAGGAGTGGAGCTGTGGGATCCTATGCTAGGTCTAAGTTAACTCAGGAGCCACCATGCTGTTTTGCACAGTTGCTGTACCATGTTGCATTCCTACCACCAGTGCAGCAGGGACCTGAAGCCAGCATCCATCTCGTCAGTTCAGATGAAAGAATGAACGCTAGTGGTCATATCGTCCCAAGCACAGCTGGACTGGGCAGGAAACATGCAGACCTAGGCCCAGGAGATAGGAATGCTTGCTAATCATTCAAAGGAACATGAAGGAACACAACCCCACTAGCTTATGCACATACAAGTGGTTAGTTTAGGTACATACAAGCAGCTGACAAGCACTATCCTAACCACATAATCACCAGGTGTACCTAATGAAATCTCTAACATAGGAAATACAGATATTTTTCATATTCCAAGTGTCTTGACATAGAACAGAGCTCCATGGGACGAGACAGAGTGGCACCATAAGTAACTAAGTAACATCTGTTAACATGACTTCATGAGCCTCCAACCAATGGCATCCACCTTCTCTGGAGACCCCTCCCCCAAATTTTGCCCTTACTTGTAAGCCTTTGGGGAGTTCAGGACCTTGAGCATTAGCTCTCATTCTCCTGGGTGGCACCACACCAATAAATAGCCTTTCCTCACTGTAAAGCTCAGTGTCAGTCCTTTACCGGCTTGCTTCACATCGGGCAGACAAACTCTTGCTTGACTCATTCCAGTTCTAACTTCTCAACACCAGGTAGTTTCCATGTTTTTGACAACAGCCATCCTCGTGAGCGTGGAGTGACCCATCATGAATTTTGATGTGAGTTCAACGTGAAAACACATCTTCAAAGTGCTCTTGTCAAGATGGTGCCTCAGTTGTCACCCCCACAAGCTTCCAGTTGTCCCAGCTCTTCTCTCCTTTCCCAACCAGTTTGGTTTGTTGGCTTTGGCAGCTTCGGCATTTCTCAGAAGAGGGTTTGTACCTTCTTAGTAGAATGAGATCCACAAAACGTGAGATGAGAGATGAAGAAAGAAACGAAGAAAGCACTTTCTACCTTCTTCGATGTCTGCAAATATGAACGCTGACAGCAGAGAGAGCCCTTCCCAACCTCATCCGAGCCAACACTAGAGGGGCCCTGTAGTGACTGAACCTTGTCAGGAACCAACCTGAATGTCCAAAAATCAAATTATGCTACAACCACAGAATATCATTTCATGCTGCCATTACAAATTATGCTTCTAAGACATATTTAATAACACAGGAAAATTGTATGATTTAATTTAAGGTGCAAGAAGGTGAATACAAAACAATAATGATGCTAAATATTTATAAATATGCCTTAAAAAAGACTAAGAAGAAGTACATAAAAATGTTAATAGTTATTTCTGGTATGGGTCACTTTTAATTCTCTATATTTTTCTACTTCTCAGATCCTCTATAATAAGCATTTAATATCTTTTAATTAGAAAAAAAAACATGATTAAGCAAACACACCAGTGGCTGCAGTAGATGCACCAAAGTGGCTGTTAGCCAAGGGGAGCACGTGGAACAGACTGGGATTTGGCCAGGGAAAAGTAAGGACATAGACAGCGGCTGAGAAGATGCAACTATTTTTGTTACTGTTGCCATGGTTACCTGAGCCCTTGTTTGGCTCTCTGGGCTGGTGTGGTGTGGACAGGCAAGGCGAGGAGAGTTTGCACGAAGACCCCCAGCTCACTGCCATCCTTAACAGAGAAGACTCCAGAATTAGGAAAAGCAACATTAGCTATTAAGAGGTTTACTCATTAGGGACCCTCCTCTTTTCTCTCTGCAGTTGTCATATAAATGGGCCTAAAATGGCCCCTGTTTTGTTTTCTTCACAGAAACCAGGACTGTTAGCTCAAAGCCCAAACTAAAATTCTTATACTCAGTTGCTTTGCATATAGTCCCAATAGACATTATTTTTCACCATTCAGAGCCTACCCACTTGATATACTCTTTGAAACTGAACCCAGCATCTCCTAGCCATGGATAAGAAAACCATGTAGCTATAAAAGAACCTGCATCAGTCAAGGTTCTCCAGAGAAACAGAACTAATAAAAGATTTTATTTATTTGTTTGTTTGTTTGTTTAAAGGAATTGGTGCATGCAGTTATGGAGGCTGAGAAGTCCCGGACCTGCAGGTGGGAAGCTGGAAACCCAGGTCAGCCAGTAGTGTAACTTACAGGTCAAGTGCAAGTCCAAAGGCAGGAGAAGACAATGTCCTAAGCTGAAGACAGGCAGAGAGCAAATTCTCCTCCAACAGATTGATTGAGGTCCACCCACATCAGGGAGGGCAATCTGCTTCACTCAGTCTATCAATTCACATGTTAATCTCATCCAGAAACATCCTCAGAGAAACTCCCAGAACCACATTTGGCCAAAAATCTGAACATCTTGCGATCCAGTCAAGTTGACATATATAATTAACTGTAAAGACCCCAAAATGCTATTGTCCTTGGAGGCTCTCCCACCCAGATTCTCCCCCACCCCTGCTGCTGAGTGATATTACCTGGGCATGTAAGTCCCCTCTCTGATTCCCCCCTGCCCTGTGAGTTCCCAAGCCCTCTTCTGGGTGGTGACACAGTGCCTGCTGTCCCTGGAGGTTCTCCTGCCCAGAGGGACCTCCCTGCAAGCAACCTGACCAAGTGCCACCCAGTAAAGCTAGTTGTGCAACACTGTCACCCAATGGTCCTGTCTCTTCCTTGATCAGCCTAGAATCCCTCAAACTGACAATAATCATTGTATCGTGGAAGAACTTTTGTATGACCCTTCCTGCCCTTGTGCAAACTCTTGGGAAGAGTTTGACATCACCATGCTTTCCTGCATCAAATCTATCACCATGTTCCTTGAATTTCTTATCCCTAGCCCAAGGAATTCTGAAGGGTGTGTTGGGGAGAAGCAGGCAAGGTGGATGAAGTATTCTGTCTCCACCTTCTTAGCTTCTCTCAATCAAATTCATAAAGTCAAAGCTTAAACTCAAACTACACTAAGACCTTTAGTGGCCCCCAGTACTGAGAAGGTTAATGTGCCCACCACCTGCCCTCTATGCACCTCAAAGTGAGAACAACACTAAACCATAAAACTCAAAACTTATATGTGAGCTGAAGTTAATAATTTCTAGATTTTTCTGACTTTTTTGCAAAATGCTAAATAATTTTATGAAAAATAAATGTTTTATTCAAAAAATATTTTGTTGGGGTGCCTGGCTACCTCAGTCTGTAGAGCATGCAACTCTTGATCTCAAGATTGTGAGTTCAAGCCACATGTTGGGCATGGAGCCTACTTTTTTTTTTAAGATTTATTTATTTTATTTTAGAGAGAGAACACAGTAGAAAGGGGCAGAAAGAGAAGGAGAGAGTCTCAAGCAGACTCTACACTAAGTGCAGAGCCCAAAGCTGGGCTCAATCTCACCACCTGAGATCACGACCTGAACCGAAACCACCGAAACCAAGAATTGGGTGTGTAACCTACTACACCACCCAGGCGCCTGGTGGAGCCTACTTAAAAATATATATTTTTTGGGCGCCTGTGTGGCTCAGTCAGTTAAGTGTCTGCCTTCAGCTCAGGTCATGATCCCGGGGTCCTGGGATGGAGTCCCGCATCAGGCTCCCTGCTCAGCGGGGAGCCTGCTTCTCCCTCTGCCTCTCTCTTTCTCTCTGTCTCTCATGAATAAATAAATAAAATTTAAATATATATATATTTTTTGTTTTGCTTTGTTTTTGATTCCTGACTTATTGATACACTTAGCCTATGGAGAAATCCTGTACTGCTTACACTCGAGCATGATACAAAATGTAGACTCTCTGAGGCAAGACCATATTATTTATTTACATTTATCATGGTGCATGGTTTGTAGAAGATACTCAATAAATGTTTGAATTGATTTGAATAGATAAGGTAGAGAATTATAATGGCCATTTTAAAACTACATACTATAGATGACTGTATTTTTCTTCCAGCTGACCTCAAGAAATTGGAATAATATGGGGAGTATTGTACTATACTCATTGTTGTATCTTTTTAATAAGAAAAAAATTATAAAAAATATCAGAAGGGAAAAATTCTTCTTGCACAATCCATGAAAGAAATATTTGGTAAACTGGACATCATTAAAATTAAAACTTGCTTTGTGAAAGACAATGTCAAGAAAATGAGAAGACTAGCCATAGAGTTGTGGAGAAAATATTTGCAAAAGATACTTCTGACAAAGAACTATTATCCAAAGTATAAAAAGAACTCTTAAAACTCAACAATAAGAAAACAGACAACTTGATTTAAAAATGGGCCAAAGACCTTAACAGACACCTCACTAAAGAAGATATGCAGATGGCAAACAAGTATATGAAAAGATGCTCTACATCATATGTCACCAAGGAAATGCAAACTAAAACAACAATGAGATGCCACAGCTATTAGAATGTCCAAAATCCAGAACACTGACCACACCAAATGCTGGTGAGAGTGTGGAGCAACAGGAACTCTCACTGATTGCTGGTGGGCATGCAAAAGAGTACAGCCACTTTGGAAGACAATTTAGCAGTTTCTTACAGAACTAAACTTACTCTAACCATACAATCCAACAGTTGCACAACCGTGGTATTTACCCAAAGGAGTAAAAAACTTACGTCCACACAAAAATCTGCAGTATGTAGTTTTACTCATAATTTCCAAATCTTGGAAGCAAACAAGATGTCTTTTGGTAGGTGAATGGATAAATACATTAGGGTACTTCCAGACAATAGAATATTATTCAGTACTAAAAAAAAAAAAAAAAAGAGCTTTCAAGCCATGAAAAAACAGGTAACCTTAAATACAAATTACTAGGTGAAAGAATCCAATATAATAAGGCTATATACAGTGTGATTGTGATGATACTACATTCTGGAAAAGGCAAAACTGTAGATACAGCAGCAGAAGAAAAAATGGTGGCTGTCTGGGGCTTGGGGGAGGCAGGAAGAGGCAACACACAGAGGATTTTTAGGACAGTGAAAATACTCTGTATGATTCTATAATGATGGGTACATGTCATTATGCATTTGCCTAAGCCCATAGAATGTACAACACCAAAACTGAGCTATAATGTAAACTTTAGACTGATTAGGATGTGTCAATCTAGGTTCATGAGTGCTAATCAATGTACCCTATGGTAGGGGATGTTGGTAATGGGGAAGCCTGTGCATGTGTGAAGCAGGGGGCATATAGGAAATCTCTGTACCTTCCCCTAAATTTTGTTGTGAACCTAAAACTACTCTAACAAAATAAAGTGCTAAAAAAAAAGTCCTTCTTAACCAAACATTCAATATTTCTAAATTTAAAGAGTGAGATTTTTTTTTAAAGCTCAGATCTCTATTTGGTAAAAGGAGGCTGCACTATTATATAACACTTTCTGTTGCCAAAACCCAATGTGAGTTAACTACCAGGTCAGAATTGTACCTTTAAAATATCTGAAACAATTTTTGGATCAGTGAAAGGACAGAAGGCAACTGAACTCTAATCTTTCATTTGTCTTGTTATTTGGTAATTAACAAATATATTTAGAAATGCTCTTTCCTTCAGAAAAATATTATGCTAGAGGAAGAGTTAGTATTCCTCATAAAAAGATGACAGACAGAACTTGTAAAATCTATTTACAGCATTTTCAGCAGAAAACTAAAGAATAATTTATTTGGCTTATTAAGCCCAGCCTATCTCTGAAAGCCAACAAAACTCTAAACTCCTGAGTTTTTAAATGTCAGAACCCTGTGATGAAATGTCTTGATATCTACAATCTGTCTGAGGTTATTATCTGTGGAAATGTATTTGCTTCTGCCAAATATATTATTCCCTAAAACACTGGGCGGTTGGGATTTTCTCTTTGTTGGAAGTGACACTAAAATAAGTTCTGATCTTGGGACTCCTGGAGGGGTACACCCTGGCAGGGGAGAGGAAACCTTCCAAAACTGCAGTTTAGTCTCAAATCAGCTCAATTCATGGTTGGATAAAGGTGATCAGATTTAACTCTATCTGCCTCACCAAAGTTTGCTGTGAACCCCCTCTGGAGGAAAATAACATCATCCAGAACTTCTATACTGTTCTTAACCTGCGGTCCATGGACCCCAAGATCCTTTGGGTTGCAATTAAATATAATTGATTTCTTTGTAATTCCATGCATGTTATTTTCCTCATTTAAAAATATTCTTCTAAGAAGGAGTCCACAGGCTTCACTAGACTAACAAAGGGGTCCTGAAACACAGTTCTCATGTACAATGTCCAGAACTCAGCCAAAAATTACCGGGCATACAAAAAAAAAAAAAAAAGTAAGACCAAGAGTAAAATTCTGTTGCATTTTTATACACTAGCAATAGTTAGGAAGCAAAATTAAAACAAAACAAAACAAAAACCCCACCATTTATGATAGCAATGAAAAATATAGGGTACCTAGAAATAAGTCTAATAAAATATGTTTAAGATCATCACTCAGGAAATAATAAGACCTTTGTTGAAAGTTATTAAAGAAGACCTATAAGTGGGAATGTATTTCATATTCATGTGTAACAAAATATAATATCACAAGGGTATAGGTCTCCCCCAAACTTATTATATATTCTATACAATTCCAAACAAAGTCTCAACAGGATTTTCATGTAACCTGAAAAGATATTCTAAATGTATGTGGAATACCAAAGTGTTAAAATAGTTCCCCAGAAGACTCTGAGACAGGGATACAGAGGGACGCATCTAAAAGTGACTTATTAGAAAGTGCTCCCAGGAAAAACTGGTAGTGAACTAGAGAATGTAAAGGAATCCAAAGGGGTGTGGGCAGAATGGCATCATTTGCTATATACCGTGCCCAAATAAAATGCATAGGGCAGGGGAATTTTCCTATTAGATATCAAGACTTATATAAGGCTATATAGTAATTAAAGACATTTAAGTAAGTAGGGCAAATTAAGACTTGCCAGAGAGATTTTTAAAAATTTAACCCATGGAAAAAATTCAAGGTGCTGGTAGTGCCGTGCTCCTCTGAAAGCTCTCTAGAAGAATCCTTCCTTGTCTCTTTCTAGCTTCTGGGTTTTGCTGTCAATCTCTAGCCTCCCTTTACTTGTAGACATATCTCCAATTTCGACTTCTGCCTTCACATGGCCATCTCTCCTCCATACGTATCTGTTTTTTGCATGGCCCTCTTACAAGGACACGTCATTGGATTCGGGATTTATCCTAATCCACGATGACCTCATCGTAACTTAACTAATTACATCTACAAGTACCTCATTTTCAGAAATGGTCAAATTCTGAAGTTCTGAGTGGACACGAATTTGGGGAGAGGAGGGATGCAGCATGAAGGGCCAAGAATCATAACAAGATGCTCATCCTCTTTAGCAACCTGGTAAGTGTGAATCAGGTCTACAACAATGTACCATCTAGACTGGTGAACACTGAGAAGTGTAGAGGGGGTCAGCTGTATCCAGGTATTTTGGAGGAGTGTGAATTGGCTCACTCCACCTGATCCAGCCCACTTCAGAAAACACTATGCCATTGTTTTGTAAATCTGACCCAGCAATCCTAATTCTAGGTACATACCCAAGAGAAATTTTTGCACAAGCATACGAGGAGATGTGTATAGAAGAGCTTCTAAACAGCAATGTTTTCAGTTTAAAAAAGCTAACAAGCTGGAAACAGTCCATTGACAAGAGAATAAGTAAAATGTGGTCTATTTGCCCATAGGACTATATTTCAGCAGTCAAAATAAATGAAGTACACTACACACAACAGCGTAGGTGAATCCCCTCAACATAATGCTGAGGGAAAAAATTTTGCAGGAAACCACATAGAATATGATATAATTTTTATACAAAAACACACCAAATAAACTATATATGATATAGTACACATATATTATGTAGCATGAGTGACAAAATATTAATTGCAAGAGTGTGGTAAAGTGAAAATGTAGGGTGGTGGCTGGTAGAGGTGTCAGTTGGTCAAAGGTGGATGTCATGGTTGCACCAAAGGAATTTTCAAAAGCAGAGAATCTGAGCACACAGAAGGGGAAAGAGTTTATTAGTTTTTTATCTGAAAGCTTTCTTTGTTCGTTCATCCAACAGTTCTTGAGGGACAAAAGCTGTTGAAGATGAGGCTTCTCCAGAGGCTTGAAGATAGAACAGTGGATGGGCCTGGTCTGGATCATTCTGGAAAAGGAAGGCGCTCCAAAAATGGGGAAGAGAGATGGGATCCATAAATTTTTTTAATTTCATTTCAAATCATTTAAGCTTTTTGATGAAAGAAGATATAGATTCCTGCTAATTATTACAGAATTCATTTTTTTCATAACTTTGTGTACTGTTAATTCTTATCTTTCTCAAACCAATGTCCCTCTTCTTAGTTCATTGCTCAAGTATTTTGTCACGTCCTTTAGCCTTATGTTTTATGGTCTAATTTCTCCCCTACTCTCAAGATGCTTTAGAACTGCCCTTCATGTTTCCAACCCCATCTGTCATATGTTTTCATGCTGTACCCTCCAACTTGTCAGGTTCTGCTCTGGAACATTTATGTCATTTGCTTCCTTCAAGGGACAGGACTACAGGACTCATTTTCAGGAGGAACAACCACCAGGTGAAAAATGACCCTCAAGCGGGAATTTCCAGATGCTCCCTAGAAACAGGATCCAGGTCCCAGCGTTATGTTCTCCACTCCTTGGGATCTTCTTATCTTGTTTGTAGGCAGGGGCAGCTCAGTTTAACGCAGAACCCTCCTTTGAAACCTGAAATGGGAACATTGGCATGGCCCCAACTCCATTTCTTCCATGAAGTTTAACTGTAATTACCGAGCTATGGCAGCTGGGCTGGAGGAGGAAGACAGGGACGATGAAGGAGCCAGAACACCAAGGTTTCATTTTCTTAACCCTAAACTCTGCACTACTTATCTCTGTGAGAGATATTAAGCTTGAAGGAACATCTTCATCTTTCCCCAGTGGTTCCTCATGTCATCCACATGACATATAAATTTCTCAACTTCCTCTTCAGGATTAACAGTGAAAGCAGGTCTTTGGTCAATATGAGAAATAATCGAATGTTTGAGTAACATGAAGGGTAGAGGCTCTGGGGTCAGACTGTCAGAGTTTGAATCTGGATCTGCCATTCACTAGTTTTAGGAGATGGGTCAATAAAATAGACATAATAAAAGTATATGCTGATGAGGTTGTGAGTAGTACATGAGATACGTATGTGAAGCCCAAAGAAAAGTATCTGGCAAATAGCTATTCAAGTTAGCGGTATTAATCTCTACTTCTCATGAAGTAGGTATTACTGTTGACACAAATAAAATCTCACAACTCTGGCCAGTTGGTCTTACTTCTGAATTCACATGCATTCCAGAAAAGAATATTGCTGGAAGAGATGTGGAAAATTCGCTGCACAAAATCAACTCTCCCCTTTCTGTTTAAAACACAAGGAGTCCAGCGCATACACAAACATAAAACTGCTCAGGGTTCTAGAAGCAATACGGAAATTTGTTGCCTTAGCTTCTTGTGAAAAATCATGGAGTTGAAAAAAAATCCAGCAGCCTGTCATTACATAATTTTTTATTAGCAACTCGTGCACAGGTAGTTCGTGCAAAACACTATACTGTAGAACTCATTATCTCAGGGGTGTGCAGATTGATGTTCAACAGAGGGTGAATGGAATGAAAAATAGCCCAGTTTTTTAGAGGCGAATTACCCAGATGATGAATATTTGCTACCCTGTGATTTTCTCCCTTTCAGGGTTTTCTATTTCATTGCTTCTCTCTAAACCCAGATGAAGGATCCCAGGGCCGGAAAAAGGGAGAGGAAAGGGTGCCACCTGGACATCCCGGACTCGGAGCTGGATGTGTTCACTGGAAGTGCTCTGAGCTGGGGAGGGAGGCACGTGTGGAGGGCGTGGGGGGCTTACAAAGGGGGAAAGGATGTGTGGAATGTTGGGCAGGCAAAGGCATGGCCATAGCAGGCACTTACCGGTCTTGAGTGTCCCATTAGGTGTAGCATTTGTGGAATGTAGCAACTCGGGTCCCACAAGGGAAGGGAGTGGGGCAGAGGCAGGACGTGAATATGTACATGGTGTTTCCAGCTGTGCTCTCGCCTTGGACTTTGCACAGACAAATCTGTGACTGAAGCATCATGGTAGTGGCGTGTGGGGGCAGCAGGCAGCGGTAGCTCAGCGTCCGGGGGGTGTCCAGGTGATAGGGGTAGGGAGCAATGTCAATAGCAGCAACCTGGTCAAACTCCATCTGATGTGGAGTCTCCTCCATAAAACCCCAGAACTTTCCATTCCTTACACCATTGACGACTGCTTTTCTTTAGACCTAGCATCACATGACGTAACACAACATTATAACTCTACAGTTAAGCACAAGTCCCCAGAAAGAGAAAGAAAAAGAAATAGAATCTAAGTCATGCGCCTCCGCCTGGGCTTCTTCATGACCCGTGGCAAGGGATGTTTCCCTCTGCTTTTATTTCCAATGCTTCGCAGACTTTTTTTTTTCTTCAAAATATCGTAAAAATGACATGACAAATGAAATGAAAAACAAAGTCATACAAAACACAAGTCCAGTATTTTAATTATTACATTTAACAGACTCTTCCATTTAAATGGAAATTATTCTGTTGAAGTACCACACAATTTTCTCAACGTTTCCTCTGAGTCTGGTCCCCCTGTAGACCAGGACCCTGTCAGGGAGCCTCCTAGCGTAGAGTGGGGAACGTTCTCTGAGTCAATATCAGTCCCCATCCAGGCTGTGAATGGAGGCGGGGGCCGGGGCCTCTCTGGGACCCTCCGGAGAGAGCTTACCCTGTGGAGGTCTCACTGGTGCAACAGACACTGCTGAGCTCCTAAGACATAGATGTCCTGCCTCATCTTCCCTGACAGTCCCTTCACTGAATCCAGCAAAACTTCGATGAGCACCTCCAGTCACTCAGGCTCATCTCTTATCACCCAGGAGACAGGGCCCAGTTTCCTCAGGTGTCCCAGACCCTTTCCCGCGTGTTCTCCTTCATTCCACAGCCAGCAGTGCTATCCCCTGTGTGGGAGTGGGCAGGGGGGTGCAACTCTAGTCTGTCTGTGGCCCTCCCAGATGCTTTGCCCTCACCAGCATGCTCTTCTCCCACCTCAGTTCACCCCACTTTAGGATGAATAAGCAGAATGATTGGAAGCTGGGAATGAGGTCTGTAGGGAAAAGTCAAAGCCAGCAGGAACCGTCTATGAATGGTAATACTCGGAGTGTCATTGTGGAGAGCGTGCCGCACACCATCCTCCCCCTTCCCCAAGACAGGCCCGGAGAAAACAGCCACACATGGAGGACAGCCCACCAATGGACCAGCTCTATCCATGTCAGACTAACACTGATGTTCCTACTTCACGTGTCTGACAGCAGGCCCTTCGATCCTGACATTCGCCTGGAAAATAACCCTTATTCTCAGTCTGTAGAAATAAAAGGCAAGATTTTAGGTGCTGAGCTCTCCCGGAACACAATCAATACTGTGACACACACGCTCTGTTAGTGAGTCCCTGGCTCCTTCACGCAGAAAGGGAAAGGGTCGCTCTGTCCCTGGGGTGTCATCTATCTCCTCTCCCTGGAAGAAGAAAGGTAGGAAGCCCTCAGGACCTCTCTCTGATTTCCCATAAACATTCGACTACACTCAACCAGGGCTAATGAGGTTGAAGGACTTTTAATGGTGTTTCATTGTGCCCTTATTGTGTTTTAAGGAATCTTTTTCTCTTTCTACATTTGCCCAAGAGCAAATTACTTTAAGGGTACACTTTGATCAAAAGCATACATCAATATATCAGTGTGATAATGACCTTTGCATTAATAACATCCTGGAATATTTACCCCACAACTCTAGGCAGGCTTATGTTCCTTGTTTAAGATGGTGATGGTACAAAGCTTGCAAGTGCTAATCAACCCAGTATTAGGAATGTTCTGGTTTTCAAATTTGTCAGCAATGAGAGTTTATTCATGCTGTACCCAAAAGCCATATGTGAGTTCTTTATCTTTCTAAAATCCCAACATGAATTCTTACACATGAACATTTCATTCCTAGTCTCTGAAAAACTCCAATAGTTTCCTCTGAATCCAGAGCATCTAGTTTGGTATGACTGAATAAAGTGATCTGAGTATAGAAAAGGAATTTATTTATAGCCAAGTTAGCTACCACCAGAAATCTTTCCCTCATTTTCTAGTATCACCTTATGTTTCTCACATTTATGCCAATTTCATCCATCAGGTTTGAGTCAAGGTGTCTGCTGGTCCTTTTGCAAAGTCAGATGCTCAGGGGACAGTGAAGATTTGCCACCACTGAGGTCAGGATTGTAGATGGCTGTGCTTCGGCCGCATTAAAAGCAATTCCAGAAGAGGGAATTCCAGAATACTCTAGGTCAGCAGTGGCAAAGCACCACGGCCACCAAAGCCAGCTGCCACTTGTTTTTTATACAGCCTACAAACTAACAGTAGTTGTTTACATTTTCAAATGGTTGAAGAAAAAATACATTTTTATGGCACTTGAAAATTACACGAGATTCAATTTTCAGTATCTGTAAATAAAGTTTTATTGGAACATAGCCATGCTCACTCGTTGACATATCATCTGTGGCTGCTTTCATACAAAGAGGGACGGAGTTGAGTCATTGCAACACAAACTGTATGGCCCACAAAGCGCAAAATGGTCTCCCTCTGGCCATCTGCAACGGCTTCGCCGAGATCGTGTAGGGCTGCTGCCGGGGAGACCACACTCATTTGAAAATACGGATTGTGAGAGGGGTTGTTTAATGAGCCCCATGTCTGCGCTCACACAGAAGACGGTACCAGTGGGACACGCCCCAGAGCAACGAGTTTGTCTTCATTCCTTGTCATCAACACCATTGGCTTGGGGCCCATCGGTGGGCCAGACACTCAAGCATACTGAGAAGCACACCTAGTGTCCTGAAAGTACAAGAACTCATTGTTTTTATTGTGGCAAAGTATACATGACATAGAAGTTATCATTTTCACCATTCCTAAGTGTCCATTTCAGTAGCATTAAGCACATTCACAATACTGTGCACCCATCACCACCATCCATCTGCAGAGCTTTCTCACCTCCCCAAACTGAAACCCTGTCTGCACTCAACACTAACTCCCCATGCCCCTCGCCCTAGTCCCTGGCAGCCACCCTTCTCCGTTCTGTCTTTATGAATATGACTGCTCCAGGCATCTCATGTCCTTTTGTGCCTGGCTTATTTCACTTAACACTATGTCCTCGAGGACTTTTTTTTTTTTAAGATTTTTTTTTTTTTTTTAATTTTTAAGTGATCTCTACACCCAATGTGGGGCTCGAACCCACAATGCCGAGATCAAGCGTTGTATATTCTACTGACTGAGCCAGCCAGGTGCCCCAAGGAATAATTGCCTTTTGATTGATGTTTCCCAGTTTATGCAGAGTTTCACACACATTATCTCACTTATATTTGGCACGGCTGCTTTGTGAGGCAAATGCTATTGTTTAGCCCTAAAGCCACCCTGAGGTCACCTGCAGGCACATCCTGCACCTGCCCAAGGTTCCTGAGCCTCTCTGCCTCAAGGTGTTCTCACAACAGGCTGTGCTCTGCCTGGGCACAGGGCATGCCCAGAGGAGCTGGGAGTTGTCACTCTTAAGAGCAATCTTTGCCTTGGGGCACCTGGGTGGCTCAGTCGTTAAGCGTCTGCCTTCGGCTCAGATCAAGATCCCAGGGTCCTTGGATCGAGCCCCACACCAGCTCCCTGTTCTGCGGGAAGCCTGCTTCTCCCTCTCCCACTCCCCCTGCTTGTGTTCCTGCTCTCGCTATCTCTGTCTCTGTCAAATAAATAACTAAAATATTAAAAAAAAAAAAAAAAAGAGCAATCTTTGCCTACAAGAGGCAGGAGTTGGTGGCTCAGCACCGTCTTCACCCCTCTGGGAGGGCAGTTCTGAGTGGGTTACATGTGTCTCTCAGGAGTGTCCACTGTCCTGGGCTTCTACTCACTAACTCACTCTATATTGGCTTCCTCTCTTCCTTGTCTGAATATCTCAATCCCTCCGTCGCTGCTTAGGGTGACCTCCTAAATAAATTATTTGCATCAAATCCTTGCCTCAGGATCTGCTTTGGGAGGAAACTTGCTGACTCTCACACAGCTGGTGTTTAAGACTAGGCTTTAAGTCCTAGTCTTCTCACTGCAAGGGCAGGGTCCTCCTCTCTGCCTGCCTTGCAGTAAAAGCAGTCTCTGCCTCAGACATTCACAGTCCTGGTGTTGGCTGAGGCCTTAGAAAGGAAGCGTAAGCAGCAGGTGTAACTTGCTCCTTCCCTACAGGGAGTGCCTTGGGGAATGAATGACCTCAGTGAGGGCTCCTTGCAAAGACACTCACCTCATTCAGACTGCTTTATAAAAGTGTTATACTTGGGAAACTAGTCCTATTTTCAGCAGGATAGAGCTGATCTGTCAAGATTGGTTATTGTAAATAAATTTGGAATTTATAGATTTATGGGACACAGAAGACTAGAGAAGAAGGAATAGTGACACACACATTTTCTGGGTGATAAATAGAATTTTATCAAAAATGGACACACCCCAAACCTAAATGCCTTCCTTTGAAAACAATGTGTTCACCTACATTGCTCAAAACTCATCAGCTTAAAGCTAAACTACATTCTCAGGTAGGAAAAGGGGATGTTTTGGGAGCTTCATCTCAGTCTGGGGTTCCTCCAGAAAAGAGGGTTTCATTTGTGCCTGCACTTGCCCATGACATTTGAATCATTACCTTTCCATTGGGTAAGATCTATAATTCACATTGAGTCTGCTTTGACAACTCAACCCTTGTGTTAACACTCATATGTACACATTTAAAAATAATTAGCACAAGAGGATCTCCATATCCAAGGATGACTAGTTTTTGTAAAAGTTTGTTAGAAAGGAATCTTATTAAAATGAGGACCAAGATTTCATAGTAAATCCTGGGGGGAAATACATTATCTTGAAAAATGAAATTAGAATTATGAGAAAGTTTTTCATTGTGCCTTTATCAAAACTTATTGTAATGTTGTACACCTAAAACGAATACAATGTTATATGTCAGTTACATGTGAATGAAACAAGAGGGAAAAAACTTGTAATTTCAACCACATGCTAATTCATTCAAATAAGTGAGAAATTAACAGTTGATTTTTGGCCTCTTGGAAAAGCACATTCTCAGCAAATTTCCTCTCAGAACACAGTTGCCATGTTGTAAAAAACTCTAGCCACATCAAGAGGCCAAGGGTAGGACCTCTGGACAATCTCTCCAGCTGAGCTCACAGCCATCTATCAACCCCATGAGTGCACCATCTTGGATTCCCCACCCAGTGCAGCCTTCAGACCCCTGCTGCCTCAGCCAACATCTGACTGCAGCCATAAAAGACCTCAAATGGGAAGTACCCAGCTGAGTTCAGTCAACCCATAGATCCTTGAGAAGCAACAATATCTTGCTTTTAGTCACAGAAAAAGGTTAATAATTTTTGGAATAATTTTTCAATAATTTTTCAAAACTGTACCTACCAAAATTGTACCTAGCCCAGGTATGAAGGCTCACCTTAGCCAAGGGCACAGTGAGTTCCCTCAGAATAAAAAGGGAGAAGCCTATGTGCAGAAAGATGCAGCTAGATCCATGGATATGATGTTGGTAAGATGTGGAAGATTTCTTCTAGTTGCTTCTATTCTTGTGAAAAAGAAAGCAAACTGTGAAATTGTCATCCAGGTACTCAGGGTCCAGGAAGGCACTCCTGAGTGGCTGATCCATGAGCTCGATGTAGATGGATAAATGGAGTTTGCTAGATTAAAAAGAGAGAAGAGCAATCTTTGCAAAGGGAATAGGATTGCTGGGGTGACAAGGTAACTAGTGGTGTCATTCACTGAGAAAGGAATAGAGGAGGAATGGTGGGGAACTGGACAGGTTGCACTTGAGGTGTTTGCAAGGCATCAAGTCCAAATGTCTTTTAGGTGGTTGGGTACACAGGATTGGAGCCCAGCTGAGTCTGGTAAGTCAGTGGGGGTCAGGAAGTGAATGATGTGAAGGACGGGAGAGCATGGTCAGAAGGCAGCCCTGGGGGATTTTTGTTTTCAGAAGTAGATTGGTGTGAGTTGCCGTAAGGCTCAGAGTGTTGCCCAGAAAGGAGAGGAGCTGAGGTTGCCTGGTCACCTGGCCACCTCAAGGAGGCCAGTGGATGACTTGTGGAGATATGAAATTGGACCGCCACCCATGGCAAGGCTGGATGTCGGTGAGAAAGGATGTGGAGAGAAGGCCTGGGAGCTATAGTCCAGGAATCTTGAAGAATGTGAGGCCAGATGACCAAAGGCAGAGCATCCAAGAGAGAGGAGTGGGGTGGTGAGCAGGACCACGTGAGTCTCTAAGGCCCACTTCTCCAGCCAGCCCGTGGCAGTGACAGTGACTGGCCCTGCTTCTCCCTGGTGGCAGTGTGTGTGTGTGCCCTTGCTTGAGCCTCTCCTACCTGCAAAGGGCACCTCCATGACACGGTCCCTTTTTTTACTACAAAAGATGGGATTTTGCCTTCCTCTTGACTGCAACACAACTTTGTTTAGAACACTCCCCTATCGTTGATTTGTGTGCAGTGTGGAGCTGTAGGTACACGTGTGCGTTCTGCTACTATTCTAGACCATAGGGGGTTTCCACATGCTCATCTTGGCCTTGTTCACATCATGGAGTCTGGCAGATAAGACCATCCTTGAATATCTGTTCCCTTCATCAAGGACAATCATTATATCTGAACAACCTTCTCCCTAGGCCCAGGGAAGTCGCAGAAATGGCACTCCCTTAGCCTATGATGACTCGGGCAAAGTGTCTCCATGCACAAGGGGTACAAATCATTTAGTCGACTCCCCTCCGTATGTGCGCATTTACTTAACTCTTCCTGTTTTAGTTTTAACCTTATAGTTCACTTTGGGGAATGGGTTTAGGTAAGAGAGAGGAATTTGTCCTTACAACACTGCTAAACTCTGAATCTTACCTGTTTGGAAGGCATTGTTCTTTAAAAATCCAGAAGAATTTTTATATTTATGATCACATTCAATTTCCCCACTTTATCTGCAGGAAGGCAATCAATGGAGCTTCTCATGAGTTCACTGTATTTTCCATGGGTGAAAAGTCCTTGTTTCCCAGGAGTCTTTAGGTTCCTCCTTGAGACCAAAGATCCCTTTGAAATGAGATGAGGCTGATCCCTTTTTCCTACCTCAGAGGCCAGCGCAGCACCAGGGGGATGGTGGCAAAGAGAGGGCCGCTCTGACCTCCATATTCTGTTCTTTCCCAAGGAAGATGCTCTGTTTTCCATCAAAAACAAGATCATTCTAAATGTCAGCACTCCACATCCATCTGGGCTCCTGAAAGCAAGCTGCCTGGTTTCTGAATCAGATATCATCACCCACTGAAGAGCCGCCTGCCTCCAAACTCGGCTGGGTGGGAGAGACTTGTACATCTCCCTCAATGAAGCTGCCCCCCCCCCCCATCCGGGCCCCCCCCCCCCCCCCCACCCCGATCAGATCACAGGTGATCATTCCTTTCGAAAGTCAGGATGGAGAAGAAATGGACGTTACTTCTAAAAAGTCTCTGGCCCTTTGGAGACAAACAGTTAAGATAAATCCTAATGGGTTCATTTATAGGCATGAACATTTTACTCCCCTAGGACCACACAAAGCATTGTCATTTTCGTGGAGCACCTAGAAGGGGCAGAAGGAAACGAAACATAGTAATATGGCCTACGGGCCATGATGTGTTTCCTAGGGAAGACCCAGGACATGCTGTCTGAAGACTCAGACACAAGTCATGGCAGGCGAGCAGCAGAGCACTAAGATATTGACCAAGCCCGGCACAGATTTTCTTGGGGAAAATGCCCGGGTCCCCTCTGAGATGTGACCAAAACTCTCATCAGCCCCTGCTGCGTGGCCTCCTCCCAGGACTACCGCGAAGAAATGCTCATGAGGAAAAAGGATTCAAGGCGCAGAACTTTGTGGCTGTAAATAACCCATCACTTCATGGGGGCAGGAGGGGAGGCTCCAAAAACACAGTCACCCTCACAAACTTGGGAATTAAGTTCCATTCATGAAAACTTATGTCAAGCAAAGGATTTCCAAACAGACTTTCATTACACCAAGCATTCCGACAGAGGGAAGGAAGAGCCATGAGAAACTCCTCTACTGGTGGCCAAATGTTTTTCTTCACAACCTGAAATAATGCTCTGACACATGGATGGTTGGATGTTGTAACATCTGCAGATGCTTCCAGCAGAGGTGTTGTTCCGTGAAAAGCTTTCATGCTTCAAGCAGAAAGACCTTCATAGATGTACATTCAACATTGGAAAACACATAACAATATTTGTACATGGTAGAGCTATGTGTGCATGCATGCGTGCACACATGCGCAAGTTACAAAACAGAAGTATGTCTTTCTTCTTGCACTTCAAGGAGGAAAGACTAATGTTTATTGAGGGTTGACAATGTGCCAAGTGCTCAGCATACCGCATCTCCCCATTTCATCCTCACCACAAGGCTGGGAGGGATGGACTATTACTATTAAACATTTTATAAGTGAGGACAAGAGGCTCTTAGAGGTCAAACCACTTGTCTGAGGTCCCCAGGCAGCAAATGACAGAGTCGATCTGACTCCAAAGCCCATGTTCTTCCTGCTACGTGACTCCACCTTCTCAAGTTCCAACAAATGCTTTTGTTACCTTTTCCAGTACTCACCTGCACACCTTTCTGCTAGAGTAATTTCTACAGTTTATGGGAAATGTTGCTGGAAGAGCTGAGGAGGAACCAGAATTTTTTTATAGGTACAGAAATGAGAGAGGTCCAACACATTTTTAGGCTTTTTCAGAAGATACAGTACAAGGATACGGTCTTATCGTTAATGAGTATCTCATGCATATGGGATGCGGTGTCCTTCTGTGTCATATTTAGGACATACTTAAGCAGTATTCCAAGCACAAAGTACAAATTATCTGTGCCCCACCATTTTTGTCCACGGTTTTCCACCACCATCCTCAGACCACGGTCTCAATTGTGGTGGTGTTGCCATTGTCTTCCTGGTGCCTCGGTTGCATTTCATCTTTGAAAGCCCTGGTCAGAACCACTTTTAAGGACTCCTTGAACCGCTTCTTCCTACTGCTGCCCACGAAGAAGTAAATAAAAGGGTTGGCGCTGCTGTTGATTGTGGAGAAAAGAAGAGAAATATGGTGCAAGTTCCAAAAGGCTGACCAATACTCATAATAGAGCAGGTATAGGAGCCTCATGGGCATGGCAAAAATGAGGAAGATAATGATGGTGACCATGATGACTATGTACAGCTTCGAGGAATGGGCCGTCCACGCGTTCTTTCGGATCTTAATCACCAGGATGGTGCTAGACACCACCATGAGGGGAGTGAAGACCAGGAAGCTCAGAATGGCAATGAAGATGATCACTGCCCTGCAGTCACTTTGAGAGTGACTCTGCCCTTCACTGTCAATGCACATGACGTACTCCATGGTGGTCACCAAGCACGAAAGCGCCCACAGGAGGGCACAGACAAACGCCGACTGGTGCTTGGGGCGATGACATCGGTACCAGATGGGGTACAGGACAGACAGGCACCTCTCCACGCTAATGGCCGTCAACAGATAGAGGCCCGTGTTGTAGCCGAACAGAAACGTCACTGATAATGTGACAATCGTGTAATAATAGCCAGAAGAGAGCTCATAATCTAAAGCGTAGTCAACAGACAGAATAAAAATACAAAAGAGCAACGAGATGTCTGCAATAGACAAGTGGGTGATGTAGACCGTGAAGGGATTTCTTCTCATCCGGAAGCAGAGGAACCAGAGGAGGATTCCATTTTCGACAAAGCCCAGAGGGGAGATGCTCATAATTACCCAGTGCACAACTGGGATTTCCCGACGCAGGTCCCCGGCAGAGGTATTCCTGGCGGTGGAGGCGTTCGTGGACCTCTCATCAACGAATGATGTCACGTTCGACTCATCCATGAGGAGGCCTCAGGCAGGGGCTCTTTAGGTAATTTTCTATAAATAAGTAAAACAAAAACAAAAAAGACAGCATGAAAATTGTACTAGGGGAGAAGGGAAAATTTCAGCAATGGATCACGAACTTCATGTTATTAACAAATATGTTTAACTGACTGTACAATTCTTTTTCTGACAATGACAAAGTTAGACATTTCACCAGAAAAGAGAACTGATTTCATGATTTTTCGGTCCACCAATAGCCCTTAATTCTGTATTATTATTTGTTTGTGGCTCAGGGCCAAAGGGATCCAGCAAAGCAGGAGGGTCAGAGTGCCTGGCATCCATGTCTGGCCTGGCCCAAGCTTTCAGAATGGCATCTTGAAAATCATCCATCTTCTGCACCTTTGTCTCCCGTTTTGAGGAACCAGATTAATTGCATTCAGGTGCAAAGACAAAATATATGTTTGGTCAGTGTTATTGTTGTCATTTTTTTTTTTTTTAATGAATGAAGTGCCGTATATGATGGATAAATGAGGGGAAATGGCTAGCAAAATTATGTTCAATTGTGTACCAATATTTTTGCAAGTGTGAACAATGAGAAGGCATTTGTCTTATGTGGTCTCGATATCTGTGACAAAACTGGGCACCTCCCCAGACTAGGTGAGCCAGGGAAACCAACGCTCTGAGTGACAGATGGTGAGGTCTTAACGAGGTGTGGTCACATCGCCACAAAGCACAGGCCAGACCATGCAGGAAAACACTACTGACAGACATTCAACAAAGCACTAACTGGAAACCAATAGAAACACTGAATATTTGAGAATGCAAAGCAAAGATTCTCAGAAACTTTCTATCACATGTCTATGAATTGCAAAATAAATATATGTGCAGTCTCCGCCCTCTTCCTGTTATGTAACAAATACACAGATGCCACTTTCCCCACTGGAGGAAGGACGAGGTAGGCAGCGGCAGAGATCCTCCCCCTGGTGCCAACTTTAACTTGTCCTTGACTTTGTCAAGTCGTTGTTGTTATTGTCATTTTGATGGTGGCGGTAAAATACTATTCTTTGTTTTTGAATTTTGACCTTGTAGACCAGGGTCCCTCCGTGTGCAAAATAATTAACCTGTAGGAAGTTGATCAAACCACTATTTTAAACTAATAGATATCTGCCTTTTCCTCACAAGCTTCCCTGAAGCAGAACTGTGCAGAGATGCAATATTTTATGAAGGTTGCACATCTCGATGATATTAGATGTTTTCAGGATTGAGTCAGCAGAAGCCCAGCATTGGCATAACTCTGCTTGTGGGGCTCAGTTCAGCTGTGCGTGACACCCAGACTCGCAGGCGGCCTGCTGAGAAGGATAGTTACCTCTCCAGTGGTGTGCGCCAGGAGCCCAGGGGACCTCTGCCTCCGCTGTCCTGATGTCCATCTCCTGACTAACACTTCCCTCAGCTGCTCTGATGAGGTACTGGCAGTTATTTTCACTGGGGCAAGTTCTCCTTCCATTTCATAATTAAACAGAAGAAATAGACCCCAATACCTTCGGGAGCCCAACACCAGGACCAGAATTCAGAATACCGTGGCATGGCTGACCGAAGATCTGCTGTAGAGACCAGCCTTTGTTAGAAGTCTGTAGGTAAAACAGTCGCATTCCCCACACTCACCCATCAAATATTTATTCAGAGCCAACTTCCTGCCAGGCACTATTCTAGGTGTTGGGACACGGCAGTGAAGGAAATAGATCAAGCATCAACCTCTTGGAGTCTCTGCTCAAGTGGGAAGGCAGTCAATAACCAAACAACAACCACAAATAAAAAGATGTCAAGTCCTAATAAGTGCAACACAGAAAAAACACGGACCATGCATGAACTAGGATGTGGTTATGGAGGCAGCAAGACATGGTTGGATTCTGGAGGCCATTTGGTTTGTTGGTGGGTGAGATGTGTTATTGTAGAGAGAGAGAATGAGTTTTCAGCCATTTACTGAATAGACAATGTTCAGTTGGAGTGGGTTAGGAGAAGTACATTGAGTTTGCAAAGCCTACGCTTGGAGTGCCTGGTTGGCTCAGTTGGTTAAGTGTCTGACTCTTGATTTTGGCTCAGGCCATGGTCTTGGGGTCGTGGGATCGAGTCCTGGGTCAGGCTGCACTCTCAGTGGGGAGTCTGCTAGAGATTCTCTCTCTCCCTCTCCTTCTGCCCCTCCCCAACTCTCTCTCTCTCTCTCAAATAATAAATAAATAAATCTTAAAAAAAGAAAAGCCTATGCAAATTGGGATGTCTAGGAGTGTCAGGAGTTAGGGAGACAGGTACAGGCTGGGCATATAAATGCAGGTATTGTACGCAACCAGGTGGGATTTAAAATCATGAGGCTAAATGAGATTATCTATGAAATATAGGCAATTATAAAGGAAAAGAGGTCCAAAGACCAATCCTTGGGGCATTTCAAAGTTTACAGGTCATGGGGAGATGAAGAGAAAGAAGCAAAAGAAACTAAGAAGGATCTGGCAGAGAGGTAAGAGACAACCAAGGGAGAGTGATGTCCAGGAAGCAGAAGTGTTTCACAAAGGTGTGATCAACTGTGCTAACTTCTACTCCAAGTTCAAATTAGATGAGAATTGGAAGTGGACCATTAGAGTAGAGTTATTGTTGACCTTGATGAGAGCTGTTTAGGCAGAGTAGAGAAAATGAAAGTCTGATTAACCAACATGGATTCCATGTAGAGACGGTGAGTATAGACAACCCTCTTGAGGAAATTTAATGTAAATTCAAGCAGAAATGGAGCAGTAACTGGAGAGGGCTGCAGGGGTTTTGGGAGAGTTGATAAGCTAATAAGAATTTTCCAGGAGAGAAGAAACAGTTGATGATTCATGACTTAGGGTTCTAGAGCTTGGTGGAGTTGCTGGCTTTTGCTGATAGCATAATTTATTCATCAGAGCAGAAGGGAAGGCAGAGTGTGTGGTTAAAAATGCAGTTAGGCAGGTAGGCTGACGGCAGGAGTGTTAGGAGTTGGAAGAAGTTCTCTTCTGAATGCACAGTATCTCCTTTTTCAGAAAGTAAGAAGCCAAATCATCAGCTAAGAGTCAAGAGAGGCAGAGGGTTCTCCTCATGTGGGTAGCATGTGAAATAATCAAGTGAACGAGGGAAAGGACCAGGGAAATACACAAAGAGCGAGTTTTGGGGCAAACATCAGAGCCCACCAGTGGGTCTTTAAACCCCCATGAATTTAAAAATTCAGTATGACACATGTTTTTCTCCAGCTACAGTTCGGCTGTCCAGGTGTGAGCACGGTGAAGGAGGGAGTTGGATTTAGCCAGGCCTGGGGTTTTCCCAGGCTGGTGCAACAGTGGACAAGAGGCGCCAATGGGATCAGACCACATGGAAGGGAATGGGTGCCATGATGGACTACAGAATTCAATGGGGTTAGGAGAAAGGTGAGGTCGTGAGAGAGATGACAGTGAACAGGACACAGGAGCCATCTGATAGAGCCTGGTGTTATCAGACGACTGAGGAAGTCCAAGTACTAAAGGTAGGGAACCAGAAAAAAGGAGGTGGGGCTGGAGAAAGGGTTGCTTGCAACCAAGATTGTGGCAGTGCAGATTTGGGGCTATCACTGTATGACCATGGGAAAGAACGGCTGACGGAGGGTGGAGGACAAGGTCATTTGAGGTGAGATCAGGACCTGGAGCCAGGCTTTGGAAGACTTATCTACATGAACATTGAAATGACTGGGGAATAGTGGAATACAGTTAGAAAAAAAAAGACTGTGAACTAGGTGCTAAAATCCTCAAGGAATATGGGAACGCATCCCAGGGGTGTATAAATAGTCACAGTGAGGAGGGTTGTAGGTAACATAGTTGGATGGTAGGTGCTTCAGAGCTGGGTATTTTGTTGTTGGGGGTGGTGTTTTAGAGGCAGAAGAGAGGAAACAGAATAGTCTGGAGTACAAAGAAGTAGAGGGTAAGAAGGGTCTAAATCGGCACTAGCCAGTAGAAAGATAATGCAAGCCACACGTCTTAAATTTTTCTAGTAGCTACATACAAAAAACTAAAAAGAAACAGGCGAAATGAATTTTAATAACTATTTTATCTGACCCAATGTGTTCAAAATATTATTTCAACATGTAATCAATATAAAAAATATTAATGAGATATTTTACGTTCTTTTTCTCACAGTGAGTCTTTAAACTCCGATGTGTGTTTTGTGGCCACATTTCACAGACTCAGTAGCCCCATGTGGCTGGTGGTTACCATATTGGACAGCCAGGTCGAGAACCATCACAAAACCAAAATACCTTATACAAGGAAGTCAAATGCTCTCATCTTTTCATAACAAACCTAAATTAAAGACTATATATGTCAAATCAGAACTTTCTAATTTCTAATTGAATTCTGATCAGAATGTTTAAGAAAGCTGGCAAGAACATCTTTCTGACTCAGACTTGCATCCTTGAACATCTCACAGACCACAGCATCGTTTGGCTACTCGTTACGTGCAAGAGAGCTGTTGTGTACTCCTCATAAAAGCCAGTTAGGAAAGGTGTTTCAACACATGAGATCAAACTGTATTTTTCTTTTAAAGTCAAACCAAAGTAACCAAATTCACTTTCTGGAGAGAGATCACCCTCTGTCCATTTTTCAACAAACGTTTAGATGTCAGTCACCGTCCCAAGTGTTAAGGATGAAGAAATAAATAAGACACAGTCCTCTACACAGTTTTGTAGGGGAGACAGACAGGACTAAACCTAATGCAATACAGGAAATGGAAGGAAGGGGTCTTTGACTGCGTGCCAAGCAAGCACGTGGTAGGAAGCAATGTCTCAGGCTTTCAAGGAAGGCTCTACAAGGCTGGGCCTTGAAGGGTCAGTAGGAGTTTGTTAGCCGAGGGAGGGAAGAAAGGCATTTTAAGAAAAAGGAACAGATGGACTGACACATGGAGGCAGGAGGGCACAAGATATTGGGGATGGGGTTCAAGAAGGTGGGCGGACCCTGGGCGGACAGCTGGGCTGAAGCATGACGGCCAGGTTATGATGCTTCTCTAAATGTTAGGCTTCTTCTATAGACTATGCTTATCCAGCTTGGTGCTTAAAAATTACCTGGGATTGCTTATGAAAAAATGCAAATTCCGAGACCCCACTGTTTCAGAAAGCCTAGGAATGGGGCTCTGGAATCTGTAATTTCACAGCCCAGGGGATTCTGATGCAGGTGGGCCAGGGGTCATGGTTGGAAAACCTCTGCCATTTGCACTGGGAGTGGGGGGGGGGGGGGCATGAGAGGTTTCAGCGCAGGGTTGGGATATGCCCTGAGCTGTGTTTTAGAAAGGTTACCCTGGTCCTGGTCTACAGGCTGGATGGAGGGAGATGCTGGATCGAGCAAAGAAGCCAGCAGGGGGCTGCTGAGAAGTCCTGCTGAGAAATAACTAGGATAATGGCCAAAGGAGGGGATGGATTCCAGTTCTGAGAAGAGCAGTCAGGCCTCCGTGACTGTGAGGGGACAGGAGAAAGGGGGGTCAGGGGACCCAGCGTTCCACCTGATGGGGCTGCGTCAATGAACTGCCGGCGGCTGAGAGCGGGACAGGAGGGTGGCGGCTCGGACAGCCGGGGAACAGAGAGCTTGGTTTGCCGCATGAAGCATGGGAAGGGCACATCAGGGCAAGATCCGGGTGTGCGTGTCTATGCGTGCCCTGCTCCCCTTACTGTGTTCTCCAGTAAGCAGAACTTCATTAAACAAAAGGTAATAGACACATGCGAGATCTTTAGAACATTATTTACCACTGTGCATTTGCCTGATTGTGAATTTCAAATGCAGGAGCAACCCACAGCATGCCCCTCTTCCGTTCCCATGACTCTGGCCTGGACCCTCGGGAAGTATCTCCTTGCCTCCTGGCCTCCCTGTTCCCTGCACCAACCATCCAATGCTCCCTTTGCCCACTCTGGTGTTCTCTCTCCATGACATTCCTCCTTGCAGCAGAGTTAAAATTGCATCTCCCCTACTAACCTGCAAACTCGTGGAAAACAGGGCTTTATCTTATTCATGTCTGAATCTCTAGCACTTGGCACATCGTAGGCATCCAGTGAGTACTTATTGAATTATTCCAAGAAATAAAGCCCATCACAGTGGTCCAAGAGAGAAAACAACCACCTCCAGCCCAGGACGTGCCAGTTAGTAGAAAGTTCTGTCACAAAAATGCCAAGGCAGATTTTGATCAGGATGTGATTGGAAAGCAAATAAAGATCCCATAAAAATTAATTCTTATTAAAAACTAATGATAACTCAGGGTGTCCGGGTGGCACAGTCAGTTAAGTGTCTGACTTCAGCCCAGGTCATGATCTTGGGGTCCTGAGATTGAGTATCCCTGGGCACCCGGCTCAGCAGAGAGTCTGCTTCTCCCTCTCCCTTTGCTCCTCTCCCTGCTTGTGCTCTCTCTCAAATAAATAAATAAAATCTTTTTAAAGATTTTATTTATTTATTTGACAGAGGGAGACACAGCGAGAGAGGGAACAGAAGCAGGGGGAGTGGGAGAGAGAGAAGCAGGCTTCCCGCAGAGCAGGGAGCCCGATGCGGGGCTCGATCCCAGGACTCTGGGATCATGACCTGAGCCGAAGGCAGACGCTTAACGACTGAGCCCCTCAAATAAATAAATAAAATCTTAAGAAAAAAAAAATAACAACTAATGATTACTCTCCACGTTGTTTTGTTAGAGTAGGGTTTTATTTAAATGACGCATTGCTAAAAATCGCATTCCCGGTCTTACCAAACTGAATTTCAGCCCCTCCAGGGAAATAGCAGGGGGCACAAAGCGCCTTGGACGAAGCTGGTCCAACACACTCACTGCCCACCCCCTTCCCCGGGGCTCCTTGGTCATTCTGTCCGTTATCCCCCCTGTCGGTGGCTAGCTAGGACATGGGACGCTGGGCAGGAGGAGGAGAGAGGGAGGGTATCTGCTGCTGGTCTACAGAACCACCTAGCTCAGAATAGCACACAGCTGAGTTCTCAGAAAGCCCTGAGGACGCCGGGAAGCAATCACGATTAACACTGAGGGTAACTTGTCTCCATATCAGCGCAGGTCTAGTGCTATGCACTCTGACCAGACATGCAAATCTTTTTTTTTTTTTTAATACAGCTCATCTTTAGAAAGACATCATATCTGCAGTGCTGCCTGTTACCTGGTGGTAACCATCTGGGGAGGAAGGAGAGCTCGTCCCTACAGCCCTCTGTGCCCTGATGTGGTTCATACCCCAACACCGCCTAAGATCTGGGTCAGAACAGCTGGAGAGTTGAGTGGGGGATAGCACCCGGATTTGGCATGAACCACTGGCGGCCTCATAGAAGCACCTTCTTACCCTCTCTTCCTTCTCACTGAAGAACTCCGATGGAAAAAGCAATACATCAGAGCAGGAAAAGGCCCCTGGGGCGGACATAACTGTCCAAGGCATCTTCCCTTCAAGTTAACTTTGGATCCTTTAATCAGCTCCAGAAATGATAAGGAAGGTGTTATTGCCCCCGTTTTTATAAGGGGAAAAGGAAGGGTTAGTAAGCAGGCCAAGTTCAGAGCCGCTGTGTCACACACCTCCCCAGGGCCCCACCCCAGGGTGCTCCCGGGACCCTGCAGGACATCGGGGCTGAAAGCTCCCGTGGATCCTGATCCCAGAGCCCCAGAGCCGGCCAGGGCAAGAGCCCAGATCCCGATCCTAACTGAACCCTGAGCCGGTCTCCCACTTAAAAAAGAAGTCCGAAACCACGGGTCTGACCAACCCCCCTCATTTTACAGACCCATAAATGGAAGCCCACAGTGGAGACATGGTGAGAGCCCCTCTCACAACCAGGTGGAGGGAGCCCTGTGGCTGGGAGCTCCTGAGGCTGACTCCCCACCTCCTACTCTGCCCTGGAGCCAAACCCTATTTTTTTTTATTCTTATGTTAATCCCCATACATCACATCATTAGTTTTAGATGTAGTGTTCCATGATTCATTGTTTGTGCATAACACCCAGAGCTCCATGCAGAACGTGCCCTCCTTAATACCCATCACTGGGCTAACCCATCCCCCCACCCCCCTCCCCTCTAGAACCCTCAGTTTGTTTTTCAGAGCCCATCGTCTCTCATGGTTCGTCTACCCCTCCGATTTCCCCCGCTTCATTCTTCCCCTCCCGCTACCTTCTTCTTCTTCTTTTTTTTTTTCTTAACATATATTGCATTATTTGTTTCAGAGGTACAGATCTGAGATTCAACAGTCTTGCACAATTCACAGCGCTTACCAGAGCACATACCCTCCCCAGTGTCTATCACCCAGTCACCCCATCCTTCCCACCCCACCCCCCACTCCAGCAACCCTCAGTTTGTTTCCTGAGATTAAGAATTCCTCATATCAGTGAGATCATATGATACATGTCTTTCTCTGTTTGACTTATTTCACTCAACATAATACCCTCCAGTTCCATCCACGTCGTTGCAAATGGCAAGATCTCATTCCTTTTGATGGCTGCATAATATTCCACTGTATATATATACCACATCTTCTTTATCCATTCATCCGTCGATGGACATCTTGGCTCTTTCCACAGTTTGGCTATTGTGGACACCGAACCCTATTTTTAAGACTTCACCTTTTATAGCCTGTTCTAGTCTGCCTCCAGTCTTCCTACTGGAGGAATTGAAGGCATCAGATTCCCTAATGTTATAGGGGATTTTTTTCCCCCAAAGACTTGATGACTTTCTAATTGTGAGTTTGCCAGAGTAGGACGGGGGGCGGTGTGCTCTCTGCATCCAAATCCCACTGCGGGGGAAGTAGCCACAGGCGTGCATTGAACTGCCTCGGGGGAGACAGGGCTCATCCACCACGAGACACCCCCACACACTCATTTTATACTGTCTCATCCCAGCCCCAAACGAGGGTATTTCTAAATGTTATTGCCTTTTTCTCTAATTATAAAACAGTATGTGTTCATTGAAGAAGATTTGGAACATTTAGTGGGGAAAAAAAATTCACAAGTAAAACCACTAATCAAAATTAACCTGCTTTCACGTTTGAGGATATTTTCTTTTCGTCTTGTTGCTATGCCTCACACATGCTCCTTTTTAAAATTGAAATTGCTTTTTTAATCTGTTTTGGTAGCCTACTTTTTTTTTTTTTCTACTCATACTCAATACCATATTGTAAACATTTTCTCTGTCAGCATGGTCTCTAAAGAGATTTTCCTAGTCACTATTTGGACGAACCATAATTTAGTTTTAACAATCCTCTAACCCTGGACATACCCGTTGCTTCTTATTTTTCATCATTATTTCTAAAAACAAAGCACTCTAATGAACTTCCTTGGATACAAATTTTGTGCACATCTTTAATTATTTCCCTAGGACATTTTTCTAAAAGTGGAATTGCTGGATGAAAGGGTATAAATATTTTTGAAGATTTTAAAGCATATTAACAAATTGTCTTCCAAAAAACACCTGGACCAATTACAGGGACATCTACAGTATATGAACGCTTTTTTTCCCCACAGCATACACATGCATATACTTTCTACCCCCCAACACAACATCTCCATTTTTTTTTTTAATTTGCCAATTTAGGAGTCTGATTGTTAATGAGTTTGGATGTTCTTTCCTGGTTAACATTCACTTGTCTTTCTTCTTTGATGAATTATTTTTCTTCTTCACACCACCTCCTTACTGCTACTAGTCTGTCTGCTCTGTGTTGGTCATAGACATTTGGAGCTTGGAGGAATCAGGTATTTCTCAGCCACAAGCAGCCCAAGATCACATCTTGAGTTAACAGCAAGGCCAGAGGGGCGCCTGGGTGGCTCAGTTGGTTGAGCGACTGCCTTCGGCTCAGGTCATGATCCTGGAGTCCCGGGATCGAGTCCCACATCGGGCTCCCTGCTCAGCAGGGGGGGTCTGCTTCTCCCTCTGACCCTCTTCCCTCTCGTGCTCTCTCATTCTCTCTCTCAAATAAATAAATAAAATCTTAAAAAAAAAAAAAAAAACAGCAAGGCCAGAACCAGAGCCTACATTGCCCAGGTCCACAAGAGCACTGTTTCTACTCCCCACGCCAGTTCTTTGTCAATGGGTCACGGACATGGGAAGTTCATTACCCATACACTTGGTCAGTAAAACTTTTGGGACATTTAATAATGGCCTTAATGTCATCAGAAACCATTGCCACCATCAACTTGATTGTCAGTAATGGTCTTTATTAAAAGCCTCAAAGGATGGACTTTTATTAAATGTTATTTAATAAAAGGCTGGATTATGTATTGTCATTGGAGTATAATAACTGCTTATTAAAAGATGAATACTATTTATTAGAGGATGGATTTTTATTTATTAAGGTGCCATCCACCCAATGCCAAACTCATAACAACAACAACAAAACAGGAATGAGTTGCTTTCAGTTTCTTCTGATCCCTGTTTCTTCTGTGAAGGGGCATGACCCAGAGTCATCACCACCATCAACAAACACTTCTATTGATGAAGGGCACCATACTTCACCGTTTTAGGTAGTGATAATTGAAGTCAGAAGGGAACTTCAGGTTATGTCCTTTCATGAGGACAAGTAATAAGAATGAGCTGCATCCACTAGTCAGCATTGAGCTTTTAGATGAGTCTTCCAAAAGGGAGGTGATTTCGCCCTCACCCTGCCCCCCAGCACACACACAGAGGGTTATGGACTCTTACTCCATGTCTCTGCTGTGGGCTTCATGATGACACCATTGCCTAGACACGCTTTCTTCCCTCTGGCTTTCCTCCTGGCTGCCTGCAGCTTCTTCTCCATCACCTCTCCTGGATCTCTTCCTACAGAGCTCTTGGGCTGCTGGGGTCCATTGCTGACCCTCTGCCCTTCCTACTCTACAGACTCCCCCTGAGTGGCCTTGTCCAACCCCTCATTCAATATTACCACACTCTGGTGACACCAAAATCTCTAGCTCTAACTTGACAGCTCCCCAGAATATCAGACCCTGTAACCCCTAGTCCTGGATGTCTCCAGTTGGGCGGCTCACAAAGGCACACCAGCCCCAGCCAACCCAAAACAGAAATCAGACCTTCCCAGCTGTTCCATGCTTGCTCTGGTATTCCTAGTCTTCTAAGCCAAAAAACTAGGTATTTTACCAGGCTTTACTCCTCTTATATGTTCCCTGCACCAATCCCTTTTGTATGTTATATGTATTATATGTGGTATTTTATTTAAGTTTATTTATTCATTTGAGAGAGAGAGAGCGGGGAGAAGGGGCAGAGGGAGAGGAAAAAACCTCAAGCAGACTCCCCACTGAGCGCAGAGCCCAACTCAGGGCTCCATCTCATGACCCTGAGATCATGACCTGAGCCAAAGTCAAGAGTCTGACACTCAACAGACAGAGCCACCCAGGTGCCCCTTATATGCTGTATTCTTATAATGAAATAAGCTGGAGAAAAGAAAATGTTATTAAGAAAATCATAGGGAAGAGAAAATACATTTACAGTGCTGTACTGTATTTATCGGAAAAAAAAAAAAAAACCCCGCATGTAAGTGAATCCAAGCAGTTCAAACCCGTGTTGTTCAAGGGTCAACTGTGTGTGTGTGTGTGTGTATATGCAATGGGTTCCCACCAACATCCCTGATTTCAATCCAACACCACTGAGTACAGTTTTGTTTCTTTCTCTCCACATTTCTTTTTTTTTTTTTTTTTTGCGAGAGAGAGAATGAGAGACAGAGCATGAGAGGGAGGAGGGTCAGAGGGAGAAGCA
The DNA here is from genome assembly GCF_002201575.2 of Neomonachus schauinslandi. Taxonomy (NCBI): domain Eukaryota; kingdom Metazoa; phylum Chordata; class Mammalia; order Carnivora; family Phocidae; genus Neomonachus; species Neomonachus schauinslandi. The sequence goes on from NC_058410.1 coordinate 8,224,744, forward strand.
GACTCCCTGCCGAGCAGGGAGCCCGACGCGGGACTCGATCCCGGGACTCCAGGATCATGACCTGAGCCGAAGGCGGTCGCTTAACCAACTGAGCCACCCAGGCGCCCTCTCTCCACATTTCTAACTCCCTTCTCTGATGCTGAGAAACTTGACCCCCATTATCCTCGACATATTTACTTATTTGATCCATCCACAGTTGGTAAATCACCTCCCATCTCGGCCACTGCCCATCCCCCACCCCTGCTCCGATTCTCCCCCCAAGCTGTCAGGCCACCGCCGCCACTGGCCTCTGCCCTGGGACCCGCTCCTCACCCAGCAGAAGCTCTGACCCTGGTCCCCCACCATCCCCTGCAGAGGCCCTCACCCTGGCTGGGCTGCCCCCCGCCTCCCGTGCTTACAGCTCAACATCTCACACACACCACGGTGAGCCAGGCTGATGGTGGTAGAGGGTATACTTAGCACCCACCTACCTCTCGCAAAAATCAAAAGAATTACTGGCAATTTGGCATCTGAACGCAAAAGAGATGTTTGAGAAGAGAGATTTGATGTTGTTCAAATCACACGGCAGAGATGCCCGTCTATTCTGCCTCTGCCTAAGGCTACTTTGCCTCAAAGCCACATTTTCAAAGTGACCACTAGGTGTGAGTGCTAAGCAAAGCAGTCTGGCCCCTTGACCCTCAGTTGCTTCACATAACTGGCATGTTAATGTATTTCTGGAAGGCTGGGGTATAAGGAAACCTAGGTATTGAAAAGCACGTTGCCAATATGAGTCTCGTGGAAATGCCAAATGGAGATAATGAATCAGCAAGCAGGGAAAACAAGTGTGGTGGTTTCCATAGACATATAAGGATGTGGGCTTTGCAGAGCCCGTGTCCTGGCAGGTCTCCTTGAAATTGCTACCTGCATTTGCCTCTCCACGAAAGGGAGAGGAATAGATGGACAGTGGAGCTGACGGACAAGCAAGGAGACTCAAAGAAGGCTGAGAGATGTGGGGTTTCTTCAGCTTTATCAGGGCATAAGGCAGAGAATTTTAAATGCTATACATTTTGCTTCCTGACGTTTTCTCTAGAGATCTAAGAAGCAAACATGCTCTTCCACATTCCCATTCAATGGCCACATTCCTCCTATGGTCCTGGATTCCCAGCCTGCCACATCACTCTTAGAAGAAGGAAGGAAGGAAGGAAGGGAGGAAGGAAGGAAGGAAGGAAGGGAGGGAGGAAGGAAGGAAGGAAGGGAGGGAGGGAGGAAGGGAGGAAGGAAGGGAGGGAGGGAGGGAGGGAGGGAGGAAGGAAGGAAGGAAGAAGAAGAAAGAAAGAAAGAAAGAGGGGAGGGAGGGAGGGAAGGAAGGAAAGAGGGGGAGGAGGGAAGGAAGGAAGGAAGGAGGGGAGGAAAAGGAAAGAGAAAAACCAACAAAACTAGGGCCCCAGAGTGGGTCTGAGCCTTTTTTTGTTCCTCCGCAACCAAAAAGAGAGGCCTGACCCTAGGTTGCCCCTCCCAGGTGTGCAGCTCCAGAGGAAAGGGCAAATTCCTCCTTCTGTGTGTGTGCGGTAACCTGGACAAACAGAAACCTATTTGTGAGATGGAATTTCCATGGCAGGTAAGGGATCTGATGGCAATGTGTAGGGCACGGACATCTGTCCTGGTATTAAAAGCCTCGTGTCCAGCTTCCTACCACTTGAGCCATCTGCACGGAGAAGCAAAAACTTTCTGCTCCCTCTCCAAGTGTACAGCAGGATCAACTTACAACACTGGCCTCAGGGCAGGGGGATGCAAGGGGCTGATCCTGTCCCCTAGAAGTCATTTGGCGTGCCTGGAGATTTGGGTTGTTACAACTGAGAGGAGGGGTCTCTCAGCATCTAGTGGTTGAGGCCAGGGATGCTGCTGAGCACCCTACCACGCACAGAACAGCTCCCCACAACAAAGAATGATTTGGCCGGAATGTCATGGTGCAAGGTTGGGAAACCTTGCTCTAAAGGGAGCCTTGTTACCACCTTCTCGTTGCTGCTTACAAAGGAATTGAACAACATCTTATACGTTGTTTCCCCAAACAACCCCCACCCCTGTCCCGGAAATAATTGCCAAAGGACATCAAAGAGAAGATGGAGCAGGAGATTTCTTTCGGTTGAGCCTTGCCACCCATGGGCTGCACGTTCGAGTTTATAAGCGACAGAAGCTAGGACTAATTCTGGTACCCACTAAGGAAAGGCAAAAAAAAAAAGAAAAAATCAACCCAGCTTGCCTCTGGCCATGCCCAACTGCTCCTAGTCCAGAGATTTCCCCAGAGGAATCAAATATAGTAACACCCCTTTCAGACCCCAACTCTTTTATCACTTGTAGCAACAAATTAAACAGTCTTGAACACCCCCACGTCCACATCAAACTCATGAATCGATCCTCAGGTTCTTGCCCCTATCACGAGTCAAAAAGAAAAAGCGAACACAGAAGTTTCAACCCCGAAGTTGAAAAACAGCGTCGGAGGACAGTTCACCCGGCAAAGAGGCGAATTTTCCAAAACAAAGACAGGAAGGAAGATACAGAGGTTTTGGCCAACACACAGCGAATCTCTAACACACCGTAAAAACAGCGGGCACAGAAAGGGTTGCCCGGGCAATAGGTTTTTGAAGAGGGAAAATCTTACTCTGGTTGCCAAGGGCAGCTGAACAATTAAAACCTGGGGTGCAGACTCACTAGCTCCATTTGCTCAGGGAGGGTCAGAGGTGGCAGCAGGGACGGCACCCCTTCGCATCCTGGGGCCCCGCTGCCCCGCCAGCCTGCAGGGTCTCCGAGGGTCCCCACATCTCCGAGGACGGCTGCAGCCTCCTTCTCTGAAGAAATCAGAGCTACTCTCCCACTGCTGAAAATATTTGAGATGTGCCAAGCAGATGGTCCCACGCTTATCAGCAGAAGCCGTGCTTCAAATGGCATCATTCAGTGAAACGCTCAAGTGAAAATCTTCACACTGATCCAGAGTGGGAACGAGCTGGTGAGAATGTGGGGTGGTTGACCCCCGGGAGCCGTCGGGGCCAGCCAGGGCTCAGGAGAGAGGTGACCCCGAGAAATGGTCTACGGAAGGGGAAAAGCCACGTGGGTAGCAGACAGAACCACTCCCCTCCCTGACAGCCTGGAACCAGTCGACTGGTCTCTGCAAAGCTCTGTAAGACTCTGTTTTCTCGCCTGTAAAATGGGGCCAATCCTATTACCACCAAAAGTTGCAATGAGGAAATGAGACGTAGGTGTCGATGTCGACCTGCACAGTGAGGGACACGCTGTTCGGTAGTTGAGTACCCGTTCCCTCCCTACAGCCCATGTTCAGGGTCACGGCCCATGTTAGCACACGAGCATGAAGCGGGGGAGAGAGTGCACCCAGGAGATGGGTGCCCAGACCGCTTCTCCGCCTGGTTTGGACACTCACCCCTCCAGCAGCTGTTCCTGTGACATGCTTTCTCACCCCTGCCGTCACGTTACCCTTCCCCCCCGACCCCTGTCCCCTCTCCAATAGCCCCAGTGTAAAGGCCTAAAGTCCCAGCCGGAAAGTTCTGGATGGTTTGACTCGCCCAGCCCTGGCACAAAGACCCACCCTCCACTTGTGGCCGTATTTCTTCCTTGTCAAAAGCATCCCGTCATGGTTACTGTGTCAAAGTAGTGATGGACCCAGGGGACCAATTAGATCGAAACAGGGCGAGAAGGCGATTTCAGATTCTGTGGGAAAGCAGACTTGGGAGCCCATGCATGAGGCTTTCCTCTGACTGTTTCCATAAGCAGCAGGACTGAAGTGAGCCCTACGGCTCCTGTGGGAAGCCCGACCTGTGGCTCTGTCCCCCCGGGGGGGAAGAAGAAGAAAAGGGAGAGCAGGAGCTTTCCCTGAGGACCTCCAAGCCACGGGCAACACAGGTGAGGTTCGGGGCACCCACAGGCATGCAGGTGCTGAGCAGCTCGGCCCCGGGGAGTCCAAGTGCACTCGCGTTACCTGGTTTTGACGTTCCAAGGGAGGAGAGGGGCAGCCTCCTGAAGGACTTTACGTCTCCCAGAGGATCATCAGAAACTGGAAAGAGACCCGGGACTGCCTAAAACAAACCACAAGGCAGAAAAGAAGGAGCACTCGGCGGGAAGGGGATCAGACAGGCGCAAGCAGAGGTAGTTCGGAGAGAAGTACCGGGCTGCTGAGAAGGGCACAAAGTCACGGTCGGGAAGGAAGAGACGCCCCGAAGGAAGAGAGGAGTGAAGGAGAATGGGGATGGGCAGAAGGACCCACTCTGTTCCTCTGCTCCACATTTGCTGCTTCTCAGAAGCTCAGGGACTGTCCAGATTTTATGAACGTTTCGCCCTGTCCCTACGGGGGCTGTGAAACCCTGAGCAGAGTGACCAACTGGAAGGAAGACTCCAACGTCATGATTTAAGTCAACAGAACACAGGGCCTCACCAGTTGGCTTTTTCCAGCTCCCCACAGAACAGAAGTCTGTCCATGCTGACAGAGAGAACAAGTTGCCCAATTTGTAAGTTGGTGACAGTCTCCGGGTGAACAGGGACCAGGCCACCAGGACGGTGGAGAGGCCAGGGGGTGCCCAGGTGAGGGCAGAGGGCAGAGTGGGGCAGGGGCTGGTCAGGGGGAGCCTGGAAGAGAGGGCGCTCTGTCCCCCCAGACTGAGTGGGTGGTAGGAGGTGCCAATTGTTTTGTGACTAATTGGCACCTCTAACAAAAGCAGGAACCACTGCAGATGGAGCTGGGGTTTCATTTGTGGTAGATAATGATTTCTACTTAGAGAAAATACAGCAACTCTCTGTAAAAATAAAACTGCTTGCATTTAAGCCACAAATAGGTTGGCTATTTCTGTGCCTGGCTTGTCTTTGTGAGTAATCATCCTCCTCTTGAGAGGTAGGGAGAGTTTGGGGGGAGGGAGGTGTAGAGAGAACGGGTAACAGAGCCAGCAGAGCCTGGGGAAGTGAAGTCTGTGGTCCCCAACGTCCACTGTGGAAGGAAGTTCTAGCTTTCACCTCCGCGAGCCAAGTCCCACCTTCCAAAGTTCCCTAGAGAAACACCATCCCTCTTTTTCCCAACAAACAACAGGGAAACGTGGCAGAGAGGCCCTTGGGAAGGGTATTAGAGGAACAAGGAAAGTAAAATTTAGTAACCCAGAAGGCCAGAGAGTGGACCCATAAGTGGTAGAACCCAGAAGAGGTAGAACCCATAAGTAGACCCATAAGTGGAACTCACTCAAATTCCAAACCCTCTCAATGCCACGGAGCTCCTGCTCAGTGCTAAACCCAGGGATGCCCTGTCAATTCCACTCACATCCTAGAATGTATTCCTCATCTGGAAGGGAGTCCTCTTTACCCTGGATGTTGAGCTCAGGATGGTGGGGAGATGGCCATCAAGTGCTTCCCCAGAGCCCAGCACTCCCCTTAGAGTTAGAAAGATGCAAGAGGGAGACTAACAAGAGGGAGGGTCACTATACTGAGAGAGAATGGCTGGGGCTGGGGCAGGTGGGAGGGCTCATTTTCATAGGAAGATGACAGACCTCAGAGTCTGCGTTGGAAACAACAGATCTCAGAGTGGCAGACGACTCATTCTGTACAAATTGCCTTGGTTCAGCATTTGGGGGCAGAGCAACTTCAGGTACGCTAGAAATTTGGACTTGCAACCTTGACCAGAGTGATGAGTATGAATCTTTACCCCATCTGTTTGATTGACAGGGCTGGCCCCGCCCTCTGCCCTCCAGTCCTACAAAGGAGACTTCAGATCTCACTGGCCAGATAAAAATCCAAGATAAAGCCCTGAGAACAGAACTCTCCCAGGCTGATCTGAATCCCATCAGCCTCAGGGAATGTTCTCCAGGCTTCTCCTAGCCTGCCCTGTCTGGGATTGGTTGGGTCTCTCCCAAGTAATGATCTTTACTTTCAGTACACAGTTCTTAAATATCAAATCTTAAAGAAAAATGGCTTATTTCTCCCCCATGTCATTTCTTTTCCTGCAAGGAGACAGGCCCATGTGGTGGGGCAGATACCACAGCAGGTATGACAACAGGGGGAAGCAAACCCACGAGGAAGTTACGGAGGTCGCCTTCCTGGATGAACCTGGGAGAATTAGACCCAGCTGTGGCAGGCGAGGTCCCCAGCCCTGAGTCTTCCCAGACCTCCCACCGCTTCTGGAATCTGCCAGAAAGGAGACTCCTCCCCCTCCACACCACCAGCACCTTTGCAAGGTGATAAAGGAGAACGTGCAGGACTCGAGATGAGGCTGCGTGGGGACATGGGGACACTCCTGTGTCGCTCTCCTCCACAAAGACACACATCTCAGGCAAATTCCCTAATCTGAACAAACGGAGTATCTCCTCGTCCTCCAAATCAGCACCTAATTGGCTACACAGACACTTTGCCCTCTAGATTCCTTACCTAGATTGTAATCATGTGCTCTCCCTTGTCCAAACATCATGAAAAAATCCAGTTGTGAGAAAGAATATTTTTGGAGCATTGCCTTGGGACATGGAGTCTATCCACTCCTCTAGATGTTCTAAATATTACCCTGGGTTCAGCCCTGCATACTTGGCCAGCATTGTCTTGGCCCTTCATAAAACTCTAATTTCTAAATTACTCTTTGGAAATATTCATCAGCTAGCATTTAGAGGCTCTATAAAAAAAAGAGAGAGAGAGAGACATAAAAAGATCAAAACTGTGTTCATGTAGGATCTGGCTAGCAGCCTTCCCACCAGACCTACAGAGTCTCCTCCTAGAGCTTTCTGCATCAGGAATAGCTGAGCTTCTCCTAAGCAAGCAACCAATTTGTTTATGTTAATAGAATACCATCAAGTGTGTAATTGGGGTTTTTTTTTTCGTTTCCTGCTGGAAAGCCTGAAGACACATACTTGACCTGCTTTTGAAGTGGACCACAGGGCTACTTAAAAGAAAAAATGTTTGAAATCACTAATTGAATCGGAGGTCCACGTGGGCACCATTAAACTTGCATTCATTATCCCTTTTCTGGTCCTGACTGCAGATTTGGAGGATGCTTTTTTACCTACAACGTCCTGAAGGAGACAGAAACGAGTCACTTCCAAATGACAGTAACTTAGGTATTGGGATACCACAGGTAGCTAGCTTACATACCAGTGACTGGACCCGTGCAGAGAAGTGTTCTCTAAATACTGTGGTCACACCTATTAAATGACATTTTCTGAGTGACTTGTTTACGTGTCCATTCTCCCCACAAAACTTAGCTCCTTGAGGCAGAGGCGATGCCTTACTCATTTAGTATTAGCTGAGCAAAAGAACAAACTGAATGAATCAACTCTGTTTAGAATTGCTACCACAATTCCAAATCTTGGTTGTTTTATGATTGCTTTATAATGGTTATAAAATTGTTTTATAATTTCTTGGGTATTCATCTAGTTTTCCCGATAGACTGCAAGTCACTGGGGAAGGAGCTGGGCTTCCCTGTGTGGGCCATACGGGGCTGAGAACACTCCAGGTGAATGCTGTCGGACAGTTTGACAGGTACTGGGCTCCGTGTGATGCCGGTGGGGCCCCAGGTTGATGTTTTGCTGAAACTGTATCAGACAAAAACAAGTGTCCAGCCTACGACAGTGTAAAGAGACAAAATAAGTAAAGTCAACCTTCTTGATTCAGGCCCAACTTTAATCATTGTTCAGGGTAAAGAGGAAAGTACAGTCAAGTTCCAGTGATTCGGACTGGACCCCTGGTACGTGGCTCTCCAAGCCCTTGACCTGCTCTTCTAGCCTTTGGTCTGTCCTCGTCCTGCAGACTCATCACCATATAAAGCTGAGCCGGAGAAACAAGGGAAGGGTAAGCCCACCATACTCTTAGGAGAATGTGCGGGAGAGGGAGGTTGTACTATTGGCCAAAATGAGATTGAGGGATTTTCAGTATGTTCCATTGAACATTCTCTCCTCTCCCTGCGCTCTGATGACATGGACGTGTGGGTGGGTCACTATCCTCGAGTCAGAAGATGCAGGGGTGAAGGGAGTGGTACAGAAGGGGATCCCTGAGTGCTGAGAGGAAAGGTATGGATGATGAAGGAAGCAGAAGGCGTCCAAACACAAAGCAAAAATGAGTGACCACTGAGAAGTGCACCTCCATCCCTCAGGGACTCCATGCAGCCTACAGGGAGAGGTCGGGGCAATGGGCAGAGACCTGTTGATATAGGTCCCATTCAGCCCAACCTAGGTTTATGTCATCACTAATCTGTGTTACCTTCAAATCCCTTAAATAGGGCTGATTCTCTGAAATTGTAAAAGGAATAACCTGAGGTGAAGTTCTGGAAAGTTCTAGGATCAGAAGTCTTTCCTGACCAACTCCACAGACACAGATCCTCCGATACTGTGTTCTCCCTGCACCTGGGCACACGGTCTCGACAAGATGCCATGCTGTTTGCCTCATTGCTTCCCCAGGGACGAGGGGCCCTCCCTGGGATCTGCCTTGCTAGCGACGAAATTTGAGGTGTTTTCTCCTTTAGCACATCAGGCAGCCTCAGAGCCAGTGACGCCTGACTGCCTGCCATGGCCTGAAGGTGGGTCTTCGTGTGCTGCGCTCTGGAAGCTGGCCTGCTTACGCTGTTTGAACCCCAAGCTGCATCAAGAAACAATCGGTTACACACACAGGGAAGCCTTGCTCCCCGTATCCACCTCCAACCAGACCTTAACATGGTGAGTTCCTGCAGGTAAGGTAGGGGCTGGGTAAACGTTTGCACAGAGCAGGGGACAGGGAAGGAACAGTGGGAACAAGCAGCCCCATTAACACCACACACCTTGTGTTCACGCTGTCCAGGGTTTCAGCTTACTTCACCTCCAGAGTCCTCAGGCAAGTTTCTTAACTTCCCAAAGCCTCGGCTTCTTCACCTGTAAAGTGGGGACAGTGTCATACCCCCTTCATCAGGCTGTGTGGGCATTAAACCGGGAGATGCAGGAAGTCTCCTGGAAGTGTTCATAACTCTTAGCTGTTTTGCTCTTGTTGCTTCTGCGGCCATAGTGGGCATGGTCAGTGTGGCTCAGAGAATGTGGCATTTAAAATTCAACCTAAATTTTCAGTAAGTCAGTTAGTTGTTCTTATAATACAGACTATAAAAACTAGGGCTTAGCAAAGTCTTTTTAACTGATGGGATGCAGCGAAAACAGAATGGGAAAGCATGGTAGGTGGCACGGTTTTGGGTCCCTGGGGCCACTGTCACAAAGTACCACAAACTGGGGAGCTTCAAACCACAGAAATGGATTCGTTCGCAGTTCTGGAGCTGGGAGTCAAGGTCAAGGTGTTGATAGTGCCATGCCTTGAATCTCTGGAGATAGAATCCCTCCCTGCCTCCTCCAGCCTTCTGGTGGTCCCTGGCGCTCCGTGGTGATCTGTGGGGATACGTGGCGATCTGTGACTGTCTGTGACTTGTAGCTGCATCATTCCAATCTCTGTCTCCAGCGTCACATGTCCTCACATGGCTGTCTTCTTACGGAGACACCAGTCACATTAGATTCCATCATCTTAACTAATTATGTGTACATTGACCCTATTTCCAAATCAGGTCACGTTCTGAGGTACTGGGGCATTACCACTTCAATATATATTTTGGGGGCCCACAACTCAGCTTGAAACAACTGCTATCCAGAGTTGAATTTTACTGCTCTGCCACATTCCGGGATGATATTGGAAAGTGTTCTTCGGCCACTGCTTCGGTAACTCCGGGGCACCAACACCTCTGTTCAGGGGTACAGCGTGTCCTGTGTGCCGTGAGCAGCCATCCTTGACACCGGGACGCTCTGAACCCCAACCCAGCCCTCCGCAGCTGTGTGCTCAGGGAGAACAAAGGCACTCTAATATTATTGAAAAATCTCACGTGTGTGTTGAGGGCTGGTGACTAGGGAGAAAAGGGATTTGTGAAGAAAGAAAGTTGTCCTCCTTTGCTGCCATCCTTTTAAGCCGTTTCTATGGAAATGATCATCGATGAATGAATGGATAAAGAGAATGTATATATACACCACATTTACATACATACCACATTGATATTTATATATGTACACACACACACGCACACATATACACACACACAGTGGAATATTACTCACCCATAAAAAAGAAGGAAATCTCGCCATCGGCAACCACGTGGATGGACCTCCACGTGGGCATTATGCCAGGTGAAATAAGTCAGACAGATAAAAACAAATAGTACATTATCTCACTTATGTGTGGAGAAAAAAAGCCAAACTCATAGAAACAGAGAATTGGTGATTGCCAGAGGCTGGGGGTGAAGGGTGGACAAAATGGGGGAAGGAGGTCAAAAGGTATAAACTTCCAGTTCTGAGATAATTAAATCCTGGGGATGTAAAGCAGAGCAAGGTGACTATAGTTAACACTATTGTAGCGTACATTTGAAAGTTGCTAAGAGAATAGATCTTAAAAGTTCTCACTACAAGAAAAGAAATTGTAACTACGTATGGTATGGATGTTAAGTAACCTATGGTGACGATCATTTTGCAATATATACATATATCAAATCTTACGTTGTACACCTAACACTAACTAATGCAACGTCATGGGGCACCCAGGTGGCTCAGTCGGTTAAGCGTCCGACTCTGGATCTCAGCTCAGGTCTTGATCTCAGGGGTTGTGAGTTCAAGCCCCACATTGGGCTCCATGCTGGGTGTGGAGCCTGCTTTAAAAAAAACAACAACACTAATGCAGTGTTAAATGTCAATTATATCTCAATAGAAAAGTGTCTGGTGGTCGCCAGAGGGGAGGTGGATGGGGGGATGGGTGGAATAGGTGAAGGGGGTTAAGAGGACACTTATCGTGATGAGCACTGAGCAATGTATAGAATTGTTGAATCATTATACTGAACACCTGAAACTAATATAACACTTCATGTGAATTATACTTGAATTTAAAAAAAGATGACTTCACTAGCCTTGGATTTATACATAAACATAACATACTTACAAAATATGTATATATAAATATAATATAAATCTAAGCAACTACTAAAACAGCTATACCAAAACACTACATATAAAATAAAACATAGTTCTAAAATGTGTTCAAGGAACTCACATGAAGGGACTAAAAAGAAAAAAACAACTATAAGAAAGTGAGGGAGAACAAAGAAAATGTTTGCGTCTACATCTTGAATAGGGTGGTGGTTATACAGGTGTGTGCATTTTCTTAACAGTCATCAAGCTGTGTAATTGTGTTATTTTTTTGTATGTAAATTATATATCCATAAAAAAAATTTTTTTTTTTTTTTTGAAACTAACACAAAAGCAAAATGTCCTGAAACGAGAAAGAGTGAGAGGAGAGAAAACTCAGGCGTAACCTGATTACGCCCTGGGCATTTTAGCGGATGGCTTTGCAGCACACATGGTGTCAATGTATAAACTGAAGAGCTATAGAGAGGCTCTATTTTGTCCTCCCTTAAGCAAGGATTGGATCTTTCCCTTTATCAGTCTGAAGATGGCCACGTCTCCCGCTCTGCTCTGGAGGATTGTGGAGCAGGGGGCCAACCCCTCGATGGGGGGGGGCAGCATTGCTGGGGGAGTCCGGCCCAGATGGACAAGAGCCAGGCTGCGCTGTGGACAACACCGACCTCAGGGGCCATTAACAACAAGAAGCAGTGGCCCCCCACACCCCCCAGCACACGCCCCCCCACCCAGCCCTGCACCTCGCCGGTCCACGTGGCTCTTCTCCCCCTTCTTCCCAGCCCCTTAGTACATACCCAGTCACAGTCAGTGGAAAAATGGCTCTGCAAGGACGTGCCTGATTCTTTCCATCTTGGCAAATTGCAGCCTCTTTTTTCCCCTGCAACTGCCTCCAATAATTGAGCAATGCAGGCAGGGGGCTGGGGAGGAGCCTTCAAGGTACAATGGCGAGGAGACAGAATATTGGAAATATTAGAACCTCTTGGTGCCCTATGCCTGGTTTCCCTCCGCAAGAGAGGAGCTGGGACTCTGTCTCCAGTCTGTTTCTCCAGCAAGATGTGTCCCCATGCGCCATCACGCACACACACGTGTCCACCCCTCGGGACAAAGGGCTCGTGGCCCTGCCCCCTCCCACAAGCACTCCGGCTGCCACTTCTGGAAGCCTTCTCCCCCACGGCAGACCCCTGCTAACCTCTTTGAGCCTCGAGCTTTCTCGAGCTCCCTGCAGGAGCGAGCATCCACACACCCCACCCCCCGCCCCGCTGCAGCCCCACCCATGAGGAATCCTGACACGACAGGACAGCCAGCGGAGAAGGCCGCGCACCCCGGCCGTCAGCCTCTGTGTCAGTCACGGCGAGCAGTGACATGAGGGGACCACCGTCACCCCCACCGCAAAGATGACTCCCTACTCCTACCCCGAGACCCACCTGTAAAGGCCCCCTTGACTAGGAAATGCAATTCGATGCAGGTTCAAGTCTCATTATCAGACAGACGGACGTGAAACCTGCTCTTTGGAAGACCTCTTACTCTGCATGTAATTTTCCATGTTAAAATGTACCTATCATGAAATTTAGCATGTTACCCATTTTAAGTGCCCAATTCAGTGCGCTAAGTACATTCATAGTGTTGTGCAACCACACGACCCTCCATCTCCAGGACGTTTTTCATCCTCCCAAACGGCAGCTCCGTCCCCACTAAACAGGAACCCTGCGTCCCTCCCTCCCCTCGGCCCCTGGCAAGCTCTCGTCTTCTGTCTCTGAGTCTGACCACCCGAAGCGCCCCCCGTGAGCGGGAGCATGCGGTATCCGTCCCCCTGTGACTGGCTTATGTCGCTGAGCCTGATCTCTTCGAGGTCTGGCCACATTGTCTCATGTGTCGGATTTGCTTCCTTTTTATGACTCCATGAGGTCCCATTGTACGGAGCGGAATGTGTTCGGAACCCATTTTCCCCATCCACTTATCTGTCGATGAACTCGGGTTGTTGGAGGACGTCCTTCTTCAGACTTGCACTGGGGGACTTGCCTAAACAGCCTTCTTTCCCTCTAGCTTTTAGGACCCCTCTCAGAAGCAACTGGGGCACCTAGAAGACGTTGCAGGGACTGCCGGCCCTAAGCCACGTGTGCGCCCAGGGACCTGTGTCAGGGAGGGCCCTGAGCTGCCAGTGACGGAAACGGCCTCCAGCTAACCTGAGTAGAAAGGGGGTTTATTAAAAGGATATTAGCTAGCTCACAGAATCTCCAGGACAAAAAAATCCGGGCTCAGTTAGGATGCCAAAAACAACTGCGTGATTGCTAAAATCGTGCGGCAGCTTTAGCTCCATCAGGACGGGGCTGCTCGGCCAAGCCTCAGATGATTCAGTGGCACCGTCACCAGCACGGTCCTGCTGCCCTGGGCTCGGGGTCTCCCTGGCCACCAGCCACCCCCACCAGAGAGAGTATTCGCAGTGACCCTCTTGTCAGCAGCAGCTGAGGCGAAGTCAGGACCAGACCTAGCTGCCTGGCTGCCCACAGCCCCGAGACAGGTGGGCCGGGAGAGTGAGACCTCCCAGGGTAGACTATGCCCCAGCGTGGGAGGGGCCCGGCTTCTGCACGGCCGGAGGGAGGGATGAAGATCCACGTGGACTTTGGGTCGCATCTCCGGCCCTACGGCAATCCTCACCCCAGGTAGCAGGTGTCCCAAATCACCCAATACTGCCTTTGGCCTGATTAAGTGGGACCCTGGCCCTGTGCCCCATGCTTTAAAGGCCGCCCCGTGGCTCTCTTCCATCATGTCCCATCCACCATAGTCTGTGGCCACCAAGCCGTGTGCCTGGCCTGTGTCCTCCTCCTGGGTACCATCAGCCAGACAACACTCGGCCTGCTTCGAGGGCCTGCACAGATCTCAACTCTGGGTCCACCCTTCTGAGGGTGAACGGCACGGCCAGGAAGGGCCCCCAGACTGGGCTGTGTGCGCAGTGAGTGTGCTTCCAGGGGGACCCCCAAACTGGGCTGTGTGCAGTGAATGTGCTTCCAGGGGTCCCCATGCGGGCGTCAGGGAGGCCGCTCCTGGTGAGGGACAGGGCCAAGTGCAGGCAGAGAAGAGGGCTGGGCCACGGACCGCAGCCAGCTCGCCCCGCGCTGCCAGGTCCCCGCACGGAACTCCAAGGAGTCCAAAAATTCTCGACCCCAAGCTGGCCTTCCAACTGTGCCGAAGGTACATTTGTCAAGGGAGAAGCATAGAACGGAGTTAACAGTGCAGCAGCTTGGTGTGTGTGTGGTAAGACAGATATAACGTAAAACTGACTTGTTAACCTTTTTCAGGGCACGGTTCAGCAGCATTAAGGAGAGTCACACTGTTGGGCAACCACCACCACCAACCGTCTCCAGAACTTTCTCATCTTCCCAAACAGAAACCGTACACAGTATTTGTTCTCTGCTCTGGCTTCTTTCCCTTAGCAGACTCTTTTCCAGGTCCGTTCCCCTCGTGGCCTGGGTCTGAGTTCCCCGAGGCTGAATCATACTGAGCACAGGGAACATACCACTTCGTTTATCTGTTCTTCAGGCCACAGACCCTCGGTTGTCTCTGCCCTTTCGCTGCTGTGAGTAATGCGGCTGCGAACATGGTGTGGAGTCCCCGCTTGCGGTCTTTGGGGGTATAGTCCAAGCAGTGGAACTCCCGGATCGGGTGCTGGTCCCGTGGGCGACCTGCTGGGGAGCCGCCACGCTGTTTTCCCCGGGGCTACGCCATTTCACGGGCCCACCGGCGATGGCTGAGGGTTCGGATCTGTCCGCAATCAGATTCTCAGCAACACTTGCTGCTGTGTGTGTTTTGGGTACAGCCAGCCTCGTGGGCATAGAGGGTAGCTTGTTTGGGGACGTGCAGATAGTGAGATGTAGAGTGTGCGTGCTCCCCTCTGAGCCCAGAGTCGCCAGGGCTGGGCCTGTTCTCACCAGTTACGTTGGAGAGTGGGTTAGCTTCCTAGAGTAACAAATCACCACACACTGGGGGGCTTAAAACAATAGAAATGTATTCGCTTACAGTTCCGGGGGCCAGAAGGTACCAGCCGGGCCCTTCTCCCCCCCTGAGTCCCTAGGGAAGGGCCCTTCCCTGCCCCTTCCGCCGTCTGCTGGCTCCTAGTGTCCCTTGGCTTGGGCCGCATCCCCAACCTCTGCCTCCGTCTCCACGGCCTCCTGCCCCGGGTAGGAGGGATCCTTAGCCTCGGCACCCCAACAGTACTCGTCTCTTCCAGTTTAAATAGTTTCTTTCAGGCAGGAAGGCAAGAGGACTTTCAGTTCAGTTGTTTCGAACACCCTCCCCATACAGAGCCGTCCCTCCCTGAAGGGCCCGTTCCTTCCCTCCCCCTGCAGAGCCCAGGCAGCATTGGTACAAGGCGGCTAAGGGATCCCGTGGCCTTAGGGGTGACGTCGAGTAGGGTCCTAGGAGAGGCAAACACCAAGGTGGGACGGTATCTGGGGCACTCTGCCACATAAGAGCAAACAGCAAGCGGGCGGCAGGGGGAGAGCTGCCAGACCTCAGCGCAAGCCTGCTCCTGCCTGCAGCAGGGGGAAGATGGTTGGTGGCCGTGGCCTGGCCCGCCTGTGGACCGGGGAGTTTCAGCAAGGCCGTTGGAGCATCCCTGAGCGCATGACGGCTGTCTGTGCAGTCCCATTTGCCCCAGCATCCTGTATGCGGCTCTGCCTTTGCCGGGAGCGGCCCCTGGCGGTGAGGCCTCAGGGCCTAGCCACTGCCACCTCTGGGCTCCCCCGACCCCCGGGCTGCTGGGCTCTGGGCCTCGCCAGCACCTCCCTGGCCTGGCTCTGGCATGTCTCCCTGCCCCGCCCCGCCTCTACCCCAGCAGGACGTTCTCAGCCCACAAATGAAGCGGGAGGTCACACCAGGCTGGTCAGGCAGGATGCCCCAGGGCCCCTCAACCCAGGCTCCCAGACCGGAAGCCGGGAGAACCACCTCTCCTGCACCTTCTCAAAGCCCCTGGGCTCTCCACAGCCTGGGTCTGAGCACCACGTCAAGCATCCCACCTTCGAGCCTTTGTCCCCAACAGGGACTTCATGACCAGCATCAGCCCCTGAATGTCCAGTCTATCTTAAAATAGACGCTCCGTATCCTGTCCTCCAGGCCAGAGCTAATGATATCTACAGCACCCCCAAACAGCCCCCAGGAAGCCAGTCCTTCAAGCATCTCCGAGAGCTTTTTTAAACTGGTTTAAACCCTAGCGTGAGCAATGATGTCTGTTTCAGGCAGAGGAAGAGGGACACAAGTCACAAACTCTGCTGAGAACAAAAACACATCAAAACATATTTCAGAAAATAGCATCACTCCTTCCATTTGGGAAAAAATAGAGTTTCAAATGACTCCACCTGTAGGCAAGGAGAAGCCCTTTTGGATTTCTTATTTTTTGGTGCCCTCAAGTGGTGACTTGGGTTTTCAAAAAACGGAACTCATTCCCATAATTACATGTATTCTTCTGTTTCCCTGCTTCTATAAGAAGTTGCATTTTTATCTCTTCAACTATTTTTAGGGGAATTTTACCTCCCCAAACCAGGGAAGATCCCCTTACCTTGGCAGACCCCAAATCAAATCGGCTGTTTTTAAATGCGTGAGAGAGAGGCTGTTTTAAGCAAGTGAGAGATTCTGAATTTCTAAGAGGCAGCACTCAGAAGGGGTTTTAATGAAGTCCCTTTGTTTTCCACACAAGATAACATTCCGCTATTCAGATAACGCCCCCGATTGTCCACACCTTCTCATCGACGTTTCCCTCTTGAAGTTCCAAAGGTTCAAGATTGGGGGGCCGTCTGCCTTACAAGGGTGGACAAAAACTGGACCCGGCCCAGCCCTGCTCCCCTCCCACGAGGTGACCTGTCTCCCTCTTTTATGCTCCAAGATGACTGATAATGAAGACAGGCAATTACGACTGTCCCTGTCTCCGTTTGGGGACACTGAGAGGTGGGCTCGTTCTACATTGCTAACAGCCATGACGAAAAAGGGAAGCACACAAAAGCTATCATGACATAAAGAAAGCTCTAAAGACCAAAGAACAGCTTACGCTCTTGTTCTGCTTTGTCATTAGAGCTCCCCAGGATGACCTCCAGGGCCTTGCTGGGCTGGCTCTCCCGGGAGGACAGAGCGATGGAGGAGGTTCTGGTAAGTGCCCTGCTTGCTTCTGCCCAGGGTCCCTAGAACACCTGTTGTAACTGAAAAACTCAGAGTGATCCTTGGGGCTGCCACAGGTCCTGAGAATGTGGGCGCCTGATGTCTTAAACAAAATACTGGACAAAGTTGAGTACAGTTCCGCACACAAAAGACAAACTTCTTACACTTATCTCTATTGTATATTCTCAATGCATCTCTTGGCGGAAAACACAAAAGCAGAGGATGTGGTTCAAGACTGGAGACTGGCAATCCTGAAGGTGAGATCATCCCTGTTTCTTGCAGGAATGGGAAGCGGGCCGGAGGTGCTCAGGGAAACAGAGCCCACGGAGCCAAACAAGGCCAGAGTTCCTGGATGGGTGTGTATGTTAGCCCCCGCCTTCCCCAACTGTCATGGTGACTCACAGGAACATTAGCCCTGTTCTCATAGCAGTTACATGGCTGCAAGGAATAAGAAGGGAAGGCCATTAAAGCCCTACAGACACGCCGTTGTAGGAAATGTACATCCACAGGGGTGTCCGGCTGGCTCAGCCACTAGAGTGTTCGACTCTCCGTCTTGGGGTCCTGAGTTCAAGCCCCACATTGGACATAGAGCTCACTAAAAAAACAAACAAACAAATAAATAAAATTTAAAAAAAGAAATGTCCATCCATAAATATTTATTCACTACTTTGTTTTCAACCTTCTCAAGTGCATAAAATATTTGAGATGACTTTAATGAATGCTTATAAATGATGTAGATAAAATTAAGATCTTAGAAGCACAGGTAGGATGAAAGATTTAGTCCAAAGGAAAAATTACCACGGAGCTATCCAGACTGCAGTCTCACAGATATTA
Source organism: Neomonachus schauinslandi (assembly GCF_002201575.2). Classification (NCBI taxonomy): domain Eukaryota; kingdom Metazoa; phylum Chordata; class Mammalia; order Carnivora; family Phocidae; genus Neomonachus; species Neomonachus schauinslandi. Next base: position 8,242,632 of record NC_058410.1, read on the forward strand.
ATATGAATTCATAGCTACCTACATATTTGATCTGAGCTTCTTGGTGGTCAAAGCAAAAAGGGAAACATGATTACCATTCTCCAGAAGGATACTACACTGATGTTGTTTCTTAGCTCTCCTTGCACTTAGATCTGAATACAATTTCTCTCCTGGTCTTCTTTGGAGTGAATAATGAATGCTTTTTTAGCATAAAAACACCGTAGTCCAAGTACACAGCTTTTTAGAGGTCCAGCTTGGAATGTGCTTAAAACCCTACATAACCTAGGAATAGACCGACAATCTTCAAAATATTTTCCATAAACTCAGATTTCTCTAGGTAGGTTCTTGATAAAAGTCGATCACCAGGCTGTTCAAGGATATAGTCCCAGGCAATTATTTTGTTCTGTATCAGAATCAAAATAAACACAGCTACATGAGTTCCCGGTATCTGAAGGACGTCTACGGCAGCTGCCCATAACAGTCGGTCTGCAACTCTCAGTTTTCTAAAGAAAGCTACCTGACGCTTGGTCCGTGTGTGAGTAATAATACTGCACAGAGGAAATATTCTCTACTGCTTTGACAGGACACAAATTCCACGTAGTGGCACTAAGAAACCACCCACACTGAACAGTTAATTCCTATTTCTTTGAAAGTGACTATGTTCCCATCAAAGAGGAAATGCTCTAATGCGGAAATCGGTGATGAAGACGCAGAGGATGAGCAGCGGCTACTTGGCTGGGTGTCCAAGGCGCGGGAGGGACAGAGAAGCTGTCGCCTACAGAGGGGGCCTCGGGCTACGAGCAGCTCTGGGCCGACCACCACCAATGTGGAGCAGGAGGGGTGGAGCTGGTGGTGGCTCTGAATCCATGAGGCGGGAGATGCGGCTGCTTCCCTAGCCTTCAGGACTCGAGGTCTGTCCACACTTCGCTGCGGGAGCACAGCGCTGCCGGCTCCCCCTGAGCCCGGCCCCGGCCCGGGGGGAGCCCCGCCGCCATCTCCCTGCCCTCCATCTGGCAAGCTGTCCGGGCTCAGATCCCGTCTGGTTCTGTCTGCAGGATGTGGATGCTGTGGGTGCCTGTGAGGATTGCACGCGGCAGTTGTACAAAGGCTTGACAGTCTGCAAGTGACCGCCAGGACCGATAGCCACTGCTGTGGGCGTTTAAAATCTTAATCTCCAGGGCACCCGGGGGGCTCAGACGGTTAAGTGTCTGCCTTCTGCTCAGGTCATGATCTCGGGGTCTGGGGCCATGATCCCTGCTCAGTGGGGGAGCCTGCTTCTTCCTCTGCCCTCTGCCCCTCCCCCACTTGTGCTCTCTCTCTCTCTGTCTCTCTGGGACGCCAAAGCATCATCCCGCTGTCTGCAACACCCCCCTGCCACCCACGCTCCTGGCCCCCGCTCAGAGAGAACAAACCCGTGTCGGGACCAGGCGGAAGAATCTCGCAAGGGCGGGCAATGAGGGAAGGGGCCGTGTCCAGGAGGATAATCAAAGGCAAAGAAAAGCCAAATACAAATGATTGAGGAGAAAGTAAGAAAACAAGCCTGTTACCTTCTTTATGAAAGGATCTGGGAAGAAACAAGGAGAGAAGAATGGAAGTTTGGGACATGAATATTTTTGCCCGTTGCCTATTTTTAGAAGGATATTCCTGTAGGACAGGCCTACATATGGAGCACACAAGAGAAAATAGTTGACCAATGGAAACCCCTTGTTGGTTTCTGATTTTTGGTGCCACTATGTGGCTTTTCTGCTTCTAACAAATGGTTCTAATGATTATAGTCGTTACTATATTGCCGGTCATCTTTCCCTTGGAGGTAACTGAAATGACCCCTTCCCGAATTTTGATAACCTTCTAAAAGTACAGAATTTTTCTAAGAGGTGCCTATTTATCTTGGGGGTACAGTTGCCAAACCGCTTTAGCAGAAATACTAGCTATACACGATACAAATTTGTCAACCTTCTAGATTTTTCTAGTAGCATTTTAAAACTTGATTCTCAGGCAGAAAGTACTGACATTAGAGTGCCCAATTTTAAGTCAGACCCTTTGCAATTCCATATGGAGGGTCATCCATATCCAAGTCTCCTTTCCTTTATTTCGGGGGGGGGTAGAAGGGGGGCTGGGGCCTTCATTACCAGTAGGTCACCTAGTGCTTGACTAACACTCGCATTCCGGGGAGAGTTGCCACTGCCTCTCCAAAACCAGCTGTTGAAGAGGAGTCACCATGGTTCATCTGCAGGTGCATTACAGGGGACGTGGAAGGTTCCAGGAAGTTGTTACCTGTAAGCAGCACTCGGGAAATGTCCATAGGGGTGTGTGTGTGTGTGTATGAGTGTGTGTGTGTGTGTGTGTGTGTGTATTTCACTTGCCTGTATTCCACAAAGGATGTGAAGTAGCTAAGACACATAAATTAAGTAAAAATGTGGACATGGATAAAAGCTGAAATCAGAAGGGCACAGGCAGATTGGGAAAGAAAAGCCAAGGGGAAAGTGCTACAAACACGCAGACCACAGAGTCATCCGGACACCGGCCACTGGGCGCTAAGCTCCCGGGCATCAGAGCGAAGAGAAAAACCCAGCAGCGTCCATGACTTGTGTTCTCTGTCAGCTGACTAGTTCCTGCCTGGGGGGCACAGTGCGGGGAGGGAGGATGTACACACACCCGGGTCTGAACAGGATTTCTACCGTGGATGTTCCCAGTGATACAGTGAGCAAAGACTTTGAGATCAGTCATCAGGTGGTGTTTTTTACGCTTCTGTGGTTCCACACATTTTTGCTGGGATATAATTCACATACCATCACATTCACCCATTTAAAGGGTACAATTCAGGGGCGCCTGGGTGGCACCGTCAGTTGGGCGTCCAATTCTTGGTTTCAGCTCAGGTCTGATCTTGGGGCTGTAGGATCGAGGCCTGCGTTGGGCTCCGTGCTCAGCATGGAGTCTGCTTGGGTTTCTCAATCTCTCTGCCCCTCTCACCCCCATGTGCTCTCTGTCTCTCCCTCTCTTTCTCTCTCAAATAAATAAATCTTTAAAAAATAAAGTGTACAATTCAGTGGGTTTTAGTATATTCACAGAATTGTGTAACCATCCCCACCGTCTAATTTTAGAACACCTTTATCACCCCCAAAAGAAAGCCCATATTCCTTAGCTTACACTCCCCATTCCCCGCAACACAAATCTACTTTCTCCAAGTTACCTATGGATTTGCCTACTCCGAACATTTCATGTAAATACAACATATGGTTTTTTGTGACTGGCTTCTTTCACTTAGCATAAGGTTTTCAATCCATGTTGTAGCATGGATCAGCGCTTTTATTGCCAAATAATATTCTATTGTATCCATAGATCTTACGTCTCTTGTAAAGTTAAGCTGAGAGCATAATTCTGGGGGTGGAGCAGGGGGGAGGCATCAAGTCAGAGGCTTTCTGGTAATCCAGCTGGATCTGTGGAGCTCACAGAATATCTAAGAAATGAAATGCACAGGTAGTCCTTCAAATTATGTTTGCAACTTTGTTCCAGACGGGCGCTTGATCAAAACCAAGCAGTGAGCAGCCCAAGTGCATACTGCCTGAAAAGGTGGGACAGGCAGAGCAGACCTGTGCTGGTTAAGGACGGACACACAGACTTCAAAACTGACAGGTCAGATGACAGGATTAAGGACCTTTTGTGCTAATTTAGGACCCTAACCAAGATTCCTACTTAGAAAGATGACTATTCCATCTGTGTAGGAGGCCCTTGCAGGCCGAGATAGAGTTTTACTTAGCCAACTGTTCTAGATCTTCCCCAGCACGTGAACAAAAAACGATCAAGACCACAAAGCTGTGCAGCAGAGAGCCCATCTCAGGAGGTTGTGAAGACTCTCAGAGCAAAGTAAGCAAGTACCCACCACTATGCCAGAGAAATCTTAATGCATCCATGAGAACCATCCGCTACTATGAATAGGTGGCAAAATGAACCTCTAAGTAGACGCTTGTTCCCTTGCTGACTATACTTGCTGAATAGAGACCAATTAAATTTGGACAAATTATCTGGCATTTTTATTTAAAATCATTTTGGTTTAAAAAAACCATTCTGGGGCGCCTGGGTGGCTCAGTTGGTTAAGCGACTGCCTTCGGCTCAGGTCATGATCCTGGAGTCCCGGGATCGAGTCCCGCATCGGGCTCCCTGCTCGGCAGGGAGTCTGCTTCTCCCTCTGACCCTCCCCCCTCTCATGCTCTATCTCATTCTCTCTCTCAAATAAATAAATAAAATCTTAAAAAAAAAAAAAAAAACCATTCTGGTTTTAAGTGATTTTTTTAAAGGTTTTATTTATTTAAGAGAGAGAGAGAGCGCATGCGTACATGCATAAGTGGGGGTGGGCAGAGGAAGAAGCAGGCTTCCCACCGAGCAGGGAGCCCGATGCGGGGCTCGATTCCGGGGCCCCGGGATCATGACCTGAGCCGAAGGCAGACACTTAACTGACCGAGCCACCCAGGAGCCCCTGGTTTAAGTGATTTTAAAAAGTCCTTCTTCCTGACAATGTTCAGGTTATAGAGCCAATTACCTACTACTTGCACTCCTAGCTTCTGATACTATGAGAAGTTATTTCTCATTTCGGTCTGTGACCCTTTGTTTCTGTCCCAGCAGCCAAAAGCCCTCTTGCCCGTCAGATGCTCCAGGCCTGTCGTTTGATTCATCATTAAACAAATGCTCACTGAGCCCCTACATGTCAGGCACTGGGGATACGACGGCTATCAAGACAACAACCCCACCCTCACGGAGCCCACACAAGCAATAAACAGTGAGGTGCATGCAAGGTGCTACTGAGTGCAGAGCAGAGCAGAGGCACAAGAGCGGGGAGGAGTTATGCGTTAGACGTGGTGGTGGCATGACAGTGGCCTCCCGTAGACGTGACCTTGGATGGAGACCAGTGAGGCGAGGAGGAAAGCCAAGAGGTCTTGGATCTGGAAGGAGGGAAGCAAGTCACTTAGAAATTGTTCCCCACAGCTGTGCCAGAGCCGCGAGGACTGGAGGGGCTCTCGCTCGTCTGCAGTGGGAAAGTACAGGCGTGAGTTGTGAGGCTGGTGGCGCGGCGGAATGAAGCATGTCTGTCCGGTTAGGGTTCAGCCCGAAAAACCGAGCTGCTAAAAGCGTAACAGGAATAAGGGAAGAACCAGGACTGGAGGGGGGAAGTCAGAGGACCCGGGGAAGGCCCCGCTGGAGCGGCCTGGAGTACCGGCGCAGGTGGGCTGCTCAGAGCACACAGGAAACTCCAAGAAGCATCGTGCCCAGCCATCCTGCAGAGGGGCGCCCACGGAGAGGGCACAGCTCTGCAGAAGCTGGCTGGGGCTCCTGATGACGGGCAGGGCCACAGGCCAGCGTGGCATTTGCATCCACCGCTCAGCACCTGTCTCGGGATGAGGGTCGAGGAAGGGGGGACAACAGGGAAACAGCCCCGAATGTGTCAGACTTTCCCTGCTCCTGTCTCGAGTTCCCCTTCTGCACTTGCTGAATGCGAGCTTGTCGCAGGGACGTAAAGGAGCTCCACGCCCCACCTGCGTGTGCCTGTAGCAACCACCCCTGGGGCACCCCAGGAAGGCTTCGTGGAGGCTCTCAGGCTGGCTGCCAGACCACAACCAGGCGGCTTTCGGGGAAGGTGCCCGTGGTTTGGATTTGGTGGGTGACACGCTGGAGGCGTGGGGTCAATGACAGCTGGGAGCTTGCAGCTCCAGTTCCACGGAACTGAACTCGGCAGGTCCCCGGGGTCCTCAGACAGTAGAGGTGACCGAAATCTTCAGTAATCAGCACTTTGAATGAAATGTCATGCTGTTCGAAATCTGCCCGCTGGTAGGTTCTGACTCCCTCCCACCCGACTGCCCCGATCAGACACGATAATCGTGCCCGCCGAGTGTCGCGCTGCAGCAGGTCTCGAGCCCCCGTACAGCTGGAGAGAGGAGGACTCCGCCACGGAGTGTGTGCGCTTCCACCTGCCAAACGGTAAGACCGCTTGTGCTCCACCCAAAACACACTGGGAGCATCAGCAGTCCGCAACCTCAAGCATCCTGCCTGTAGGTCCGGGCACGGCTCGCTTCGGGCCGGCCTTCCAAGGCTGGTTTTAGGCTGTTTTTATCCCTGTCACAGTCAACACTGACGTTGAAAGGGAAATGGTCAGTCTCCAAATGATGTCAATCATTCACTCTTATCACTAACAGGCTGAGCATTAACCCAGATGTGCATATTTATTGGTAAGTTGTGTGCTGACCTAATGTACTGATATGCACATGAGAAAATGAAACTTTGAAGGGTAAGGAAAACAAATATAAATGAGGCTCTCCTATTTCCTTTCCAAACGCCAACGAAGGTCTTGGGTTTTGGCACAAGCCCGACCCCCAGGTAAGTAAATAGGCCCCAATGCAGGCAGTTTTTAAAACGTACGGAAAGGACCCCATTTGGCCTGCAACGTAACAGCCAGGTGTCTAAGATTCCGTTAGAAATAACTTCGGGTGTGACCGCAGGGTGATCCTATGATGGCATTTGGTGAAGGAACGCAGGAACACTGGAACACTTCCTTGCCCGGTGACATTCCCTGGTTTTGCCAGGGGATCCTCACAGAGCCAGCAAAGGAACACTCTCTGAGCTGAGCTGCAGGCAAGGCCTCCTCAGGGCCTCCCTGACTCCAGACAGCTGCTCTGTGGGGATCCAGACACGGTCCCCTTCCTCCAGGGGATGCAGCGCCTCGTCAGAGCGCACGGCCTGGAGAGTGCTGCCCGGACTCCAGGCCCCGCCTCCTGTTGGCGGCCAGGTCCACCTGGGGTGGCGTGATGGGACCCCAGCTGGGCCCACGGGGGCGAGCGGGGAAGCAAAGACGCTGCTGATGGGGGACGCGCCCAGAGCCCGGGTGGTGGCTGCTCCTTCTGGTCCCTGAGCCCATGAGGCCCCTCGGGGCGTCGGCATCTGAGCGATCCAGCAGCACCCAGTCAGCACTCGGCAGCCCCTCCTGGAGGAACTTTCCTTTCCCAGTTTACTCCCCAATGAAGCCTTTCTCAAAACTAAAGCATTTTTTGGGCAATACACTAACCACGTAACATCCTGTAAAAATGGAACCACGTGCCAGGAGACCAGGCAAGGGGGCGGCATGGAGGAGCCCAAGCGCCCCAGCCCTCCGCCTGACCCTGGGGCGAGACTCACCTGCTGCCTCACCTGAGTCGCTAACCACCAATAAATGACAAACACTATCTTGACAATGAAAAGACAAATGTCCCCTTCTCACAGGCACTGAAATAACACAATTTCAACGTACTCCCATGGCGACGCCACGCTTCTAGCTGCTCAGGCCCAAGACCACACATCCCCAACTCCGCTCGCTCTTCAATCCCACATTCATTCTGTCGGGAAGCACAGGGGCTCTAACCGGCAAAAGGCACCTGGATGCAGGGCCCACCACCTCCCACCACTGCCGCTTCCCCTGCCCCATCCCCAGGCCACGGCAACAGCCTCGTAACCCCTCGCCCTCTGTGCCACACAGTCTGAGCCATCCCTTTACAACCGAAACTGGAATTAAGATAAAAATTTTAAAAATTAAAAAAAAAAAAACCGGGCGCCTGGGTGGCTCAGTTGGTTAAGCGACTGCCTTCGGCTCAGGTCATGATCCTGGAGTCCCGGGATCGAGTCCCACATCGGGCTCCCTGCTCAGCAGGGGGTCTGCTTCTCCCTCTGCCCTCTTCCCTCTCGTGCTCTCTCTCTCAAATAAATAAATAAAATCTTAAAAAAAAAAAAAACAAAAAACCTAAGCCAGCCGTGCCCTCCCCGGGCCTCAGTCCTCAGATAAAAGCATCACCAGGGGGGCGCCTGGGTGGCTCAGTTGGTTAGGCGACTGCCTTCGGCTCGGGTCATGATCCTGGAGTCCCGGGATCGAGTCCCGCATCGGGCTCCCTGCTCGGCGGGGAGTCTGCTTCTCCCTCTGACCCTCCCCCCTCTCATGTGCTCTCTGTCTCTCTCATTCTGTCTCAAATAAATAAATAAAATCTTTAAAAAAAAAATTAAAAAAAAAAGCATCACCAGGGCCTCGCCTGATTCACCCTCTGCTGCTTCCCTGCCCTCGGCTCCTACCTCACCCCCCTGGGCAGGCACTCCCCAGCCCCAGGGCTTTTGCAGCAAAGCCCCTGCTCACACAGCACCTCTGCGAGCCTCCTGAACACCCTAAGGTTGCAACCTACTCCCGTCTTGCAGTTTTTCCACTGCCAGCTCGGAATGACCTCACGTCCCCTTTCATCTTGGTCGTGTCTGCCTGTGCTTTCCTGGCCGCAGGCCCCAGCACCGGAGCAGTGCCTGACGCAGGGCAGGTGCTGAGCGAGGGTTTGTGGATGAAAGACTATGCGCTCTGAGATCCGTACAGGGTTCAAACAAGTATGTTTTAAAGAGCAAGTCCGAAATGGTATTAAGGGAGAGAGAGAATGAGTGCCTGACTTTTCTGTTTTCTGCAACATATATTTTATTTTTAAAAATGTATAAACTCTGGCTTCTAAAGAGTCCGCAGCAGCACATTTCACATGAGCGTGGGTCTCTCCGGGATCGCACAGGCAGTGACGGCCCGTGCTTCTCCACAAGACTGAGGATGGGGCAGGAGGCCGGGCAGGTCCATGGGAGGCTAAAGGAATCATCCTTACAAGTTCATGAGCAGAAGCGTCAGTGCCCTTGACAGAACGGCCAGAGCTCACTTTGGAACCGCCTTCCCTGGGCTCCCACTGTCGCGAGCGCGCTTCATTTCCGTGGCTCCACTCCCGGATGGGGCCAGGCTCCCAGCAGTCAGGGCGCACACCCTGGGAGGACTGGGGCCCAAGTCTACACCAGGGGAAGTGAGGACAGACTGGGCTAGAGGGTCGGGGTGGCAGTAGGGTGGGCGTTATCCTGTAACCCGGCGTGCGGAGCAGGCTGGAGCGGGGTCGAGTGTAAACAACAAAGTGGGCTGAGCCCACGTCTCCCCCTGTAGTCTCTTTCCCAATGTCAGGACCTGGTACTTCTCTTTAGGAAAAGGGATCAAGGCAAATGATAGCAAGAGTTCAGACAGCAGGGGTTGGGGGAGGGAAACCTGTGTGTGGGAGCTGCCTCGTGTTGACCCTCGGCTGACACTATGGAAGCACCGTAGCATTTCAGAGACCACAGCAACAGTGTGGGGTCCCCAGCAGAGGCTGTGGGTCACTGCCTGCAAGCCTGGCCTCCAGCAAAGCCTGCTTCAGCCTCTGCTTTGTCATCGTAAGGTGGGGGTTACACACACTTACCTGGCAGGACTGCGGTGAGCGAACTAAAACAGCGCTGCTGGAGAACGTGGCGGGCAGAATACTGGCCCCCAGAGACGCCCACATCCTAATCCCAGAAATGGGATTATGGCATCACGTGCAGCAAAAGGGACTTAGCATTTTAATTAGATTGCACTGGATTTCCAGACAAATTTATGGAAAATTGCACCAGAGATGCTTAATGGTTAGAAAGTAACAGGCTTTGTTTTTTCCTTAGGAAGTATTCCAAAGTTGATCACAAATGAATTTTTTTTTTTTTTTTTTTTTAAGTAGGCTCCATGCCCAGTGTGGAGCTTGAACTCACAACCCTGAGATCGAGCCCGGAGCTGGGATCAAGTGTCAGACACTTAACCGACTGAGTCACCCCAGGTACCCCAATGACATGAACTTTTATCTTTCAGAGAAAATGTACTTGAAAGATATGAAAAGGCTAATTTTATTTTATTTCTTTCTTTTTTAAAGATTTTATTTATTTATTTGACAGAGAGAGACAGAACACAAGCAGGGGGATTGGGAGAGGGAGAAGCAGGCTCCCGGCAGAGCAGAGAGCCCGATGCGGGGCTCGATCCCAAGACCCTGGGATCATGACCTGAGCCGAAGGCAGACGCTTAACGACTGAGCCACCCAGGCGCCCCAAAAAGGCTAATTTTAAGATGACCGTTCTAAGACTGCTCTTTCCACCCATGATCTTTCTTATGCTAAAAATCTCATCGGTTACAAACAAGATTCAAACACTCTAAGAGCAAGAGCCGGGGTCAAGTCACTTCTACATGATTGGCGGTCGTAAGGACATCCTAGGCCAGGGACACCTGGGGCAGCCGTGCATTCTTTTCCTTGACTGCAGAGGCAGAACCATGTCAATTATGCAGAATGAGGAGACTCCCCATTTTTAAGGTGCCTCAATGAGCAGCATCAAAGAGATCAAAGTCCATTCCAAGTAGCACGGAGGCTCCAAGCACAGGGAACTCTGGCTCCCGGGGACACAGAGCCCCCCCCCCCCCGATTCCGTGGACTAGAGAGCCGAGTGCCCACCTGCGAGGGGACAGACCAGGAGCCCGGCCACACAGCCCAAGCGTTCTAACAGAGGCAGGAGAAGCCCAACCCCTGAGGGGGCCACCAGGACAGCAAAGATCCAGAACCTAGAGGAGACGCCAGCTGAATGGAGTCTCAGGGGCGAGGGGAATGAGCCAGGCAGAGGGATGAGGAATGATGCTCAACATGGCTACAGGACAGGAGCAAGCAGGAAGGTGAGGGGCTCAGGAGCCAGGGTGCAGAGTCTGTGGAGGGACTCTGAGCAGGAGAGGTGCAGGGAGGGCAGGCGGCTGGGGGCAGGCTGCAAGCCCGGCCTGTGAGCCGGTCTATGGTGAAGGCAAACATGGCTGAAAGGGGAGAATGGGCCAGAGCCACAAGGCGAGGCAGAGGGAAGGGGGGAGGGTAGAGCACCTGGTCTACGTTTTTGCTTTGGATTTTTCATTTAACGATGGGATAAAAGAACTACATGAAAAGCATGGGGATGAAGACCTAGACAAGATGAGGAGAAAGCAGGATGAGGGCAGCAAAGAGCCCACGACCGGGACCCCACGCCCACCCGGCCCCCCGGGCCTCTCCCTGCACTCGGCACTTCTGAGCAGCACACTGATCAAGAATCTGATCACAGTCACGGGCTCCCAGCAGCTCCCCGCCCCCGCCGCCCCCCCTCCCTGCAGCAGGGACGGCAGGCAGTGCGGCCGGCGTCCCCACCGCCCGAAGGCAGCCCGCGTCCGCCAGCGGACGGCCCACTGCAGGTGCACGCAACAGCGGGCCTGCAGACGGGCCAACGGGCGAGTAACTCCCTTCTCCAGAACCACACAAGCCAGTTGCTCCAACCCTGGAAAGTCAAAACGGTGACTCGGTTCACTCTGCCAAGGGCTTGTTCACTTCTCACGTTTGCTTACCGAATGTGGAGCTCATCTAGCGAGACAGCCCCAAAAGCCCCCAAGAGAAAAGGGAGTGCTCCTCAGTGTATACAAAGTTACACTCAGTGGGGGGCGGGGGGACCTCACTAGGATGCCTTTTGGACAAACGGGTAAAACTTCCTTCCCCCCGCCCCCAGAGAGCAGGCCTTCACTGGTCCAACCACGAGCTGCCCCACTGGTCACTCACATCCCTCAGGACGGGCCTGGGGCTTCTGGAATGGCGTCTGCCCCCCACTAGCGATTCCACTTTATGGAGGAAACTCCTCCGCACCCGCCCCTCACCCTGAATTTAAGGAGGCTTTGCTAAATCGGTAAGTGAAGTTCACGGTTGAGGAAACAGCCCAGCCAAGTTCAGCTCCCGATAGAGAACAGCTATTTTATATACACACACACACAGCTGGGTGAGGCGTAGAGCAGCGTGGCCCCTGGCGTGGCCCAGTGCAGGGGAAACAGAGTGACCAGATTGTATCTGGCCTCAAAAGGTACGCAATCTTTGCTTCTGAAGTGAATGTTAAATACTGTAAACCATAAAACATCACCAATGCACATGGACACTTAGCTTCATTTTTTCCCCCTTTACTAAACTCAGGCTGGTAGGGATTTAGGTCTGGGGAAGGGCCTAGCGGCCAATAATTTCTCTCCCAGAAATAATGGAGCCTTTGGCTCACCTACTGTCCAGCTCCCGTGCTAGCTGTCTGGGCAGGAGACCCTCTGGGGGTCTAACCTAAATTCCCAGAGGCGAGGACTTCTCCCCATTCAAAGAAAAAAAAGCTCTGGCCACAAAAGTACCACATCTAAGGAATTCTTTATCGTTGATAATCATTACAGAATTTCACCTTCAAAACAAAGTTCCTCATAAGGACCACACAGATTGGCCTGCAAGTAAAAATATGACTTACACAAACAAAACCCACAAAAAAAACCAAACGGATGGCTGTCCCAGGGAGGTGCAGAGATAGGACAGAGGCTGCCGGCTGCACTCAGTGGCCAGGTCTTCCGAGGAGAAGTGCCAGGAGGGCCCAGGTGATGACCACGCCACACACCCTGCAAGACAGAGAGGTCAGCGGTCCTGGACGGCGGCGGGCTGTGTGAGAACGGGCAGGTCCAAAGCCAGACACGCAGGCCAGCTGGTGTCACTGCTCACCCAAATGTTCCTGTCTTCCCATCATTCTCCCAGCATGAACTTCTGCCTTGAGGGCAGAATGGCTTTCGGACACATGCAGACGAGTCATTTTCCTAGTGATTTACATCAGAGGTTGACGGATGGAGAAAAGATTGCCTAGGGGCCATTTTTCTTCAAGCATGCGGTTTTCTATAGATACGGCTCCTAACCAGCAAGCCAAAATCCTCAGAGCAATTCCACCTTTCAGTTACGCAGGCCAAAAACCATGATTCAAACTCGACCCTGCTCCAGTTGGTCCTTGATCCCCCTTTAGCGCCCCACTCTGCCAGCCGGCAGCCCAAGCCCCGACCGGACGGTCCGCCCGCCTGCCTCCCCAGCGCTCTGCGTGCTCTGCAGTCTGCCCCACACAGAGCCAAGAGTCCCACCTCTCTGAAAATCTCCAGCTACCTGCAGTTTCTCCCACAGTCCTCCACTCCACCAGGCCCACGTTCCTCCCCAGCCTCTCCTCGTGGTCTTCTCACGGCCCCTCGGCATCCCGGACACCTCCCCACTCAAGGGCCTCTGCCCCACTGCCTGGCCAGTCCTCCCCAGTGCTCTCCCTGGCTTGCTCCCTTACCTCCTCGGAGACTTTAATGGGGTCCCCATCTCTTCCCTTAACCGGTAACCCCTCCTTCTGGCCCCCCACTCCTACCTCCTGACCTGCTCTTATTTTTAATAAATGCTTGTCACCTGATCGATCCTCAAATTCACTTGTTCACGGTTACCTCCCACTGGAGGGTGAGTTGTAGGAGAGCAGGGATTTTGTTTTATTTGCGGATGAAGCCTAGAACCTATGACACTACCCAATCCAGCAGACGTTCAGTAAATGCTCGTCCAGTGTTACTGAAGGACATTCAGGTCGCCGTACTTGGGAATGACTCCTTTACAACATACGCTGGTGGGCTGCCTGGCTGGCTCAGGCGGTTGAGCATCCGACTCTTCGTTTCGGCTGAGGTGGTGACCTCGGGGTCGTGAGACTGAGCCCCGCATCGTGCGTGCTCTGTGCTCAGCGGGGAGTCTGCTCCAGATTCTCTCCCTCTGCCCCTCCCTCCGCTCGTGTGCACGCTCAAATCCCCCCCAGCGAGCAAACTCTGCAGCCACGGTCCCGGGCACACTTACTGTAACAGGCAGTTGATGTTCGGGGAGTGCCTCCAGTACCGGTAGAGGGACACCTGCAGGCTGGGGTGGCCCCTGTACTCCTTCAGGATGCTCCGGGCACTGCCAACAGACAGTCTCAGGTCAGGCATGCAAGTGTCAGCCCTGCTGCTCCAGGCAGGCTCCAAGTGGCCGCAAAGAGACAGGGTGGCTGAGGGGCACGGGGGTGGGCCAAGCGCCGAGGCACCTACTCCTTAAACTTGTTGGTCAAGAGCAGGAACTGGCTCCGCGAGAGTCGCCGCACATCGAACTTGCAGAGATTCTGAAACTCACGATAGACTTGCTGCTCGCTGACCCCAGGCCACCTCCGGACACGGAGGAGGAGGATGGGAGGTCGGATACTGGGGCAATCTGGACCCGAGAAATTCTAGAAGGCAGGGAGAAGAAGAGAGGAGGTTTTCTGCACTTCCTATGGACTAGGAAGGCTACCGGGCTGCTTCCCAGCACATGCCTCTGAGTAGGGGAAAGGGGCAAAAAAAAAAGGCTACTCACAATCTTAGGGACCCCAGCTCGGATAAGATTCACCTGGTTCACATAGGGAGCGAGCACATCAAGGTAGAGAGAGAAGGAGGGCTCAGGCATGGGGCCAGCACTACAGGGACAGAGAAAAACCCCAAAGCATGCAGGCACACCAGCGGTCAAGCACAGGTCCTCAGCCACAGCAAAGGGTCTGGGGACGGAATAGGGGAGGGTGCCGCCTCAGACCACTCTCCCCTTCCTCCTTCCAAATCGGCAGACTCCCCCAGCTGACCAATCCCAGAGCGCCCTCTGGGGCCCCAGCCACAGCTGAGCTTTCAGGGGTCACCATCTGTCGGTGACACTTGGATAAAGATTCCTTGACAAGCATCAGCAATGGGCTCAGAGAATTAGTGAGAAGCCACGGTCCAAAGGTCCACTTGACAGGACATCGCTCTCAATCCCGAATGGCCGTCCCTCAGCCCTCATTCTTGCGTGCCTGCCTCCATGCAGACATGACCACGTGCCGGAGCCCAGGTCCGGGGAAAAGCACGGGCCTTGGAGCCAGGCAGGCCCGGGACGCCATGGAACTTCTCTACATCTAGGAGGGTTTTTAGGTCAGGAGGATTAGAACACAAGGATGGAAGGCACCCAGGTGCAGGGCATGAGGGGCTCCCCCATCAGGCACACGTGTACCTCCCAGTCGGCACTCAGATGCTGTCAAAGCACAGGAAAGAGTGAGAGAGCAGACTTATTTAAGTTATAAGCCTCACATCAATAGGTTATAGAGTATACAGCCATTACTAAAATGGAAAGATATAGGTAATACCAAAGTTAACAGATTAGTAAAATTAATAAAAATTTTGGACTAGTCTGAAAAGGTTTCCAAGTCAGCCTCAAAGACCCTGTTACAATTTTGATTCGCTCCTTCACCAAGCCTAAATCCTATTTAACAAATGCACACACCAAGGATGGTGGCCTAGAACGCATCTTCCAAGTGTGGCCTTGGTGCCTAGGAGCCTGGTGCCGTTACCATGGGGAAATGCATTTAAGATTCCGGTTTGGGGTTTTAAGAATCTCTCCCCTATATGCCTTATTCCGAGTCACTACCCTTTTCCGCAGCTTGTGTGGACCCCAAGGATGTGCCCTCCCACCTCACTGATTTCCATGGTTACGAGAAACAGGTGGATAACAAAGCCTGCATACCAAACACTGTGAAGCACCGAGGCAGGTGTGAGGCCCTGCACCTGACCTTACTGCCTTGGCCTCCGTGGATCTGCCCAGTGCTGAGAAGGGCCCTGGCCCAGCTCAGAGGAGGCCGGGGCAGTAGGAAAGGCCATCCCGCACCGCCCGTGTTTGGGAGAGCCACAGGAGCCCGGAGGTCCTCGCTTACAGCGAGGGCTCAGGGAATTGGACCACAGTTCCGGGAACAGAAGGAAGGAACACTCACCGGTGTACTCTCCACAGAAGCAAGTGTGCCACTTTCAGAAGAACTGGGGGGGAAAGCTAGAGATGTAACACACGTCCAGGCTCAACCACAGCACCCCATCAAAATACGCAAACTCCTGCTTTATGTCTGTTATGCACAACCCACCTGGAAATAAATGGGGAGCCTCGGGATGGTGGGGATTATCACAAATAAAGCAGGAGTCCCCCTTTCAGAGGACGGCAACGCTCACCTGATCCACAGAGGAAGGCATCGTACGCGGCCTCGTGAGGGTACTTGGTCTCAACTGAAGCAGCGTTCCAGAAGGAGAGAGCAGGGCACAGCCATCAGAACATGGCCTGCACAGGGCTCTCTCCCCCACCCAGCTGCACACCCGCACTGGCCGTACACACACCACCGACAACCATCATTCCTCCAGAGATGTGTGTGCCCTTCTCCCCACCCACGCCTGTCTTCACCCCGGTCCCCCCAGAGCAGCAGGAAGCCGAGGCGGAGAGCCTCCCGGCAGGCCAGCCACATGTCCAGGGGGAGGTGACCCCCAGGAGCTGCGATGCCTTCTGGGGTGGCTCCTTTGTAAGGGGGGTACCTGGAGCAGACAGGAAAACGATGGAGCACTCCATGTGGCCCTCCCACACACCTGCCCATGGGGAGGCCAGGCCTCCACTCTGGTACCTCAATACTCTGCCGCCCACGGAGCAGCTTATGCGCACAGGAACATACCATATTTTTCACACTTGCTTGCGTGAATAACCACTGGCCCGGAATTTTTGGTAGGATTCAAGTCACTAGTAGAGAAGAAAAACAGGATAGAGAGTCACCGCAAGTAAGCCCTTCTTGGTCTCTCCTCACCATGTTAACGTAAGTAAAAGGGTCCTCAGGACTGGGGTGCCTTTTTAAAAAAAAGACAAACAGGAACAGGCGGTAGGATCTTGGTAGGTAGACCAGGGCAGGTGAAGGAGCACACCTGGGCCGGAGGCTGCAGCCGGGCTGCTCTGCGCACCTGCCACACGCTGAGCCAGACCCGAGGCACCAGGACACATGCGACACCGGCTCTGCCTGCAGAGCTACCCCGTGGCCCAAAGGGCAGGTACGGGGCTGGTCCCGCTGCTGCAGCGCCCCAGGCACGCACGGAGCACCCGAGGATAGGGAGGCTGCGGGCTGCAGGGACGGAAGGCTTCTTGAAGCAGGCAGTACCCCAGGAGTCCCGAACCACAGGAACTCGCTCAGCTGAAGCCATGGGGAGGCGACCGGCATCTCGAGCACGGAGAGCACGCAAAGGGAGTGAGGGAAAGGGAGCGAGGCCTGACAGCGCTGCCAAGGCGAGCGGTGTGGCTGAAGCCCCCGTGGGAAGGGCAGGGGCCAGGAAGAGAGCTCGGATGATCTGTGGTGGGGAGACTTCAGGAGCATCGGGAAGACGGACCAGAAACCTGGCTCAGTCAGGTTCATGCTTTGAAAGATCACTCCAGCGACAGTACGCAGTGAGCCAGGCCAGGCCAGGCCAGGGGATACCCGTGGCGCCTCTATGGTCCCTGGAATGAAAGAGGCCGGGGCGGAGGCAAGGATGCTGGGCACGCAGGGGCAAGGCAGACCTGACAGGCTCCAGAGACGCTCAGGGCATCAGACAGACAGGAGTCCATGGACTAGAAGACGTGGCTGGCCCAGCCCCGGCCCTGGCACAGGGGATGGCACTCAACGAGGAAACCTTCCCTTTGTTTTCCGACAAAGCCTCTTAGAACCTGGGTGTGTGCCGAGCACCTCTGCACCGCTCGTTTCCCCATCTGTCCAGTGCATGTGCCCATTCGGTTTCAGGCCGCCGGTCACAAGGCCAGCAGTGGACGCCACACAGACACGGGCCGAGCGCAGGCACCGGTCCAAGTCCTTTCCCGCGTGCGAGCACACTCGTGTCCACGGCCACCTGCGAGCTCCCCGCAGTCATATCCTCAGGTCACAGGTGGTACAACGGAGGCTCAGAGAGATTCGGTCGTTGCTCACAAGCCAGCGGGTGGCAAAGCCGGCCTTTCAACCCAAGCAGTCTCGATTCAGAGCCTGTGCGTTTCCAACAAAACCCTCACATTTGTGCACGGCCCCTGTGGCCATCAGGACTTCACGAGAGTTGCAGGCACAGAGGTGGGTTTGAGGGACGGAGAACGACGCCAAGTTAAAGGTGCCTGTGGCCGCGTGGGGCAGGAAGGCCCGGCAGCCAGGCAGCGAGTGAAGGGCTGTCCTGGAGGTCTAAATGGTCACGGACGGCAGTAGCTGAAGCTAAGGGAGTGCATTTGGTCACCCAGGGACACGATAATGAGCAAGGAGCGGGTCGAGGAACGACCCTGAAGGGACTTAAGGGATGGGTGGAAGAACAAGAGCCCACAAGGAATGGACTGAAAAACCATAAAACCCACCAGAAATCCGGGGAAGGGTACCACCGAAGCACGGGTGGGGAGAGGCTGAGGGTGCCAGGCTCCAGAGAGCAGTCACCATGCCCATTCCTCGGGCCTCCCATGCATCGGCCCTCGGCTGGGACGACGGAGGAGTCTGCCCCGGGCAAGCTCACGAGAGCAAGTTCCATGAAGGAAGAGAACCTGACCTCCGTGGGTCACGGCCGCATAGAGGCCCCTGAAGAGGCATGTCGCAAAGAGAAGAAGGAAGACCGTGGTAGCGAGCGCACAGAGTCAGGAGGGGGGCTCTGCAGTTTGAGCGAGGAGAACAAGGCTGATGGCGGGCGAGGGGAGGGGAGGGGAGGGGAGAGGGCCAGGCTGGAAGCCCCGCCAGGGACACCGCCGAGCCAGTGGAGGGAGGACCACGGGCCTGGAGGCCGGACAGGCGGGCGCAGGGCAGCCCTTCCCACCTGGGCCCCCCACACAGGAGGCGCTCATGTGTCCTGGCTGCTGGGAGAGACCCTGACAAAGACAACACCACAAATGTCGGCAGGGCAGGGAGTGGACACTGCCTGCATTTGGCCTTGGAGTTTCTTCCTGGAAATGGGGACCTGGGGGCGGGGGGCATTGGAGGAAGAACATGAAGCACGAGGGCCCAGAGGAGACTACCACGCACTGCACTGCGGGGGGGCGGGGGGAGGGAATGCGGTGGTCAGAGGACTGTCACCAAGAGAGGAACAGACCCATTCTCCTTTCAGAAAGGTGCCACCTTCAGCTGCCATGATGCCCCTTTCTCTCCGCTGCTCGGGGTTTCCTGGTCCTCCCAGTTGGGGAGGAAGGAACCAAGCTCCCCAGACCCTGGCACTTCCCAGGCATCGTGTCCCCACTAGCACGACCCGGCCTCAGTCAGAGCTCTAAGGGGAGGTGGGAGCTGCTTCTACAGAAAGGTCAGGGTCATCCCTAGTATTGGGATCATTCATTCACTCAAGTGTTTGGGGTGCACCCTCCAGCCCCGTGGCAGGCCCATGACAAACACCAGGGTCCGGATGGAAAACAGCCCGATCTGCTGGAGCTTACCTCGCCAGTAATCAGACACAGATCAAGAGAAATTAAACCCTGGCCACCAGAAACCACCACATAATTCAACAGCTGTAGGTATTTCATGGGTTTCTGCCCCTCTAGATAGGGTGTACCCACCTCAGCACTAGGAACACTGCGGGTTGGGGAATTTTTGGCTGTTGGGGGCTATTCCTGTGCATCCTGGCCTCTACTCACCAGATATAGCCCCCATTTGTAACAACCCAAAATGTCTCAACATTGCCAGATGTGTCCTGGGGAATAAAATCCCCTCCACTGAGAACCTTTGCTCTAGGAGCAGCTCAAAAAAAAAAAAAAAAAAAAAAAAAAGGCTTCCTTACCTGTTTAGGACTTCATAAACTTCTGAAAGATTTGAAACCCTTGGGAAATTCAGTTCCTAAAATTATGGAAAACAAATCAGGGAGAATAAAACTTGTGCTTTTGTTATCTGCTTCGAGTATTGCCAAATGGCCATTAAAGGAACATGGAAAATAGTTCTATAAACCCCTCTTTCTATTCAAACATAAGTGTCCTCATTCCTTGATCAGGATGTCCAGGCACCTAATGATCTTGGGTTTCCTAAAAGGTTCCCAAAAAGCGAAGCTAGAAAAACTGCAACAGCTCCTACAGCCTTCCTTCAAAGACATGTGCTTAAGTGGTTCCATGAACATACGCCTCCAAGGCACCAGGCCATGGCCAAGGACACACTCGTAGGACACCAGGTGCTCTGAGAACCAGAGCCTTGGGACATGCCAGGTCGCCGTAGAGCTCATCTCCTCTTGTGTGACAAGGAGTCCACGTGGGTCCTCTCAGATCAGCCCACGTCCTTCCTGCTTCACGCTAGGACTCTGCCACACGGACACGAGCAGCATCACAGAAGTGTTCAAGAACTAGAAACCGGGGTGGTTCAGCAATGAATGGGCTCCGGGCAAGGATGTACCAGGCAACCCAGTGCCATTTCTGTGGCTCCCTTATTGGATAGTTAACTTCAAGCGACCAGCTTCAGGCTTTAAAATGCTGATCTGATTTCCCTTTCTCTGTTCCTCAGTTTAACTTCGAAGAATCATTTAAGCCAGTGGGGTGCCTCCCTTCTCCATGTGTGGTTCACACCCTAACTGCACTGCACAAGCCCCTGGGAGCTTTTGAAATACAACCCCCCCCCCCGATCCCTCCAAACCACTGGGAGTTGGTGGTGGGACCCAGGTGTCAGGATTTGGCTTCCCAGGTGATTGTAATGCACTTTACACCTCAGTAAAGATTCTTCAGAGACTCCTGCACCCTGATGCTCTTGGAGCTGGCTGCAAATACTCCTCACACATACCTCAAGCTCCAGCACAAGCTCTTCTGTGGAGTGCTTATTTAGATCAGACAAGTTCCATATACCTCATTCAAAACATGGGAACTCGAATGAGGGAAGGAAAACACTCAGAAGCTAATAAGATAACCCAATGTTAAAACACAAAGAAGCCAATACTGGTTGTAAAATAGGAGAAAAGGGTTCCAGGAAAGATTTTTAAAAAGAGACAAAGTGAAGTGTGATTGGGACAAAGCACTCCTTAACCCAAAGCAGCCCCGTTCCTTACCTTCCAGATATCCTTGGTCACGTTCTTAGTGTCAATGAGAACAGGAAACAGGTTGTGGATATTCAGCTTAAATTGATCATAGCTTTCTGAAGGAAAAGACCAGATAGAAGGGAGTTTGTTGGTAAAACATGGGAAGATTCTCCAACCTAGCTTGTCACCAACACTAACAAAGCAAACAAAATGGGAATTAAAAACGTCCTTTCTCCTAAATCATTAAGAATTGACAGATCTCAAACCAACCTGCCATCACACCATTCATGGTGGTGAAAGCCAAATGGCTTTCCAAATTCAGGATATCGTCTATGGTCAAGGTTAATGTAGTTTGCAAGGTTCTAGCCAATGGAAAAAGAGAGAAAGAAGTGCTATTGAAAAGGCAGATATGAAGGGCGCCTGGGTGGCTCAGTTGGTTAAGCGACTGCCTTCGGCTCAGGTCATGATCCTGGAGTCCCTGGATCGAGTCCCGCATCGGGCTCCCTGCACGGCGGGGAGTCTGCTTCTCCCTCTGACCCTCCCCCCTCTCATGTGCTCTCTCTCATTCTCTCTGTCTCAAATAAATAAATAAAATCTTTAAAAAAAAAAAAAAGAAAGAAAAGGCAGATATGAAATCGTCACTTACAAGGGACTATTCAGAGACGATCCAAGAAAAATCAACTAAAAATTGTGAGTGAAGTACCCTGATAAGGAACTGAGCTATCGATTGGTTTATTTATCAAAGGCCTACCTGCACACAGTTTAAAGAGGTTTGCTGCGAAACCAACCAACACAAGCCTTGCTCTCCTCTTCCCACTCCCCAGACAAGCACTTTCCAGTCCTTTTCTCTGGGTGTTTGTTCCCGGATTGCTCAGCTGTGCTACGGGCGATTTCCCCAGTTTTAGGCACCTACGTGGCTTCCTACTGTGTAAGAGGACTCCTGACTCAGCCCCGGACCGCACCTCCTTGCTCTCGTGGGGCCAGGTCACATTCCCCCCCCACGCCGCCACCTTTCCTTTCCTACCCAGCTCTTGTTCTCCCTGCAATTTTGTTTTGTTGTCTCAGTTTTTCTGGTCATGGCTTATGAATTTTACCCCAACTTCTCCCCCAATTTCCTCAATATGCTCAAACTAAGGTGTTTTATCAATTCATTTCTTGGGGAAATCTTAGAACCGTCTCACCCTCTTGATCTAGATAGTGTACATTACTTCATTTAATCCCTGATACTAGGATATTGGTACCATTACTACCCCCCATTTTATAGGAAGCAGAGGAAGTGCTTTGCTGGAGCTCACACACGTAACAAGGGGTGGAATGAGGAGCCACACATGGCTCCCAAGTCCATGCTTTTAACGGCTACATGACCCCGTTGTACATCCACCCAGGGCACCATCAGTCATGGAAAAGTATGGCCCAACCACAAGACAAGGCCACACAGCCACTGATATGGCATTTATTAGGCCAATGACACAAATGCTTTCGGTAAGTGAAAATATAGCCAAACATAAAATCACCTATGTAGTGTGATCTAATTTGTGAGAACTCACAGAGGAAAAAGCAAAGTGTTGGGATTATAGCTGAGATTGAAGGCAGCATCTCTCCTGCTCACATTTCTGATTTTATAAGGTTTTATACGAGGATCTGGGACAACTTCCATAATGGGGGCCAGAGTATCCATTCAAATGTAAGTTTTTCTGCCAGAAAGGCACCTGGCTTCCACTCCGCGAAAATGGGAACAGGCACAGAGATGCTGGGATTCTGCAGAAGCCAGCGGATCATGAGGAGATAGCACAGGAGGACCCTGGCCCCCACCCCCTCTCAAGGTGGCCAGTGAAGATGGAGAGGGGGATGGCAGGTGTGCCCGTACCTGGGAGCGGCCGGAAGAACTTCTCGTGCAGATGCAGCAGGTCCATCATCATATTGTGGCCCACTAAGGGCTACTTGGAGGAATCGGCAGGTGGCAGAGAAGAGGTTTAAAAACAGACATCCGAGGTGAACATGCTCTCGCAGAGGGGGTAGCCTTAGAACCCACGGCGATCCTACCACACGGCAGTCCACCCCCCTTCACCCCACCCTCATGAGAGGTGGCCCAACGGCTCTGATGCCAGGAGGACAAGCGTGGTGCAGGAGGGATGTGGGGCACAGGGTCCATGCTGGGGGTCTAAACTGAAGAACTTCCCCCAGCAGTCCTAGGTCAGCTAGTAGTGAAGCGGCCGTGCGCCCAACAGGGGGAAAGGAGCCGCAGGGTTTTATGCGGACACTCTGCCCCAGCTTAACCCACCACAATTTGGGGAAAGCAAGGCTAGATCTAGAAAGCCAGTTACTGACAGGAAAGAACCACTTATCTCAAGGAATCTTATTTTTGTTGGAGGACACAGCATATTTCTATGCTCAGAAATACAAATGACTGCTAGGGATCAGATTTTTTTTTCCCTCCTACCTTCTGGGCTTTCACCAGCATCTGGAAAAAGACCGAAAAACCCCTGGCAGAGAGAAGAATCTTCTCCTTCCAACAGCTGGCTCGATCACAGGAGGTGTTTTCAAGATACCAGCGATGCTGTTTACTCACTTTTTTCACTATTATCTGAGACAAAAGTAGAGACAAGTTCTCTGAATCCTGGGTTCCTGGGAACGAAGCCAAAGAAGCAATTCATCTCAAAAGGAGAGGTGAAAAGACAAGAGAAAGCCTTTCACAGAGGCCAGATTTGGTGGAATGAGCGAGAATAGAGCCACTGGGACCGCCTGCTCGCAGGTGGGAACTCACCCCCTGATCTCTCAGGACCGTCCAGATGTCGGGGAGGGCCTGCCTCAGCACCAGCTGGACCTCAAAGGCCTGGAAACCTGTGGCAAGGAAACGCAAGGCTTGCACAGAACCACCCAGACGGGGGTTCACTTTCCCCTCAGGAGAAGAAGTTGAGAGATGCATGGGGACAATGGAGAGGCAGCTCTCAGGTGTACCTAAACCCAGGAGCCCCCACGACAGGGATGGCACAGCATTCACGTCCATTCTCGAAGTTTATCTCAGGGCCACTCTGAGACAACCCTGGCGAGCCTTTGTGGGGGGGGTTATAGCTTTTGACATTCACTGCATTAGAACAGTGTACATTAAACAATGCAAAGTTCTCTTTTAAAATAATAAAACCATTACGCTGCTACCCGTGATTTTGTAACATCATGCACTGGTTAGGTGAAAAATATTGCTTTGTGGAGTTACTCGAATTTTTTGATGTTCACACATTACATACGATCAACAAGACATGTACCACGGGCCATCAGAACAGTCTCAGTATTGGGAAGCTTGTCAAGCTCACGGTGGCAGACCTGAGTTTTCCAAAATTTTAGTTTTTGATGGAAAGCTCAAATTTTATCACTCACAAATTCTGTTATTTTCCTGCAAGTGACAGGCTTACTTTTCTCACTTGAGAAAAGGACTGAAAATACCCAAAATCAAAATAACCACAGTCTGTTCTTTCATGTAAAAACGACATTCCATTAAAAGAAAAGGCATGGACTCAGCTCCCAGCTCAGAAACATGCACGGGCACTTTCCTCCAGGCAACCGCTGCACTTCGGTTAGCAACAGCAAGGTTTTACGCATATGTATTTTGACACATCAAAATTAAAAGATGAACAAAGGTTGAGTTACTTCTTCGCCATGAAGGTAGTTCATAAAAACTAGATTTTGTGTTTCTAAGCTAGAAGTGGAAACGAAGTACAGGAGGACAGCCCGCAGGGTCTGCTCCGAGGTGCATTTTTACCCACCGGCGCCCCGCTCAGTACTATCCATGCAAATGCCCAGTGACAACGGCAAGTGACAGCCAAGTGAGATTTTGACAATACTTTTGACCTTGTGCAACCCTCGTGGAAAGGGTCTGAGACCCCGGGGGGCCACAGACCAAGCCCGAGGACCACTAATTGAAGGCATGTTCATTGTGATTCCACACTGTGCCGTGGGGGAAAAAAAAAATCCAGGGGTGAACACAAGTAAATAATAGTAACACAGGGCTCTCAGGATTGGGATAAAAAAGACGACTCTGAACGGAACGGGACATCTTCAACCTTAACACTCAAAATAAGTCAAAAGGCCTCCGGCTTCTGAGTTGAGGTCACAGCTTGATCTGACCCCAGGGACAACACGCCCACTGAGCCGATGCCCAGGATCCACAGGAAGGAGAAGGAACGTGCCCCCCAACCCCTGCACCCGACAGTGACCAGCCCCAACACCCCCAGGCTGGGGGGAGCAGCCTCCTACCTACCAGCGATACCAGGGAGAGTCATCCAGTCGCCCTCCTCCGCCAGGTCCAGCCACCGTGTCACCTCATCGATCACCACCTTGATCTGGTCTTTATCCAAAGAACTGAAAATGGGCACATGAAAGTGGGATGCTGGAGAAAACCACCAGAACCTTAAGACAATGTTAACATGACAAGAGTTTCAGAGGACTCCGGTTTTAACATTATGATCTCAGCAACAAAATAAACCCAAAAAAGACTATTTTCTGAATCTTGTTCTGCAAGAGAGAGCCAGACACTCGGCTGATACTCTCCCCTACAATCGCAGGAGCATGTTCCATCCCTTTCTGCTTCACTGGGATGCATGGGAGCTAGACAACACTAAACACTCCTGTCAGGCCTGTCTGCTTAATTCAGCTTTTGGGGTAAAAAAGCACCATCTGGTGAAATAAGGAAGAGACAGGAACTTTGGTAAGCACGTCTTCTACGTTAGAAATATAAGAACACGATGTTATTTTGAGATAAGGAAAGACTTTTCTCCAACATTTGAAAATAACAGAAGGTTAAAAATTCAAATAGATCTTCTCTTACAAGAAAAAAAAAAAGCTACATTTTTATATGAAAAACTCAGGATAAGGATTTCAGCGGAGGAAAAAAAAAAAAGGCACCTCCAGGGGCACCTGGCTGGCTCAGTCAGTGGAACACACGAATCTTGATCTTGGGATTGTGAGTTCAAGCCCCACATTGGTCATAGAGCCTACTTAAAAAAAAAAAAAAACCTCCAATATTATATAATTATCTGGACCCAATATTCAATCATAATATTCCAGAGTTAAAAATCAGTCTAATTTAACCTCCCATCCTGATAAAGGCAAAGAATCTAAAGCTCAAAGAGCTGAAATGACTAGTTCAGCTCCAGACTCTGCCAACACGGCCTGCCTAGGGCCCAGGGGACCACACAATGCTGTCACTCCACTACTCCTGGCCCAAGCTCCATAGCAGTACTGGTTTCAAGTAAGACAACTGGCACTGGGGGCTTAAAAAAAAAAAAAAAAAGGCAGAGGGGCGCCTGGGTGGCTCAGTCGGTTAAGCGTCTGCCTTCGGCTCAGGTCATGGTCCCAGGGTCCTGGATCAAGCCCCGCATCGGGCTCTCTGCTCAGCTGGGAGTCTGCTTCTCCCTCTGCCTGCCGCTCCCCCTGCTTGTGCTCACTCTGTCAAATAAATAAAAATCTTTAAAAAAAAAAAAAAAAAGAAGAAAGAAAAAAAGGCAGACCCCGCCCTCAGGAGCACGCAGATTCAAGAACACGGGGCAATATGTCCAGGCCATGACTGGCGTGGTCAAGGTTACATGTCATTGACCACCGAGACCTCCCCGAGATCGCCCTGAAGGCCAGCATAACATCTCACACGGAGTCCCACAGAGCCTGCTCCCCTCCCCTCTCCGCCCCCCCCCCACCCCACCCCACCCCACTGGCATGAAGCTCCCGCTTTTTCATTTGAGTACGGAGTTAAGAGTCAGTGCCTTTTTTCCCTTCACTTTTCAACACGAAAATCATCCTCCATATAGTAAGACGGCTCTCCTCTCAGGTGAGGGAACAGAACGCCCAGCACTTGGAGCTGCTGTGTTTGGCTGATCGCATGCTGCCGAAGCCACCCCAGCTAAAGGTGATGGCGGGAGGTCACCATACCCTGGAGCCGGCACGCCAACCCACAGGAAACTCGGAAGATCAGCAGCAACAGAGCAACAGAGAGTCCCAAAGCCCCCAGAGAAATGGGCTTTACCTGCGAACTCTCCAGTTCCCGGTCAGGATGTTGTGTTTAATTTTCTTTTCCTGCTCCTCATTCATATATGGGATCCCATTTTTGAGAAACTAGATGGGGAACAAGGAGACTAGTGGAGGCATCCTCTGGGCAGGGGAGCAGAGGGAAAAGAAGCCTTCCTTGTCCAGTTCACGTGGACAGGAAATGGGACTCAGCCCAGCTGGACCAGAGAACCTTTAAAACCTTCCCATTTCCCTTCTCTGCTGCCATACCTTGTTGTAGTCGAAGCCATACTGATTCAAAAACTGAACACTAGAAGCCTGGAAAGAGAATTCGGAATCCAAGATCCCAAATGTCGTCGGGAAGAGAAAGAAGTTACAGGAATGGGCTACATACCTATAAAATAAATAAATAAATGTAAAAAGGAAAAGCCAAAACCATTTTTAAAATTCTAGCTCGCAGAGCTGACTTCGGAGCAGGCTCCTCCTTTCATTCAAGAAGTATTTGAATGTTGGCTTTTTCTAGTACCAGCTGGCCCTGGGGCCAAAGGAAAAAGGCAGAGATCCTGCCCGCATGGAAGTCTAGCCCCCATCCCGAGCCTACTGTTCAGCAGGCTTTCTGACTGCTGGTTCCTGGGAGCCACATCACCCTCATTATGACACTGTTAACTGCTACCTTCAGGGCGCACAGAAACGGGGAGAGGAGCACCTAAATGCTGGGAAAGGCCCCCCAGAAAAGATACTGTGCCGAGAGAAACTTGGGCGAGCCAGAAGCTGCAGGGGACAGCGGGGCGGAAGGGCACAGAAGCAGAGGAGACTATGGAATGTCTAGGGCCAACGTGGTTCAGACCCTGAGGCAGTTGGAGGGAAGCAGGTGGAGAGGATCAGTGGGCAAGAGCCAGGTGTTTTGCAAAAGGTCTTCATACATACTTGTTCAACTCTCCTTCAATACTGGAAAACACAGACAATCCTAGAAGAAAGAGGAGGAAATGAATACCAAAGAAAACCTACCAGAAGTGAGCTTCAGAAAGGAAACATTTTGAACAGTATTTTGCACCTAAAGAAACTGTGTACCCTTTAGAATAAGATTGTCTCTTAAAGAAAATATGGGGCGGGGCGCCGGAGTGGCTCCTTGGTTAAGCATCTGCCTTCGGCTCAGGTCATGATCCTAGGGTCCTGGGATTGAGCCCACATCCGACTCCCTGGTCAGCGGGGAAGCCTACTTCTCCCTCTCCCCCAGTTTGTGCTCTAATAAATAAAATCTTAAAAAGAAAAAAAGAAAGAAAACACAGACTTGGAATAGGAGAACTATCAACTGTAATTCACACTGAAATTATTAAAATAGGATGGTGAATGGTTCTTCAAACACAGAATATTGACATTTTTTCTAGTTTTAAAACTCACCAGAGGAAATGCTAAAAACCATAGATTTATACATTTAATGGCTTTAAAATGTCCATATTGCTAAAGAGACCCTATGCAAAGTGAAGAAGGCTTCAAAGTAGGGGAGGACAACAGAAACCTATTAGTGTGCTGTTTCATGTACTTTTCACGAAGGTCTTACAATTAAGAAAAAAAACCACAATAGAATAGCAAAGGACAAGGATAGAGAGCAACCACACACACAGACGGTCATCATTCACAGAAAAAGCAGGGGTCAGTAAAATCTGCTGGAAGTATACCAAATACATATGTACATATCAGAACAATACACACAAAAGGTAACTCAAATGTACATCATTAGGAGACTGAGTCAATGGATATATTCAATTTGGAATACTATGTGACTGTTAAAAATGGAGAGCTGTTTATGTCAATATAGAAAGATCTCTAAGCTCCATTAGCGAAAAAGGCTACAGGGCAAGATACTTATAACGTGATCTTGTTTGTATAAGTTTTCTGTAAACAAAAATCATACACATTTTCCCTTGAAAGATGGTACAGACTCCTTCATGTTGATGAACGGAGGCAGGAGAACAGTGCTGCTAAACGAGGTTTCTGCTTGTTGCACAGTGTTAGGCCCACAGGCACAACACAGACAAAAACCAAACAAGCATCCACAACCACAGCCAATCTCTCTGAAAGGGGTCAACGCTGTTTTACCAGCAGGAAACACAAAGACAACACAAGTATCTCCTTCAGTAACTCAGAAGGAACGGCTGAAGAGGACACTCACCAATCTGACAGATGGTGAATTGCTGAACACTGTGGCGGGTCTTTAGATACCACTCGGAGGGCAAGTCGAAAAGACTGTGGAAAAAACAGGCATCTCATTCCACAGGCAAGGAGAGGATATAAAGGTGCCACAGCCTCAGCGCTGGATGGGCGCCTCTCAACCAGAGGCAGCGTTACCTTGTTACCAAGAGGGAAGGCTACCAGCATTTAGAGGACAAGGGCCAGGTCCCCAGGCCCCCCCCCACAAGTGCTGCCCTGCCCCCTCAAAACCAATAAGGGCCTGCTGAGAAAGGCCGGGGACGTGGCCGGAGTGCGAGGCACGAGGGCACAGAGGAGCGCAACCTCCCCTGGCTCAGCTGTACGGCAGCTTTGGTGTACCTGATCTGCTGGGGCCGGGACAGGTTAGAGCGAAGGCCTGTGAACTCTATGTCCAGACCTGCGGGCCAGAAAAAAAAAAAAAGACAAGAGTCCCCAGACGCAGACCATTGCCACACTGTTCTTGCTGTCAATGCTACAGGTGGCAAATGTGTTCGGCTCACCGTCGGCGCTCACGAGGCCAGGTGGGATCAAGAAGACGAAAATGAGAAAGCCAAAGCAAGGATAAGCCAGGCCAGTCATCCCATGGGCTCGGCTCCACCCGGGCCACAGTGGGGCCAAGGCCGCAAGTGCTGCTTAACGTCTCACCGCCCGGCCGGAGGACTCTCCCGCCCTTCGGAGGGGCCCTCTCGGAGCCTCCCGCGGCCTGGAGTCCGTCCCCCCTAGGCCCCACCTCTCCGCTCCGTCCCGCCCCCGCAGGCTCGCGCCCCCCAGAGCAGATTGGCGACACGGCCCGACTCCCCCGCGCCTCACCCACGAAGTCGGCGCCCAGGACGAGCTCCTGCAGCAGAGGGAGACTCTGCTCGAACTCGTCGGCGCCCACGTCCATGACCACGCAGGTCGGCCGAGGGCGCCCGGTGCGGCCACGCGCTGCCACGCGCTTCCGCCGCGCCGCCCTTCTTAAGGAGCTAGCACGGCGATTGGCCGCGTGCCGCCACCTGCCCGCCCACAGGTGTCTGCTTGCACACCTCGCCCGCCAGCCGGGGCTGCCGGAGACCCCGAGTTCGCAGCCAGAGCCCGGCTCCCCTGGCGGCGGCGATCTCTCTGCAGTCGCTGGAAGGTGGCACTTCCGTAGAGCTGGGTATTAAGAGGCGTGGTAGGAGAAAACAGTGCGGAAGAAGGGTACGTGCAGACCGGGCGGGAGCACCTGAAGGAACTGCAGGAAGTAGGCAATCATGGCAGCTGCGGCGGGGGGAGGGGCCACATCTCGTCCGCGTTGAAATCTGCACGTCTTCGCACTTGGCCCCTAGTGAGCTGGCCCTGTCCCCTCCCCCACATTCTATCTTCTTCACTTTGTCTGCAATATCATCCGTAATACCATCTCTCAAACTTGCCACAAAGACCCTCAGGAGTTGCCTATCAAACTGAGGAAACCTTTGGTGCAGAGATGATCTAGGACCATCCTATTCCTTGCAGAGAAAACCCCTACCTACAGCGTTACCTCCAGGTGAACCCTATTTTTGTCACTGCCAATTTCCAAAGCCACTAGTCCAGTCTTGGGTATTTACATCCGCCCTTGAACACCAGACTTGTTTGAAAAGCCTTCTACAACCACAATCTTCAAAGTGAAGTGCTCCAGTCTTTAAGATGAGGCAAGAAAATATCGGACCTATAATAAACACTTTCAAATGTCTCCACTAGGGTATTTATTGATCACAAGAGGACCACTATGTCACTGCATCCTCTCAGAACCAATCATACTTTTAAAAAATGTTGGTGCATACCCATCTTTTTAAAATACCAAACACTCGGATTAGAAATAGTAATGTTATTTCACTTCTGTATAAATATATAATTGGGATACACATTTAAAAATTGGGAAATGCTCTGGGCGCCTGGGTGGCTCAGTTGGTTAAGCGACTGCCTTCGGCTCAGGTCATGATCCTGGAGTCCCTGGATCGAGTCCCGCATCGGGCTCCCTGCTCGGCAGGGAGTCTGCTTCTCCCTCTGACCCTCCTCCCTCTCATGCTCTCTGTATCTCATTCTCTCTGTCTCAAATAAATAAATAAAATCTTTAAAAAAAAAAAAAAAAAAAAAATTGGGAAATGCTCTAGAAGCCGCCTTAACTGCTTACAGGTTCTTTCTCATTGCACCGGTCTTAAATAGCCAGAAAGTTATTTTGATTTAATCGACCCCTATAAAAGAGTTGCCGTTGATTCCCACTTAGCCCAGCTTCATTTTAGACTAAGGTGATTGCACTTCAAGCTTCATCTCCTATCCAACAAATTCTCTTTTCAAGGCAAACTGAGCATACACCAACCCTGCTCCTTTCCACCTCCACTTTCAGTTCCTCACTGCGTTTCTTTCTTCTTTCACATCTGGTTCTGCATGTCAGGGTTCAGGAGCCCAACTAAGGTCACGATTTGCCCCTTCTATCTTCACAGCACTAAGACTGTTTATAATAAATTAACTGATACGGACAGTTCCTATTTTAAAAAAAGGGCCACACTCTGAACAGCAACAGCTGTCATTTATTGAGATTAACCACTATGAGCTGGACATGGTAACAAGTAGTTTGCACAAATCTCCTATGTGTACTCTTGCCACAGAGGGCTCAAAGGCAAAGAAGATTTCATGTAACCAGAAACTGCTCATATCTGCGTTTATTCTTTAACTTATAAACAACATTTAATTTGTCCTTGCAAAGTTAATTATAATTGGCAACAGCTTTTCCCAGATACTTCTGTCCAAGAAGGGGAAGAATTTAGCCCTTAATTAAACCACCGCCCCCCAACATACACACAAGAGGAGGAGGGGATGACCTTAACTGGTGATAACATTCCACTGTTACATGATTGTACAAAACTTCCCAGCTGGCTGTTCTTCCAGATGCTCTCTTCTGAAGGACGCAACAGCTCACAGTTTTATATTCACACGTTCGGAACAATGCTCCTCTTTCATTCATAGATTCTCCGAGGCTCCTGCAGCACCACACCACCTTCTGTCATGGCACTCTGTAGTCGTTTCATCTGGTTTTGAAGATCCGAAAAAAGGAAAAGGTTAAGTTAGCACAATAAAGAAGCTGACAAGAAACAGTTCGTTCCCAAGAGAACTAAAACAGCTGATTTGCTCCTTGCTAAACCCCAGCCTACACTGATTTCCCAGAAAGTGATCTTAATAATGACATAGATAAGAGACTCTAGAGATGTCAAAGATTAGTGGTGTTTCATCATACAGACAAGATGTTAACACATGAACGGGGAAGTAGAGTGGGGGACATCGTAGCTGCAGAGTCAGTCACCCTGGACTCACTCTGGACAAGCCAGCCTCAGGTGACTTGGGCATACTACTCCTGACCCTCTGGGCTGCTATGAGGATGGAATGAGGTCACACATGTCAGGATATCCACCTCAGGATCTGCCACATGGAAAGAACTTGATAAATCCAACTATTGTTACTATGTAAGCACCTGCTGTCAAGAATTCATACCTTTTAAAAATAAGTACATGAAAACCAAAATACCGAGTCTGAGGCTGCCTCCCAAGGAGTGGGTTGGTAGACCATGAAGTTGATTCCTGCCTCTAAGCATCGCTCTGCCAGCACTCGTCCTATACTCTCACAGGCCACCACGTTTTTGGTGCTGTAAAGATGCTTTTTAATAGCCCATTCCCGAGTGGATGCTGAAACCACAACCTGGCCGTTGCGATGCTCAACCAACGCTTCTACATGATGCTGAGTCCTTATAACTCGCAACCTAAATGAGATGAGAAGAGAATAAAATCATAAAAGAATCCTAAAGATAAAAGCCCTCAGGTGAATAAAGGCCTACACATTACTCAAGAATGCAATGTCTGTTTCATTTACTTGAACAGAGTTAACCTGGATTTGACTTGGGAAAGCTGTTTTTCCTGTCTTTATGAGGTTACCCTCAATAACAATAAACTAAACATTTCCACTTAATCTCAAATATCCAGGAGAAATTTGGTATTTCTGAGATGTGAGAATTATTACACAGCATCACTTCAAAAAAGGATCTGAGGAGGCAGAGCTAAGCTGTGACCCTCCAATGAGTAAGGATATACTTACTCTGTTTCTACTTTCCAGTAACACCAAAATAAATGTAAGATTGATCAAAGATTTAAATTAAAAACTGAAATCATAATACTAGCAAGCAGATTGTTTTTTACAACCTCAAAATAAGTCTATTTATTTTATTTAAATTCAATTAACATATAACATATTATTAGTTTCAGAGATAGAGGTCAGTGATTCATCAGTCTTATATAATATCCAGTGCTCATTACATCACGTGCCCTCCTTAATGTCCATCACCCAGTTATCCCATTCCCCCACCCTCTTCCCCTCCAGCAACTCTCAGTTTGTTTCCTATGATTAAGAGTCTAAAGTAAGCCTATTTAAATAGGACATCAAACCATGTCATCCTGCTTTTATAAAGAAAAACCAAAGTTTTCTACAGTTAAAAAAACAGTAAACTGGGCGCCTGGGTGGCTCAGATGGTTAAGCGTCTGCCTTCGGCTCAGGTCATGATCCCGGGGTCCTGGGATCGAGTCCCACATCGGGCTCCCGGCTCGGCGGGGAGCCTGCTTCTCCCTCTGACCCTCTCCCCTCTCATGCTGTTTCTCTCTCGCTCGCTCTCTAAAAAATAAATAAAATCTTTAAAAAAAAAAAAAAAACAAACAGTAAACTGAAGTCAAAAGGCAGCAAGAAACAAAAAATACTTTAAACACATATTATTTATTCGAAGGGCTAATTTCCGTATGTAAAAAGCCTCCTATAATCTGAAAAAAAAAAAAAAAAAAAGACCAATACCTTAATAGGCAAAGGATCTGAACAGACTGTTCACAGAAACAAAATATTAAAGATTCTCAGGCCCATGAAAATACGCCCATCTCACTGATGAGATGCATGGACAAGGCAATTCATTGCTACATTGTTTGGAATCATTAAGGTAATCATCAATATGGAGCTAGCTAACTAAAACATCCATACAGTGGTGTTCTATCCAGTTACCAGAAGGAATGAAGTAGCTACCATTCACTGAGCACCCACCATGCCAGGCACTGTCCTGTTTACAGGCAGAGCTCATGTTTCAAAATGATCTCTCATTATTTTTTCTTTCTTTCTCTATTTTTTTAAGGCCACAGAAACTGACATAGAAAGGGTTAGTAACTTTAGCAAGATTACAACTAATGGTAAGTAACGGAGCTAGAACTTCAGTCCAGGGGTCTGGCTCCAGAGCCAATGTTCTAAACAACAGAAAGGATTTCCAAGATGGATTCTGAAGGCGGCAGGGAGGATTCAGATGAAAAACAGTGTACGTGGTATGCTAATATTTGTAATTTTTTTTTTTAAGATTTATTTATTTGACAGAGAGAGAAAGCACAAACAGGGGGAGCGGTTGGCAGAGGGAGAAGCAGGCTCCCAGCTGAGCAGGGAGCCCAACGTGGGACTTGATCCCAGAACCCTGGGATCATGACCCGAGCCGAAGGCAGACGCTTACATTTAAAACAGACTGAGCCACCCAGGTGCCCTAATATTTGTAATTTAAAAACTACTAAGTTTATACTTATGTGCACAAATTATCTCCAAAAGGATACACATAAAACCTATTTACCCTTTGGATTTTATAGCATACATTTATATTACACATTTAAAAATTAAGCTCACATTAAATAAAACACCAAAATTAGAAGTCACACCAGGATTCTTAGTGTGAAACAGCAGGAAAAAACACTAGATTGAGAAATGTGGGTTCTACACCTGGTTTTGCTGGCAGCCCTAGTAAAAATCACAATTTCTTAATCAAAGGTCAACAATCCTTTTCCATAAGGGCTCAGACAGTAAATGTTTTAGGCTTTGTAAGCCACAGGGTCTCCTGCAACTGCTCAACTCAGCCATAGTAATACTAGAACAGCCAGGTGAGAATGAGTGGTGGTGTGTTACAATAAAACATCCTTTGTGGATAATGAAATTTGAATTTTATATAATTTTCATATCACAAAATATTATTCTTTGGAATTCTTTCTCACGTTTTAAAGAAAGGAAATTTTTAGCTTGCAAGCCAACTATGGCCCATGGGCAATAGTTTGCTGATCCTTGTCTTAAACCATTTGTTCAACAAAGGCATAGGACTCATCCTCTCTAAGGTCACTTCCTATTATAATATGCCAAAATTCTATACTGATAATACTGTGAATATATCAGATAGGGAAAAAAAGTGGGAAAATAGATCTCTAATTATTTAAATGATCCAATATTAAGTAAATACGTTGAATGTGTCAAAAGAATTTTAGATTAATTCAAGGGATCTGCCTACTCCCTTTGACTCATTCCTACGTACACTAAGTAAAAATGCTTCATAGCAACTGTAAAATTTTATTATCCCTATTCCATCTTCCACAACAAAACTTAAAATTTTTGCTAACAAGGATGTATTTTCTCTTTGCATCTCCTGCATCTAGCACAATGCCTATGAAGTGTCATAGGCCTAATGTTTGTTGAATGAATGAATCACATAGTTATGACTCCTATTTAACTTCCAATTACAATTTATATAGTCCTTAAGAAATATTCCATTTTTAACAAATGCTTACCAAGTAAATAACCAGCAGATAAACACCAACATAAAGCAGCAAGTGGTAATAATTTATAGTGTCTTGGATCTTAGGATCCAACCCTGGTGGGGGTTGACCTGAACTTAGGTCAGACAAAACATGTTTGTATCTTACCTCTAGAGCTTATTAACCTTGTCCCCCTAAGCCTCCATTCTCTTGCTCCCATAAAATGAAGGAAATTACTGTATCTGCTTCATAAAGTAATTTTAAGGGTTAAATGAGAAAATGCACATAAAGCAACTAAGAGTTCCTGGCAAATACAAAGTGTTCAATAAATAACCATCTTCATAACGAAGAATAGACTCCTAACTTGCCTTCCTGCGTCTATTCTTCCCCCATTACAAATTTCTCCCCAAAGCAACTAGAATGATCTTCAATTCAACCTCAAAATTTATTAAATTCTGTCTTCCACTATTGTGAAAAACTGTGAGGTGCTTACTTCAATTTACAAAGTTAATGATCTGTCTCCTACCTTCCTGTCCATCCTCACCTTACGCTATTCACTCCTTCCGCACACTGGACTCCAGGTACACTGGCCTTGTAGTTGTTCAAACACACAAGCCCGTTCCCACCCTAGCCATTTCCTCTGCTGGGAATGCTCTTCTTGGCAGATTGTCTTATCTTTCAGAAGGGGCCTTAGCAGGCACCCAGTCTCCCCATCCTAACATCATCCTCTTTAAATTTTCTCCCTGACACCTACTTATTGTTTGTCCCTCCAGGTCCACCCCCTCACATCCCCCCAACCCCCGTCCACTAACCCCTCCTCCACCACCAAATGGCAGCTTCCTGAGGAGACAATCTCCAGAAATATCTGGACCGTTGACTGAATTGATGAAAACAATTTGCAGGGCACCGTGCACCGCTCTGTAGGGTCAATTAACTAGCCGACTTAATTACCTGTGCCAGAACTCACGGGAGGGCCACGTTGTCCCCCAACCCCGCTCTTTCCTGGCCACACCTAAGAGCTCCAGATTGCGGGGGTTCCGATTGGTGAACTCTGGGGCAACAGCTGCATTTTCCAGAGGGTCCACTTCAGGCTTCGCCGCTGGCTTGGAACTGGTTGAGAGCGCTGCGACCCCACACCCTAAGAATGGGAACCACCACATGTATCTTAAAAAATTACAAACACGGACAAAACAGGAATATGACCCAACCTCTATCCCCATCCACTCCCCGGAAAGGAGAGGAGGTAAATCTGGTCACAGGGTACAGTCATCACAGACCCCGCTTAATTTCCTACTACGGTCGCCACAATGCTGTTAGCCAGTTTACTGTCCGGTGGGGGTTGAACTGAAAACACGACTTGCATATGCACATTACTGTGTAGGCCCTGGGGAGTCATCTGAGAGAAGCGGGAATTACCGGGGTTCCTGCAAACCGACAGCTTCTCCCAGAGCCGCGACCGGAGCGCCATTGCTGAGGGATCGCGGGGAAAACCTCGGAAAAGCCTCGCGTCCATTCCTCATCGGCGTCCCAGCCGCTTGCCGGCCGCAGCCATGTTAACTCAGGGAAAAGCTTTTGGATACAGGAGGTCACCTACGGCTCGACCCGGAACTAACAAACCCCGCCGCCGAGCGGCTGACGGGACGATCGGCTGCCTCGGCTCCTCCAATCACTGCCTACCATGGAGTGCACGTGACGCTGGAGCCCGCCAACCACTTGCGCAACGCACTTGAGGGCGGGGCGCAACCCACTAGTTTAGGCGCAGCGTTTCGCCAGAGTCGCGGGCGCAAGGCTCCGGTAACTTCACGTTTCTTTGGGCATTGTAGTCGCAAAGCGTCGGCCGATCGTTGTTGGATCCACACGCAGTCCCCCTGGGGAATGGGAGAAACCGGGGGCAGCGCGAGATGCAGTTTCTCTTCAGAAACCGTAGTTGTCATTTTTCCCGTATGGCCCATGTAAAGCTCTTGCCCGTCCAACCCAGGTTCAGGCCCCCAGCTTAGGCCCGTGAGCGCAGGAACCAAGCTCGTGATTTCGCCACGTGCTCGCCGAAGACCGTTAAAAGCGAACACGGGGGACTAGCTCAGAAAGCCAGCTTTCCCGTGAAGGGCCCGCCCTCTCTCGTCACACCCCAACTCCAAGCCCCGCCCTACCGTCCACTTTTTCTAGAAGGCACTAGAATGTGCGAAGGCGCACGCGCAACCCGTGCCTGGACGAGGGGAGGAGAAGCTTCAGCCGAGCACCTCCTTCCTTCTCCCGGGCAAGATCCTTACTTCCGTTCTCCTACCTTCGCTCCCTTCTTATTCGTTCTCTAATTGGGCGAAAATGCTGAGCCCGCCCCCTCCCGGCTCCTCCCTTCCTGCTCTTCCGCACTTTTCGCTCCCCCCCCATCCCTTCTTTCGTTCCCGCCCTGCCCCGCGGCCGGGCGGGGGAACCGGTGTTCCCAGCAGTCCCCGCGGCCTCGCTCGGGCCGGTTCCACGCCTTAGCCGCCGCCGCCGCCGCCGGGCCTAGGGACCCAGACGCTGGTTTCCCGCAGTGAGAGTGAAACTCGACGTGTACCCCGCCGCGAAGATGGAGGGGCCTTTGTCCGTGTTCGGAGACCGCAGCACTGGGGAGGCGATCCGCTCCCAGAACGGTAAGGGCGAACAAGGCCTGGGCCGGGCCCACGGCGGTGCGCGGCTGCGGGCGCAGTGCCTTCCCTTTCTCTCCCGGGAGAGGGCCTGGGGTCCGCCACTTCGCGGTGGGGCGGCAGCGCCCTTTCCCCGCAGGCGAGGAATTCCGGAGAGCCCCGCACGTTTTGGGGATGTGTCCCGCTGCGTGTGGTTGGCCGCGGGTGCCCAGGCCCTGGAACTAGAAAAGCGCTCCCGGGCCTGGAGAGCCAGCTCCCTGCAGTGACACGTGCCGGTCGCGCCTCGAGTCCCCTTTGGTCCGGGTGCCCTGCGCCTCTCAGGTTCCGATTGTGACCAGCATGAGCGTGTATCTCAACCTTTGCGCCTCGTTTTAGGACCATTAGCCAGAGAAGACTAGTCTTAATTGCTCGTTTCGCTGAGGAACGAATGGCCGCAGTCCAGATGACTTTCCCCTTGTACCCCATTGGTTAGATTCTGCAGTAGATGCCGGGTGCTCCGTGTCCGGTTCCGATTCTTAACCCACCCATCGCTGACAGGTTTTGACGGTGCAGTTGGTTGAGGAAATTTCAGTTGAACGTTAGCCTACGTGGTACTTAAAGTGGGTTTTTCCTAGCAAACGGTACGAATTAGGCATTTGTTGTTGTTGAACCTCTTGAGAGCGCGTACACGTTGAATGTATGGATGCCTGCCCATCTTATTTTAAGTAATTAAGGATAGATTTGTAGATTTGGGAAATCCGGAGGCTGTTGGATGTCATTTACTCACTTTAAGCTCGAATGGCTATCATTTGGGGCAGTGGATTTAATTTTTTTTTTTCATTTCTACAGTCATGGCTGCGGCTTCCATTGCCAATATTGTAAAAAGCTCTCTTGGTCCAGTTGGCTTGGATAAAATGTTGGTGGATGATATTGGTGTAAGTACACCTGTTTGTTACTTTAAAGGAAAATAACAGTGCTTAAGCAGTTAGCTATGTGAATTCTCTGTTTTTATCACAATGCTGGTATTGGAAGGTGTGGTAAAGGTGATAATGGATTTGTGTTAATTTAAAGGCTGCCCTGTGTTTGCCAGTGATTGTGTTGTCTTTTTTCTTCCCTGCAAATTTCTTAGGATGTAACCATTACTAATGACGGTGCAACCATCCTGAAGTTACTGGAGGTAGAACATCCTGCAGCTAAAGTTCTTTGTGAGCTAGCTGATCTGCAAGACAAAGAAGTGGGAGATGGAACCACCTCAGTGGTAGGTAGTTTGTCACCTGGTAGATGGCTGTAGATTAGTTGTTTTCCTAAAATTGAACTTCCGACAAAGTGAAGCCATAAGCAGGTCATTTGTTTCTGAGTCAGAAATAAGTTATATACTTAAAAGGGAGAAAATTGAAGTTGTTTCTGGCATAATGATTCAGAAACAGAATTTGAAAATCAGTACTTACGGCTAGTTTGTACCGTTTAAAGGAGAGAAACTTAAGAGATAATATAGTTGACTCATTTTAAATGTGGATTTTCACAAGTTTCATGAGTTTTTCAGCTACAACAATATGTATACATCGCATACAGAGGAGGGTTTTTTTTTTTAAAGTTCTGTTTCTGTGTTGCCTGGGTGGCTCAGTAAGTTAAGCGTCTGACTCTTGATCTCAGGGTCCTGAGTTCAAACCCCTTGTTAAAAAAAAAAAAAGTTTTCTTCTCTCACTACCTGAAACTTAGAAGTTCCTAAAAATCTTCTCTTTATAGCTAGCTAGGGGAAGAATGTTACTGGCTTTAAACCAAAAAAAAAAAAGATGTTTTATATTAAATGCTAATGGGCAATCTTGAGAGTTCACAATGGGAGTGCAAGAAAGTAAACATGAACAATAACATGATACAAACTTCTCAGGATCATCCAGCAAACTGATGTAGTGTGCTTTGTAGTATAGAAACACTACTACTTGGTAAAGAGCAAATAATAGTTTGCTCTAAAACAGGCAGTGGTTTGTGGGGAAAATGTTTATATTTCTAGATTAAACTTCAAACCATGAAAAAATGGCATCTACCTCTTCTGAAATAACAAAAATAGTTTCTAAGTAACTTGTTTACAATATTATTAAAAATAAAGTGATTATAATTTCCTCAGAAGAAGCAGAGTTTTGATTTTTTAATGTCTTTAGAAGAATGGTTTTTTTATTTTATTTAAATTCAGTTAATTAACACATAGTGTATTATTAGTTTCAGAAGTAGAGTTCAGTGATTCCTCAGTTGCACATAACTCCCAGTGCTCATTACATCACATGCCCTCCTTAATGTCCATCACCCAGTTACCCCATCCCACCCACCACCATCTCCCCTCCAGCAACCTTCAGTTTGTTTCCTAAGATTAAGAGTCTCTTATGGTTTTTCTCCCTCTCTTTGTCACCTTATTTTGTTTTAACCTCCCTTCTCCTATGATCCTGTTCTGTGTCTTAAATTCCACATGAGTGAAATCATATGATTGTCTTTCTCTGATTGACTTATTTGGCTTAGCGTAATACTCTCTAGTTCTATCCATGCCCTTGCACATGGTAAGATTTTCTTTTATGATGACTAATATTCCATTGTGTGTGTGTGTGTGTGTATACACCACATAGAAGAATGGTTTTTAAAATAAACCAAGTAATAATCTAAAACAATATAGATCATAGGAGTAGTAAAGTCTTCAGTTGGTTCCTGTTGAGCACTTAATCTTTAAAGGTAGTAGATGTGTAGTTCTCTACTATTGTTCTGCAGAACTGGTTTGTAAGCCAGAACAGTTTTCAGGCTCCTATCAGCCTTTGGCCATTTGCATATAAAACACTGTAAGGGGCACCTGGGTGGCGCAGTCGGTTAATTGACTCAGGTCATGATCTCAGGGTTGTGAGATCTAGCCCCATGTCAGCTCCATGCCTCCTGCTTAAGATTCTCTCTTCTCCTCTCAAAAAAAAAAAAACTGTACAGTTATTTTTTTTTTTTTTTTCCAGATTCCCAGTAAACAGTTATTTACCATCATAAGCATTCTGGTTGATAAAGCTAATCATTTTAGTGTTGTTTTTACATACGCATTGCACATGTTGTCAGACTAAGAGTGATGAATGTTTTCTCAACAGGTTATTATTGCAGCAGAACTTCTTAAAAATGCAGATGAACTAGTCAAACAGAAAATTCATCCCACATCAGTTATTAGTGGCTATCGGCTTGCTTGCAAGTAAGCTTGTTTGCATTCAGAGAAAATTTTACAGTATGTGATGTTATAGTTGTAAACAGTTTGTGTTGTTGAAATGTTAATGACTAAATTTTATTTTGAAAAAATGCTGTTCTATAGTAATATTTGAAGTAAGAAGTAGGGTAATGTGGTGTTTTTTTTTCCCATTTGACTACCACATTTTCTCCCAATAATAGATTTTGGTGGCTATGCTTATGGGATAGATTAAGACTGCCATGATCTGAAGAGGGAGGATTTATTTGTGTCCTCCTCCTATATGAAATGGCCAAACAGAAAATTGGTGCCTAACACATTTTGACAGTGATAAAACAAAAAAGCTTGAGTAGTGAATTTATAAATGTTTTCTCCCACACACTTCAAACAGGGAGGCAGTACGATACATCAGTGAAAATCTAATTATTAACACAGATGAACTTGGAAGAGATTGCCTGATCAATGCCGCTAAGACATCGATGTCTTCCAAAATCATTGGAATGTATCCTTGTGATGGTTCAATCAAGTTTAGGCTTTTTTGAAAGCAAGATCTTGGTTAGTTTTTGTGCTGAGTGATAACTGTATTAAAATTATTTGCTCCCTTCCTTGCTTTTCTAGGGGGAGAGATAATAAAGTGTCGTAGTAATATGAATTGCAAGCAATGATAAATAGTACTCCAGTATTTTGATGGCATAATTAATGCTTGTTTCTTTAATGAGATTGCTAAAAGAAGTGCCTTTGAATTCCCTTGATTTTTGTGTGCACCCATTGTCCATTCCATGTCTCTTGTTCTCCTTAACTTTTGGCTTAGAAGTGGTGATTTTTTTGCCAATATGGTAGTAGATGCTGTACTTGCAGTTAAATACACAGATGTAAGAGGCCAGCCTCGCTATCCAGTCAATTCCGTTAATGTTCTGAAAGCCCATGGGAGAAGTCAGATGGAGAGTATGCTCATCAACGGCTATGCACTCAACTGTGTGGTGGGATCCCAGGGTAAGGCTTAGGATTTGATACTAAAGGCTACAATTTGCTTTTTGTGGACTACATACTATATACGTCCTTTAGGTGAGCTCTCCAAGACTAGCACTTACTGTTCTTTAGGAAAGCCCAGGGGAAAAGGAAATTGTACATCCAGGTTTTCAGTTTCGCTTGTGTAACTTAAGCACATAAAACTTAGGAAAAATGCAAGTTAAACAAAGTACATGGGTAGAGGCCATAAAAATTTGTTTGTAGGGTTAAATGTAATAAAAATGTAAATTTCTGTCTTTAAGGATAGTATAATTTAATATTTCTCACTATTATCCTGCTTTAAGAATAGCTGTATTTTTAAATTGTAACACTGTTATAGTTCTTACAAAAGGATTTAATATGTTCAATTATAGGCATGACCAAAAGAATAGTTAATGCAAAAATTGCTTGCCTTGACTTCAGCCTGCAGAAAACAAAAATGAAGCTTGGTGTACAAGTGGTTATTACAGACCCTGAGAAACTGGACCAGATTAGACAGAGGTATGTTGAGAGTTTATTTTTGACCTTTGAAAGAGGTGTTTGTAAGTTATACTTCTTTTAGAGCAGGTGACAGTAAAAAAAGTATACTAAAAACAAGGAGTGGGGCACCTGGGTGGCTCAGTCAGTTAAACATCTGACTTGGACTCAGGTCGTGATCTCAGTGCTGAGATGGAGCCCCCTTATGGGCTCTGTGCTCAGCAGGGAGTCTGCCTGTCCCTCTGCCCCCTCCCTGCTGCCCCCTGCCCCCCCATGCAATCTTTTTTTAAAAAAATAAAAACAAGGAATGTTACACTTCCTAGGTAACAGCAAGTAATCAACCAGTTGCCAGGTAGCAGAGGATGGTGATGATGCAACTGGATTATCTTAAGTGTGGGTGTCTTGGAGGACTTGAAAAATTAATTTTTATTTATTTTTTTTTAAACTTGGTTATTTTTGGGACGCCTGGGTGGCTCAGTTGGTTGAGTGTCTGCCTTCGGCTCGGGTCGTGATCCCAGGGTCCTGGGATGGGGCCCCGCATCGGGCTCTCTGCTCCTTGGGAGCCTGCTTCTCCCTCTGCCTCTGCCTGTCATTTCCCCTGCTTGTGTGCTCGTGCTCTCTCTCTCTGTGTCAAATAAATGAAAAAAGAAATAAGTAAATAAGCTTGTGTTTTTTTTTTTATTTGAGAGGGTGGGGGGATGAGCAGGGGGCGAGGCAGAGGGAGAAGCAGGCTCCCCGCTGAGCAGAGAGCCCGATGCGGGGCCCCATCCCAGGACCCTGGGATCATGACCCGAGCCACAGGCAGACACTTAACGGCTGAGCCACCCAGGCATCCCGAAAAATTAATTTTTAACCGAAGTCAAACTTCTACTGGAAAGTTAGAAAATGGTGGTGACTTGGTGTTTTAAGATAGATTCGGTGATAAAAGTACTATGAAAATTTTGATTCTGTGTGTGATTAACATTAAAGATACATCCAAGAATGTAATTCCTCAGATAAGCAGTGTAGCGTTGATTGCATGCTTGCTGTACACCAGGTGCTAGGGGATACTACATGGTTATGGACTGGTTAGCGTGCTAGAGAGCTAGAGTTCAGTTTGACTGCCTGCTTCCACTTGACCCATATCGTTCACATATTTTTTTAATGGTTAGTTGGTTTGTTAAAAAATAAACAGTAACTGACCCAAACCTACAAGAAATTTTTGCCAAGAGTCAGGCATGCTGTCTTCTTTTAGATCTGCATATGTACTTTTTTTCTTCCCGATAAACTGAAATTGTCCTTTCTTCCACCAAATTCCTCTAGTTTAAGTGTTCTCAAGCTGCATCTTCCGTTACTAGTTCTATTCCTTTCCTTTTCTAAATTCCAGTTGCAGCCCCTTTGTAGCTCTCTTAACCAGAAATAAAAGCCTCCTGCTCCCGGTACCCCCTTTCCTTCCCCATCTCTTCACAGCTGGATGTCCCAAGTTTTTTATACAAAAACTGTTTTCTGATACTTTATTTCTC
Source organism: Neomonachus schauinslandi (assembly GCF_002201575.2). Lineage (NCBI taxonomy): Eukaryota > Metazoa > Chordata > Mammalia > Carnivora > Phocidae > Neomonachus > Neomonachus schauinslandi. The sequence continues at coordinate 8,286,632 of NC_058410.1, forward strand.
ATCTTCTCAGTTCTGTTCTGTTCTCCAGTGGAGGACCATTTGCTAAAGTCACTAGTGGTGCCTAGGGTAAAATTCACTAGACACTTTGAATCTTCATTTGACCTTTATCCAGCTGGTTGACTACTCCCTTGGAACGCTTGGAGAGGTGGTGAGTGGCTTTGTGATACTGCCCTGTCTGTATTTGTCTGCCTGGGCAGCCCCGGGGTCTGCTCTGCTGTCCCCGGGATAACTCCTTGTCACTCCTAGGACTTCAGATACTATTTGTGTTGGAGACTTCCAAATCTGTTTTTCTGAGCTCCAGACACCTATGAACACTTCTTATGCATCCCAAAGTCAATGTTTAAAACTGAACTTAGGGTGGTACCCATAAATCTACTTTTGCCGTTTTAGTGCCGTTTTTTGCCCTTGGAGAAAACTAGGAAATATTCTTAACTCCTCTTTGTACCTCGTGCCTTTCTGTCTCCTAATCTCTAATCAAATCTCTTGCCAAGGCTGTTGTAGAGGCAGCCAAGCCAAGCTGGTCACCTGGGTTTCACGCTCTTTTTTTTTTAATTTTTATTTATTTATTTACTTGACAGACACAGCAAGAGAGGGAACACAAGCAGGGGGAGTGGGAGAGGGAGAAGCAGGCTTCCTGCGGAGCAGGGAGCCCGATGTAGGGCTCGATCCCAGGACCCTGGGATCATGACCTGAGCCGAAGGCAGACGCTTAACGACTGAGCCACCCAGGCGCCCCAACCTGGGTTTCACTCTTGTCCCCTCTCCCAGACTGTTTTCCACACAGCAGCCACGTTGACCTCATCACTTCCAAGGGCAGAGCTTTTTGTAGGTTTCCCATTGCTCTGGATAGATTTTTTTTAATTTCTTACATGTTTTTTTCACTGTGGTCTGGCCACACCTGGAACTAAGATCCTCCAAACTCTTACCGTGCTGGTCCTTAGTAAGGTTCTTCCCTCTGCCTGTGACATACTCTCAGCCTACTGGTTTTGACTGGTTAGTTTTTTACTTATTTTTTAGCTGGTCAGTCTCTCAAAGAAGCTTTTCTTTCTCCTTCAATCTAAATTCTACTCTACCCTGAGTTCTGTACTTGATCTTCCTGGGCCTTAGCATGGTTTTGTGTGTTTGTAGGACTCAGACTGTAAGCTCTAAAGTTAGAGCCTGAAGGATGTGCTTGGCTTCGCAGCTCCTGCCCACAGTGTGGCATCTAGCTCAGTATTCTCAGGGAGGTTAATTTGAGGTTCATCTTGAATTCATTTTACTTTAAAAATTCTTTGAATGGTGGGGCGCCTGGGTGGCTCAGTCGTTAAGCGTCTGCCTTCGGCTCAGGTCATGATCCCAGGGTCCTGGGATCGAGCCCTGCATCAGGCTCCCTGCTCCGCGGGGAGCCTGCTTCTCCCTCTCCCACTCCCCCTGCTTGTGTTCCCTCTCTAGCTGTCTTTCCCTCTGTCAAATAAATAAAAACCTTAGGGGAAAAAAAAAAAATTCTTTGAATGGTAAGTGAGATTATTTCAGTGATTGGTATTTTGCCTTCTTCAAATCTGTTTCCCTTCCCCATAGCTTGCTTATGATTTCCATCTTGTGTCTGCCTGCCTCTTGGCAGGCTCGCGTGAAGAACACAGGGGCGTCAGATGCACCTTTTGAAAACTGAACTCTTTCTCATCCTGCACCATTTTAGCCCAGGAACCATTGACTGACCCTCCCCATCACCTCAGCCATAAACTGAGACTTCTGTTCGGACCATCTGTTCTCATCAGACATGGTCTTCGATCTCCATTTACCGCCTCCTTACCTCACTCCTCCATCTTGCCAGTGCAGTCTCCATCCTGACGTCAGGGGATCCTTTTGAAGACAGATTTGATAATACTCTTATTTAAAAATATTAAACTTGGTAACAGTCCACACTCTAGCATCCCTACAAAAGGTTTTCCGTTTTCTGGTCCTACTGGCCATTTCAGTGCTGCACCCCTCTTAACTCCAGACTTTCAGGCTTTCGTTGTCTCACCTGGCAGGCTGGAGTCTGGCCTCTCACCATCTCTGCATTCCATTGTAGTAACACTTTTTCAGAGCATGGTTGACACCCTTCCCTTCCTGACCACAGTGTTTGGTTAGGAACTCCCACTGGGGTGGGGGAGACAAGTGATAATTTTAAATTATTTGAACTTTTCTGTAAATTGATTTAAATTTTGGTCACAGAAGGGAATGTTTGATGTAATTTAATGTGCACTTATTTTGTGGAAAGTACTTGATGGAAGATAGAACTAGATTAACAACACAAAAGATAACTTTGGGTTATCATCTTTGTAGAGAATCTGATATCACCAAGGAGCGGATCCAGAAGATCCTGGCTACTGGTGCCAACGTTATTCTAACCACCGGTGGAATTGACGACATGTGTCTGAAGTATTTTGTGGAGACAGGAGCTATGGCAGTTAGAAGAGTTTTAAAAAAGGACCTCAAACGCATCGCTAAAGCTTCTGGAGGTAGGGCTTCTGTTGGCTCCCAGCTGCGGTGTGTCACGTTACCGTATACACCAGCGTGTCTCTTTATGTTGGGATGTTCTCACTGAGCAGTTTCAAAAATATAGTTTTTACTTACTCCCTTAATGCTTTGTGCTGCAGATACATCTTACAGAGCCACTTTTCATGTTACTGGAAAAGTTCTTTGACTGAATTTCTTTACCTCAAAATGACATAGTTCCGTGTTAGGATAAAAGGACAGCGGTTTGTCTGATGCTTAACTGCAAACCTTAAATTTGCACCTATACATTGCTTTTATCATAAATGTTTCTGAATTTAAGACAGGATATGAAAACATTCATTGGAAAACCATGTTTACAGATCTTTGTCATCATTTTAATAGCAACTGTTCTGTCAACCCTGGCCAATTTGGAAGGAGAAGAAACTTTTGAAGCTTCGATGCTGGGACAAGCAGAAGAGGTGGTACAGGAGAGAATTTGTGATGATGAGCTGATCTTGATCAAAAAGTAAGCTGCTTTCTAAATTACAAAGCTGTACAGATTTTATTAGTGAGTAGATCACCTTCCCATTGATTTGCTGCTCTAGTCTTTCAGTGATAGGAGCGGTTATACGCATGGGAGAGAACAATGTTAGGCCGTGGTTAATGGAGGTGGAGTGACCATTTCATCTCCTCTGCGCAGCCCAGACACTGCTTCTCTGTGTCTGAATGAACTGTGTGAGCAGGATTCAGTTAAGGTGCTTACAGTGAATTTCTGTGTAGATTTATTTTATAAAAGTACTGATGTCAGAATTCTTTATTTTTTTGAATAGCACTAAGGCTCGTACATCTGCATCAATTATCTTACGTGGGGCAAATGATTTCATGTGTGACGAGATGGAGCGCTCTTTACATGATGCTCTTTGTGTGGTGAAGAGAGTTTTGGAGTCAAAATCTGTGGTTCCAGGTGGGGGTGCTGTAGAAGCAGCCCTTTCCATATACCTTGAGAACTACGCAACCAGCATGGTAAGAAGATCTAATAATGTGTTTTTTTCAAGAAGGGCACGGGACACCATCCCTGGCACTTGGTTGCTAAGGCCTTCTCTGAGGCCGGCACTGCTGCTGTGGGTTTTGTGAATACAGCTCGTTGTCTTTCTTCTCAGGGGTCTCGGGAACAGCTTGCTATCGCGGAGTTTGCAAGATCTCTTCTTGTTATTCCCAACACACTGGCAGTTAATGCTGCCCAAGACTCCACAGATCTGGTTGCAAAGTTAAGAGCTTTCCATAATGAGGCTCAAGTTAACCCAGAACGCAAAAATCTAAAATGGTAAGCATACAGTTTGTCTCTTTCATGGTCATCCGTGTATTCTGTGTGGTAGTTTAGCTTTGTTTTAAATTCAAGAAAGGTGATAGCTAGTGATTATATTAGCGTGGGTGTATTTTAGTTAGCATCTCTGATTTCCAAATCTCTTCCTGCTTCTCTGGGTAGTCCCTGTACCTATACAAGGGTCCCACAGAGGCAGAGGGGGATTGTTTGGGGGTGATCTGAATCTTCTGAAGCAGCCCCTGTTTAAGATGTTAAATGATGTTTAGAAACAGCATTTGTACTATCCTCTAACCTTTCTACAACTCCTTCAGTACTTCTCATTACTTGTCATCAGCTACTGTAGTCTTAGAGGTCTACCATAAGGTCCCAACATTTTCCAAGATGAACATTTGAGTGGAGTGGCCAGATTTAAAGAGCTGGAATGGGATTGGTCTACATTATACAAGAACCCGTTTATCGTTTGTTTTTTTTTAATTGCAGGATTGGTCTTGATTTGGTTAATGGTAAACCTCGAGACAACAAACAAGCAGGGGTGTTTGAACCAACCATAGTGAAAGTGAAGAGTTTGAAGTTTGCAACAGAAGCTGCAATTACCATTCTTCGAATTGATGATCTCATCAAATTACACCCTGAGAGCAAAGATGACAAGCATGGAGGTTACGAAGATGCCGTTCACTCGGGAGCCCTTGATGACTGATCTGCTTTCTCTTTTATTTATAACAATGTTGGATGCACTTCTCTTGTTCCTCGAGTATTACATATTAAAAAATAACAAGCTGTCAAGCCTTGGGTTCTTAATGAAAGATGTTTTCCAGCCTCACTTTGGTCCTGTGATTTCACATATTGTAATTTAGTACCTTTTTAGTTTAAAAAGAGATTAGGTTCCAGTTGAGTTTAGGCATGATTAATTGTTAAGCAATTTCATCCTCTTTGAACACACATTGCTATGCCCATCCCACCCCCGATGCACAGGGCAGCAACACCACGGTGTCCACCCATCCGCTCCATCGTGTGTAACAGGGTAACAAGAATCCGACAGCCAGATGCTCCAAGAGGGTGGCCCAAGGCTATAGCCCCTCCTTGAATGTTGACCTAAGAGGGAAAAGATACATACCATTTATTCTCTGAACATAGGGTAAAAATCCTAAATTATCTTTTCCCTTTTAATGTTACACCAGTAAACTGTCCTTTCAATTTCCACTTTTATTTTAACTGCTTAGGAACTTTATACCCATGTGACATCCACCCTACCTTACTAGTTTAGAAGAGTCACAATGCTCTGTTTGTGTCAAAAGTGAGTGGAGTCCAGGGGTTTCACCCTGGGAAGCAATAAAATAACCAATCCCAGCAGGAGCTTCCCAGTGTCCGCCCAGTTAACAAGACGGCCAGTACCTGCCACACTGTGGAGCTCTGTGTACCTAGGTTTTGCTGTTTACAATCAAATTTGCATTGCAAATGTTCACCTGCCTGCTGTCCTGGGGACTGCCTGCTCAGGCTTACCTTCTCTGGTTTTAATCCCAGTTCTTTAGTTATTGCAACAGAGAGGGCTGCAAATGCTTCGTTGATCTCAAATATGTCCACATCCTCCAGGGACCAACCTGCTTTTGCAACCTAAGGGAAAGATTAATGGAACAGAGGTCTAAAAACCCAGGTGCAATCTTTCTTGTAGATACTAGAACAACAGACTGTGATATTAAAGGATCTCTTAAGGATTCCCACATGAACCTAGTGATACCAATTCTAAGACTATGGATAAAACTCCTCTGGATTCTAAAAAGTTTTGAAGCAGTAACATGTTAAGCATAGGTGAGATGATCTAGGTGATTCATCAGTTCCGCTAAAAAGCGTTATGATCGAAATGTTCTCGGCTGTTGTTTTGGCAGGGAAGGAGACTATAGAGAGAAAACTACATGAATAAGCTCACTGAAGGCTAATGGGAAGGCTTTCGTACAAGAGAAACAAAGCAAATGAAATAGGATAGGAAACAAAAGCTCAACCTTGGCGTTTTGGAATGGAGAGGATCTGAGCCAAGGTTTAAGAGGCGGAACTGAAAAGGGAACTACAGGGTGTTGGTCTGGTCCCAAAGAGGTTCGTTCTACCAACAAAGAACAGGTGCTAACATTCAACAGTAAACTCACAGCTTGCTTTATCGCTGGAATTGGTCCTGTCCCCATAATGGAAGGCTCCACACCTACTTGTGACCAGGAAACTATCTGTGCTAACGGTGTGAGCCCTCGATTCACAGCCTCTGACTTCTTCATAAGAACCACAGCTGCAGCACCATCATTTATTCCTGTAAAATACAAACGTCTTCATTTCTGAAATGCTCATTAATTTGAGTTCTATACCTGTGTCTACTTTCTCTAACACCTGGACACATGCGTTCAATTATTCTTAATACATCTTGGCAAAGTCATGTGCCATAATTCCTATTTTACAGTGTAGTTAGAAATGCGAAGTTTGGTAATATGACCTAATTGACCACAACATTCTAACCAAGGAAAGTGGAAAGCTTAAAAGACTGGGGGAGGGAAGAGTAATGAGAAGAAATGGGAGAAAGAGCCTTGCTCCCACATAAAGCATCGGGAGTTTCTGGTTTTGGAAAAGCATCAAGGTAGGAGATTAAACTTTGTGGTTCCCTAGTTTGCTTTTTCATTTGTATGTCTAGTTAGGATGTCAGGAAGTCAAATCCATTCTTTAATATATAGGTTAAGTCGAAAATAGGGCGATGATAAGTAATGATCAAATACGAGAAACTACATCTTCCCTTCAAGCAACTAAAGGTCTTAGCATAATTTGTACATAAATAATAAATGAAATGAAAAAGGCATTAATTTGGTAGACCTAGCAGAAGATGGTATTCCCCCAACTGCCCTTTGGGAAATCTAACCTGAAGCATTAGCTGGGGTGACTGTCCCTGTTCCATCTGTAAGAAAGTAAGGCTTTAACTTTGATACGGCTTCTATGTCGGTCCCATGGCGAGGAAATTCATCTGCTTTCACTTCAGTAAGACCTGAGCAAAGGAAGATGAATTAACCAAAATTAGTACAGAGATGGCCGTGAATGTATTAGGAATGGTGGAGTTCTCGGACATGATGTGTGAGGCTTCAGATTTGGAAAGGTTTGTTTAAAAATTTATTAAAAAATACTTTCATTCCAACAGGAAAGCACACATAAAAAAGTTGCATGTTCAAACATTTCATAAGCACTGTCCTCATGAGATACTTTGAGTGTTTTCCACATCCACAGCCCCTTCTGAGGAAGGCAGTTCTTTGTGCAAAAGGTGGCTAAGGTGTGGGGCGTAGGACTTGCTGGTTACAACCGACGTGATGAGGGAACGTCAAAGGCACTCTCCTAAGGGTTGGACGTAAGCGATGGCACTTATGGGCAACAGAACAGTTTTCAGTAACAGCTCTTTGACCGGAGCATTCCATATTAGATAACAGCAAAGGACCCCAAAACATGCACCCTCATGAAATATGAAATGTATACAGATACATACAGGAAGTAATGGATGTTCTGAGGAGATTGAGCCTGGAGGGGCAAAACGTCACTGTTGCCTCCTAACGACCATGAGCCAATGCTCCAGTTTCTCACACAAAACCTGCTCCATCTACAGAACGGTGTGCACACTCTGGACCAGGGGTGCTCGGTGCTGACAGTGTCCCATGTTCTTTACCCTCCAGCACCCCATAAACAAGACCCCCACCCTGCCATTTTCAGGCGTATCCAAGATCAATCTTTTCTTTGCAACCCGAAAGACATAACTAAGACACGATGTATAGACATTCCTGTGTATTATTTCTTGGAGTATTACTCTTACCTATAAATAGGCACGCCAATGTTCAAACCATTACAATCTATATACTCACCTTTTCTAGAAGATACGAAAACTGGTATAATCTCTTTGTCAAAATAGCCAGCTTTCTGTGCACTTTCTGTCCTGTTCTGGGACAGAACTGCAAACTTGTCCTGATCTTCTCTGCTCACTTGCCATTTTTTGGCTACATTTTCAGCTGTGAAAGAAAATAATAGTAATAAAGCAAAAGACAAACATTTTCAGGAACTGGCTTTTAGTAGCTCAGGTTTTTCACCTGAAACCGAGCACTGCACCCCCCCCCCCCCCCCCCCCCCCCTACAAGCAGGCCCGCTGACAGGCTGAGACAGTGCTCTGCAGCCGTCTGGCCTCCCACGGGCGATGAATTCAGGGAGGCTGCAGCGACTCTTAAGAAATCATTTTTTTCTTTGCTTCCTTCCTTCTCTTTTCCTTTCTATTTAACTGTCGACTTTCAGAAATGTCCTTCATGCAGATTCACCAACTGTTTATATTTCTGCCCCATTTACTTCATCATTCTCTCTCTGAACCACCTGAGAAAAAGTTATAATCATGCCTCTTTATCCCTAAATTTTAATTTCTTTGTATATTTCCCCCAAATGGCCATTTTCTTACATAAGCACAGCTCTCAAAATCCGGAAATTTAACACTGACACAGGCCTATTATGTAATTCTTGGTCCATATTCCAGTTTCACCTTGTGTCCCAGGGATGTCCTTTGTGGCTAATTTGTATGTTCAGTCCAGGATCACGCCTTGCACTTCACTGGCAATCTCTTTAGTGTCTTTTTATTGGAACAGTTCCTCACACTATCTTTGTGTTTCTTCACCTTGATATTTTTGAGGAGCAGGGGCCAGTTCTTTTATCAAATGTCTCCAATTTAGGTTTCAGATTGCCTCAAGATTAGATTAAGATTTTGCAGAAAAGCAGGTATCCCACTGACATGACCTTCTCAGTGAATCTTATCAGGATACTTGTGATATTAGTTTATCTCAGGTGGTGTGAGCTTTGATCGCTTGGTTAAAGTGTCTCTACACTGTAAAGTTACTATTTTTCCATTTATAATTTTTTAAAAATTTTTATTTATTTGAGAGAGCAAGTGAGAGAGAGAGAGAGCACAAACAGGGGGAGGGGCAGAGGGAAAGGGAGAAGCAGACTCCCCGCTGAGCAGGGAGCCAGACGTGGGGCTCGATCCCAGGACCCTCATGACCTGAGCCAAAGACAGATGCTTAACTGACTGAGCCACTCAGGTGTCCCTCCATTTATAATTAATCAGGAAGTTATGGGAAGTTATTTTGACATTATGAAGAAATGTCTTCTTCCTCATCCAATTTCACCCACTACTTTTCACATTCCTGATTTTCTTATTGCATCCTGAACATTACACAGTTGCTATACTGTTGAACATCTGGATTTTATTATCTTCAGCAAGTATACTGAGTTTCATTCCCACTAACATACTGGCAGATCATCTGGATCCTTTTGAAGCTTATTTTTTTAAGCTTATTAGTTTGTGTCTAGAGTAGTCTTTACTCTAGGGCTAGAGGGACCCTGCCCCTAAACTGTGGTCTTTCTGAGATGTCAATGGAGTGTCCAGTGGGTTCAGTAAAGTTTCTACTCTGCACGGTCAGAACTCCTATGTCTCCAAGTAATCAATTCACAACTCCCTAGCAGCTGTTTCTACTGGACCTGGTAGGGTGTTGTCCTACACATGCATTTGACCCAAGAGATGAGGGAACCCTTATGGAGATTTCTGGAGCTCCTTTCCTAGCTTCCTTCTCTCCAGTACTCTGCCCCTCAAACTCCAGGAATCTCAGCAGCTCCAAACTCTGACCTCGGCCTCCCCAGTTCAATGGCCACCATCCCCCCAGGTAGAAAGTCAGTGAGAGTGGAGTTTTCCCTTCTTTCAAGAATCTCGGGGCGCCTGGGTAGCTTAGTCGGTTAAGCATCCGACTCTTGATCTCAGCTCAGGTCTCGATGTCAGAGTCATGAGTTTAAGACCCACGTTGGGCTCCACGCCGGGTGTGGAGCCTACTTTAAAAAAAAAAAAAAAAAAAAAAGAATCTCAGTCTTGCAACTGACTGCATTTGAGGTAGAGGTGGGGTTGGTGTGGGCGAGTCCCCCACTCTCGTCCAGGGGAGCCCTAGAGCAGCCCCCTGGGGAGGGGACCCCAAAAGAAGGGCAACAAATTGCTCTGGGTGGGGGAAAGCGAGGTGCTCTGCTAACCCGCCCCTCCCTCATCACAGGATTCTGTGGGGCAGAAAGAGGGAACCCGAGGCCCCAGTGCCCTGACAGGAATCTCCAAACAGCCCTCTCAACTATTTCGGATGCTGCCCAAACCTGGGGTCTATTACTTCCCCTGGGCCAAGATCCGGACATGGGCACACTGAGAACATTCAGCAGGCTGTGGCTGTGTGACATGACTCAATCCCGAATGACCCTGGGGGCTCAGCATGGATCTGACAGCACAGGATCCTGGTCTGCACCAAGTTGGTGGAGCCGTGCAAGCCCAGTTAGACTCCCAGTACCTTGTCCTTGGGGAGCTCGAACACCAGAAACGGAGGAACATGTTCCTCTATATAAATCTAGGAGGAAGGGTTTCCCAAGGCTGACAGGAGGAAAGAGCTGATAGGCATCAGACGGAGGCTCTGTGGGGAAGCCCTGACTGTGTGGAAGGAATGCATCTACCCTTGCTAGAACAAGCCCTCCAGGAGCAGAGGAGGTACCAGCAAGAGAGTGGGAGCAGTTCCTGGCAACCGTCCCCCACAACCTGCTCCTGAGGCCACGCCCACTGGAGATGCCTGCATCACTGTGGAGAACATGCAGGACCTTCCCCGGAGTGACAGCCTTTGTCCGGAAGCAGAGAGAAGGGGAGTGGGGGGTGGCTGCTAATTTGGATTGTTCCAGACACCCCCTGCCAGGAGCCTGCAAGAGGCCGAGCTGTGGGGTGCTGGGGGCTGAGCCTTGAGTGGGAATGTGGAGGGTTCTGGAAGGTCCTCACAAATAAGGGCCCCAGCAGCGTGTAAAAAAAAAAAAAAGAATCTCAGGCTTATATGATTCTTGGTCGATATTTGAAAACAGTAGCTTGGGGCGCCTGGGTGGCTCAGTTGGTTAAGCGACTGCCTTCGGCTCAGGTCATGATCCTGGAGTCCCTGGATCGAGTCCCACAACGGGCTCCCTGCTCAACGAGGAGCCTGCTTCTATCTCTGACCCTCCCCCCTCTCATGTGCTCTCTCTCATTCTCTCTCTCTCAAATAAATAAATAAAATCTTTAAAAAAAAAAAAAGAAAACTGTAGCTTGATATATTTTGACCATTTTTGTATTTGTATATTAGGGAGTCTAGTCTTTACTAATTACTACATCATGGCCTGAGTCTTTTTTTTTAACGCAACAGAAATTTAGTTTCTCATCTCCGATCAAGGTGTGAGCAGGTCTGTTTTCTCCTGAGGCCTCGCTCCCAGCCGCCTTCTCGCCAAGTCCGCACACGGTCTTTCTCCCGGGCTCACATCTCCCGTATTTCGTCCTCTTCTTACAAGGACGCAGTTAGACGGCATTTGGGGCCACGGTAAAGGTCTCATTTTAACTTAATTACTCCTTAAAAGGCCCTGACTCCAAATACAGTCACGTTCTGAGGTCCTGCGGTTTGGGCTTCAACATAGGACTTTTGGAAGGTCGTAATTCAGCCCATAACACCTCAGAAAGGGCTTGGGAGCTGGATTTTCAGGGACAGCCTCTGGTGACGTTGAGACAGTCAGCTGTTGTAACACACTTCGAGAACCCCTGGCCTGGCCTCGACGACCAGGAAGACCCCGGCCCGGCGCACATAGAGGCTGCCGGGGTGTGGCCACACTCTCTAGCCATCCCTGCTGCCGCTCTAGCTCACGGGGGCCAAGACGCCTTAGCTCCTCACTGCTCCTCTGCCTTGACACACACTGTCCCCTCTGCTTAGACTCTTGCTCTTTCCCCCACTTTCTCATCTGACTTCCGTCTGACTTCTACTTCTCCTAGACACAGAGCCACTGCCACCTACATTTAAGGGTGTGTAACCTCTCAGGGCTTGTTTCTTCAACTAACTCTACAATGAAATGTCCCTTCTGTTCTTGAGTTTTACATTCCAAAAGTGGGAAAGACAGGAGCTCGTTGGATTTTCTGGCTGCTCCGCTGGTTCACCTGGACCGCAGGCGACTAAGGCAGGCCGGGTGGCAGCGCACAAAGGCAGCGTGAGGCATGAGAAGTACCGGGTCATCTCTGATAACCGCCTTGGCCACACAACCGCGGTTCGTGGGCCCTCGTTTCTTCCCACAGTAAAATGGGAGATTGCTCAGAGCTCGGGAGCCCCGCCCACCTCTAACCTGCAAAGGTCAAGGAGTCACAGCGGGGGGGACATGCTATTTCCTCAGTTGGGCTCAGCAAAGCGGAAGGAGCCCTGCCATCTGTGATGCAGAATGATCAGGACATGGTCCCTGCCCTTCAAGAGCAGAGCACCTGCAAAGCTGACAATTATAGGATCTCTTGTAAACCTTTCCGCCCTTGGTCTGTTTTTGGCTGTGTCTGCGTTACCTGTAATGCCCATGTGGTAGCTGTGGAATGCGTCAGTAAGCCCGTCACAGAGTATGCTGTCGGCCAGTGGCATTTCCCCAATCTTGACTCCTGCCCTCAAATGAATCAAGTGAGGAGCCTGGAAACAAGAAATACAAATGGATTTAGGATTGTTTGACACTAGTCCTCTCCTTAGGATCCCACTCAAAACTATCCAGTGGTTCCTCAGTCTTCACCTAGACCACCCCTCTGTGACCCACAATTCTGGCCCACCCTCTTCCCGACCCAGGGTCTGGGGCCTGAAGACCCTTGGAATCAGAAGACTACTCTATCCTGCCTACTCCTGAGAAGCTGTTACTCTCCTACCTACCTATTTCCATTTACCGCCAAATCTCTCCATTCTGTGTCCTATTTCCTTAAGGACCTCATTTATTCTTTCCAAAGAGGCAACAAGTTATCTGTTAAATGAGGAGCTCATCTAAAAGCATAAATGATGCTAACAGTGTGTCACTTATTTTGATAAAAGACATAATGCCTATAATGAGAATAATCAGGTTGCCTAATTAACTAATGGGAAGGGATTTCTGGGTGGGGAGCTTCTTAACTCCTACCAATTCAACAGCAGCTATAATAGGATGGAAACATTTGGGAGTCAGAAGATCTCTATTTGAATTCTGGCTCTGGGCCTCAGTTTCCTGATCTGTAAATTGGGAATGATACCACCTACCCTCTGAGGGCTGTTGTGACGGTTATGTATAAAAGCACCTTGTGAAGGACCACACAGACACTGGTGCAGTCCCTTCAGTCACTCTGATCCTGTTTAGTACCTTCAACTTACCTCCTCCTGGGCCTCAGCAATTGCTGAGCAGAATCGGCCTCTGTCTAGGGGATCCCCAGGTCAGACCCCGAACTGCCTGTAGGAAGCAGGGGATATACTTTTTCCTTTTCACTGCCGTGCCAATTTGAGGGCTGGACCTTGGTGAAACAAATCCCGCCTGGTCCTCTTTTCCACATTCTATGCTTCCAAAAGGTCAACTAAATTGGGTCCCTGGGGTCCTCCTTGTCAAGTGCAGAACAGTAAGTGAAAACATCTGCTTTTGACTTTTCCCCACAATGAGAAAAAAATTTGAGATGAAGGATACCAACTGACTAATGTTATAGGTTTAATTCAGAAAATATTTTATGCTTTGGTAACATTTTAGAAAAAAGTATATTCTGTTCCAATCACACTGGCTGATGGGCTTTTTCTATAACCTGGATCTCCCATGCAACTTGGAAGACTAATTAACAACCAGGTAGAGGGACACCTGGGTGGCTTAGTCGGTTAAGTGTCTGCCTTGGGCTCAGGTCACAATCCCAGAATCCTGGGATCAAGCCCCGTGTCAGGCTCCGGGCTCAGTGGGGAGCCTACTTCTCCCTCTTCTTTTGTCCCTCCCCTTCCCCCCCAAGCTCATGCTCTCACTCTCTCTCAAATAAATAAATAAAATCTTTTAAAAAATAAAAATAAAACCATCCAGATAGGGATTCAAAGTTGAATCCATTTTTTCAGGGTTTACTGTTTGGTTTCAGCTCTTCTATGGGTCAGTTTACTCCGCTATGGCACAGACATGAGTTTATTAGTGAGAGGTGAGTGACAGCCATCTCTCCAGAGGCCTTACCTTGCTCATACTTTCCATGCCTCCTGCAACCACAATGCTGGAGTCTCCTATCCCTACTGACTGGGCTGCAAGGCACACGGCTTTTAGGCCTGACCCACAGACCATTTGGCAGCTCCATGCTGGAACCGAGTAAGGGATTCCTGCACCCACACTGGCTTGTCGAACAGGATTCTGCCCACAACCTGGCAGAGGGAACACAGAGACCTCACAGTAATCAAGGAGAAGGGCAAAATATTTAGATCAAAGTGCACAGATATCAGATTAACAACTGGGCTCCTGTCACTTCCCAGCCAAGCTGAACCAAGCCACACTCCCAACCAGACAGAAAAAGGCCCATGTCCACTCTATACTTGCCAGTCTAGCCCCTGAATATGGATTATCCTTTGCTTGTGGACATAAGCTTTCTTTTCCACAAGGAAGTTATTAATATCATAAGAAGGAAATGTTCTTCTGGTGATCTTTTGACAGAGCTTGAATAAGCACACTCTCTTCTAAACACAGGGCAGAACTTGGGCATTATTCGTGTTTCTAACTAGGGCTATGAGCTTCCATGATCATGGCTTAAGACATCTAGCATGGGGGCGCCTGGGTGGCTCAGTCGTTAAGCGGCTGCCTTCGGCTCAGGTCATGATCCCAGGGTCCTGGGATCGAGCCCCGCATCGGGCTCCCTGCTCGGCGGGGAGCCTGCTTCTCCCTCTGCCACTCCCCCTGCTTGTGTTCCCTCTCTCGCTGTGACTCTCTCTGTCAAATAAATAAATAAAATCTTAAAAAAAAAAAGACATCTAGCATGGTAAGAGGGTTAAAGAGGAAAACTTCTTCCCTTCCTTGATATTCATCACACATGGTTAACTGGTTATGTAACAAGACATGTACAAAATCAGAACTGACAAATACCTTTCTATAACTCAACTGTGGGGACTTCCTTCAGGGAATGGGAAGAAATACATTACACATATAATCGTAGCAGGGAAGGGAATGGAGCGGAAAGTTTCAAATATTCTCAGTACCCATTGTCTATTATCAAAGGATCAATATTTATACAGTGGTCACTCTGCTGCCAATTTCAGATACACCCACACCTAGTACCTTTCCTCAGTGAGTTTGTTAGCAAAAACCAGCACATGGGTCACAGACAAAAATTTAGAGATTATATTCATCACAATGTTCTTTATCTGGGATTAGACTGGTAGCCCTGAGACTGAGAGTGAAAACAGATACAGGAGAAATTATTAAAAAGAACGAGGAGCGCCTGAGTGGCTCAGTTGGTTAGGCAGCTGGCTCTTGATTCTGGCTCAGGTCATGATCTCAGGGCCCTGGGATTGAACCTCAAGGCGAGCTCCAAGCTCAGCAAGCAGTCTGACTGAAGATTCTCTCTCTCCCTCAGCCCCTCCCCGTGCTCATGCACACACACTCTCTCTCTCAAATAAATAAATCTTAAAAAAAAAAAAGGAATCAAAATACCTCTGAATTAAACTCATAGCATGCTAGTTAATAAAAAAAGACATTATTTAAGGCTCCTGCTTTTGAAGCTACAATTACATATGCATTTAAGTAAATAACTCCTTCATAAAAATATTATGTGTCTATTCATAACCCCCATCTTCAAGGTAAGAAATGAGTGTTACACATAATGAACTAATAGCCTGGCATTTAGCAGAGTATGAGTTCCATGAGAATGAGGATTTCTATCTGATATGAACACTGCTTATCCCTAGTGGAAAGAATAGTGCCTGGAGCACAGCAGGTGCCCAGGTAATATTTTTACAGGATTGTGGAGGGCACCTAGGCTTAAGGAGCCGGACAGGTGAGGGTTCAAATACTAGCTGCACTTCAAACTGTGCCCCTGAAAATCTCATTTAATCATTTGCAGAACAGATAATACGATTCAACGGACTTACGGAGAGGATTCAATAAAGCAATGAAAGCACTAAGCAGAGTGCTTTAAAGGCCCAGCATTCAGCAGGTCCTCAATGAACATAGCTATTATTTGTATTATAATTATGTGGAGATACTAGAGAGGACAGATGTGGAAGAGATAACAGAGAAACCAGCATGACAGACCCTATGGCAACTAAGTCTGAATCGTGGGTCTGGGAAGGAAGGAGGATGTGGGCTGAAGGCAGCCAGTCTGAGAATATTACATATTTTAAAGCCCTTGAGAGTCATGACAAAGTGGTAGGCTCCAACTTTATGGCCCCTAAGGACAATTTGAGAAAGGATAATCAGGAATTGGAACTACAAAACTATAAAGTGAATATAACAAAAAATGGGCCAGGTCTCAGATAGGGTAAGGACAAAAGTTGGTTGTAAGTGAGCACTACCAATTACCACTAGGAACAATTAGAATTTATGCTACTGAGTGAGCATGAATCTAGTTGTTTGTTTGTTGTTGTTGTTTTGAGATTTTATTTATTTATTTGACAGAGAGAGACACAGTGAGAGAGGGAACACAAGCAGGGGGAGTGCCCCTCATGAATCTAGTTATTAATAACTAGGAATTGTCAGTGGTCACTGGTCTATAAACTTAGTGGGAACCAGAAGTGAGACTGGAGCACTCTTGGTGACTCACCTGTCCCCACCCAGGGAGTGACAGCCCTGTGAGGAGCAGGAGGTGAGCCTTATGGGGCCTGGGGCAAGGACCTCACTTGTGTTGTTGGAGCCCTGTCCCCAGCACCTAGCACAGTGCAGGGCACAAAGGAGGAATTCACACATTTCTGTTAGATGTGTGTGACACTTTAGGGGCGTATGGAGGGCCGTGTATACTCTCTTGATGGGTGAGGCTGGGCCTGGTTCTAAAGAATGAAAAAGGCAGTGGAGGACGGTGGTCTAGTCTAGGTTCATCAGAAAACGCCTAGGAAAGTCGCACGGTGTTAAGCTGGACAGTAGCCAGTAACGGGGGCTTGGCAGCGGGGCAGCAGGAAGAACCCCACCAGCGGGAACTCCGTGAGCAGACCTCCGGAGGTCTGAACTTAAGTTCAGACCTCTGCAGAACTTAAGTTTCGGGAGCGGGAGGTGTGAGGGGGGTGTCGATGGGCTGCTTCCAATGAACCTGACCTCCGCCGGGATCTCTGAGGAATTACCTGCTGCCAAAACGTGTCCAAATATGACCTCCGACACCTCTTCGGGAGCCACGGCGGCTCTCTTCAGGACTTCTTTGATGACGGTCGCGCCCAGGTCATGGGCAGGGACGGTGGCTAAGGCACCATTGAAGGAGCCTAGGGAAGAAGGGAAAGCTCGGGCGATGAGGAGGGCGCCCCGCGCGGCTCGAGCGGGCACGGAGCGGACCCGCGGGAAACCCACGCATCCATTTCCCAAGCGCCAGCAGATGCGCTCGGCCCACGCTTCCCTAACAAAAGGGGTCCACAGTCCCGCGCGCCCAAGGGCTGTGAAATCTCTACAGCGCTAAGCACCGGAAGGCAATTCTCAGGAATCCTCCATTCACCAGAGCGGCCCCGCTCAGACCACCCAGCGACCCCGCCCCTGCGGCCACGGGCTGACATGGTTCCTCCAGGAGCTGGCCAACCAGAGGACTCGAAAGAGAGCGCCCACCTTCGCCAGCCAATGGGAAGGCAGGGCGGCACGGTGGTTCTACCCGGGGATCCAATCAGAGCACGCGAAGCGGAGTAGGCCTCAGCGGGCGAGGATGGGGTGGGGCTGCCGGCCGGCGGGCCCGAGAAGGCGCGGAGTGCCGGTTCCGGGGCATCCCAGGGGTTCCGGGGTCCCCGCGGCTGAACCGCCGCCGGCCACTTACCTATGGCGGTCCGAGCCGCAGAGACGATGACCACGGGATCAGAGCCTGCACTCATCCTGCCGCACGACCACTTCTCGAGCTGCTGCCGGCCCGGCGCGGCGGACGAGTGAGGCAAAACCTTGCTCGGCCGCTGACAGGCCGCGCCGGGGGGCGGAGCCGCAGGCCGCCCCGCCTCCGTCTCCGCGGGCGTCAGTGCGCAGGCACGACGGCGGGGCGCGTAGCGGTGAGGTTGGCTGTTGAGGGGGCCTAGGCGGTGGGCGGGCCCGCGAGACCCCGGGCCCAGGCCGAGACACACCCCACCCTCACCTCAGGCCCTTATCCGAACACCCCAGTGTTGTAGTTTGTCTTGACGTTTTTGTTTTGGGGGGCGAGGGCAGGTTTTTTGAACTTAGTGTTTTTCGAGCCAGTGAGCACCACCCAGCGGTGACAGTACCCCACGTTCAGCCCAGGACTCGGATCCCAGTGGTGAGAATGTGGGTGCGAATCCTGCCAGCTGCAAGCCTGCGGGCGGTTCTTTTGTGTGCTTCTGCTCTGGTGGCTTCGAAAGCTCCTCTCCGTTTTGCCTGGGCGCCAATATCATCCATTCATTAGAGGTTAACTTGGTTCTCCTCTGGGCAAACCCTTTTCAGTGCCTTCCTGCGGGGTTGGCACCATTTGCCTTACAATTATGCTGGCAGATCAGCTCCAGCGCTGATGTGTGAGGAGGTCGGGGTGTCTTAATCCCACAGACCAAAACATTTCCTCCAATAACAGTAACCCACTCTTCAGCCTCAGGTTTGGGTGTTTTCTCTTGGACACACCCCACAGTGTCGTCTAGTCTTCCAGAGAGAGCTCTTGCTTTGTCTTCTCTCCAGCCCTCAGGGCATTGTTGGACCCACAGTAGGGGCTTAATGCATTAATAAATATTAGTGAATTTTCATGATATTATCCAAAAGCTTTAACAATCCCCAAGGGCTGCATAAGACCCCATATAGAGGTTAGAGTCAGCCACAGATATGGAAACTCAAATATTTGAATTGGGGTGGCTCCGTTGGCAGAGCATGCAACTCAATCTCGGGGTTATCAGTTCTCTACCCCACACTGAGGGTAGAGATTACTTAAAAATAAAATCTTTATGGGTGCTTGGATGGTTCAGTTGGTTAAGCATCTGACTCTTGGTTTCTGCACAGGTCATTATCTCAGGGTTATGAGATTAAGCCCCGAGTTGGGCTCTGCAAGAGCGCAGCCATCTGCTTGAAATTCTCTCTCCCTCTGCCCCTCCCCCTGCTCATGTGCACCCATGCACTCTCTCAAATAAAATCTTAGAAAAAATTTAAAACTCTTAAAAATTTTTTGAATAATTAACATTGAACAATCATCGATTGTCAATATTGGCAAGGTGTGTTTGAGTACACACCTGGGTGGGGTAATCGGCGATAGCTGGAATATCATGGATTTAGACTTAATACTTTTCACCTCTTTCCATAGATCCAGTTATAATGATTGATTCCCAACATCCATTTTACTGAATAGATATGTGACCCAATCTTCACCACAGAAGGGTGAAGGAAGTTTGCTGGTTTGGTTCTGGGAACAATAGTCTCACTTCTAAGAAATAGAAAGAAGGATGGATCCTTCTTTCCTTTGGACAGTGTCTGGGTGTGAGGCCTGGAACTGCTGCATCCACCTTTTGAGTTTGAGCGGAACCAGCATGACCCTTGGCAAGACCAACACACTGAGGAAAGCAGAGTAGAGGTGGAAAGAGTACAGCCTTCGAGGGCATCTCTGAGGTCAGCCCTAAGTTCAGCGTCTGAATTCAACCTCTGATTTTCCAACTATGTGAGACAAATACTTCTTGTTTAGGCCAGCTTGAATTAGACAAGCTATTGTGTCACATGCCACTGAGAACATCCTGATTTATCCACACTGAATTCCTAGGAGGAAAGTAAGATTTTTGGATACGGTAGGAAGGAAAGGGGTTTCTAGGCAGGCAGTGCTTGTTGAGAACACTGGGGCAAGAGAACTGGGGCAAGAGAACTTTGTCACAATGTTGTGCAAGGGAAACTGCTGCCAAGCCTGAAAAATCCTTCTGAAGAGCTTTCAAGTAGATTGAAAACACATTAGGTCCTAGGATACATTAAGACTTTGCAGAGGTATGTGGATGGGCAAATGAACCAGAGAAGACAAAGCATTGGCCCTGCAGTAGGACAGCTTGGGTAACAGTTGTTTTCTTTGGGAGAAATCCTTAGTCTGGAATAGTGATGGAATCAGCAGTCCTCCCTAAGAATTCAGCAGCAAATCTAAGATTCTTCTTTCTGCAATGTGGTCCCTGTCCCAAAACATAGCAGAATCTAGGAATGTATGGAACTTGTGCCTTGGCTTCAGGCTCTGTTCTATCCCAGTGTCCCCTTACATCTCTGGCTACTCAGTGCCCTTTGTGGGCTTACTTTAGTCAAAGTAATATATTCCCTTAATATATTCCCCAAGGTTGTTACTTTGCACCAGCATTCTGGGTAATACCAGTCACTCCCATGGCTTCAGTTACCGCTATATGCTGACCACTCTGAAATCTCTCTCATCGAGTTGTATCCTGAGCAGATGCCCTCTCCATTAAAATTCCCCATAAGCACATCAAGTTTAACACATCTAAACCAAACTCATTGTTAACATCTACCTCTTCCAGCCTTTATTCTTTCATCTCCATTCAAAAAATGAGCAGTGCAACTTATCTTGTCAACCAACCTACTGGGTAGCAAGCACACTCCACTTAGACATCACTTCTTCTAGGAAGCCTTCCTATCTCCTGCCTTTGGTGCCCCTTGGCATCATCTACCTAACTTGTCTTCTTACCAGATATTAAAATTCCTAGTTTCATCTGTCTCCTGTAGTAGACTACATAAGCTTTGCAAGATCATCTTGTTACACTACTTTATGCACAGCTCCTAACACATTGCAGGCATTAAATATGAATACTAATATATTCTCTATGCCCAGTGCCTAACACACATGAATGAATATGAATATATTCTTCGGGATGCAAGGAATGTATTCAACTGTTTCCTACCTGGAGGCTCTATCAAGAACCAAGAGCAAAAATTGAGAGGATAATTGCTTGCTTCTGTTGAGGGGCTACACAGCACCTGTCTTCAGGGGAGTCATTACAGTTGCTCAAAAAGCTCTATTCAGAGCTTTGTATGGGCCAGATAGGAACTAAGAATAACAAATAGGCAAAAGAAGAGTATCATTTTAAAAATGGCATCTAGATCTACGATCATATGCTACCTAGGCTGGTAGAGTGGGTGGGTATGCACCATAATCTCCAAGTGCAAGTGCGGGGTCACTGCTACATCAGTGCTACTGAGCCAGTTTCTCCTGAAGGGGCCTTGCAACCGTTCTTGGTTAAGTTTCACAAACAGGGTTGCAGGAGTGCAGGCCAGATTTAAGCCAGAAGGTAGAATCCCCCAACCTCCCATGTAGCAAACCCCCTGGTTTGTCTGAAGGGAGCAATGACTCAACACTGTGGATTGGCCACAGCTAGTTTCCTGTGCACTCTTGACAATAGGGGTAAGCTCCATTCTTTCCTGGCACAATTACCCCAGGATGGCTCCAGGTCAAAGGTAATATCATCCAGGGTTGTAAGAAGTGTTAATTATAACCACGGGGATAAATAAACTCCTACGAAAGCATCAACAGATGAGGGGGCAATGACTGGTCTAGAGGACAAACTGCTACCAATGAGAAATAAGGAATATCTGAAAATTTTGAGAAAGAGTGGCTTTGCAAAATTGTTTGCAGAAGCGTCCTAGAAACTAGAGTGCTCAGTTGCATCAAATATAGCTGAGAGGCCAAGAAAACGAACATCTAGTGAGCCCTCTGTACCAAGCATGGTTACATTTGTTCTCTTTACAACCTTTCCAGCAGCAGCATCCACTGAACCTAATGTGAAGAGATGGCAACTGGTACACCACCAGACCTTCATGAAATGTTCTCATCCCTCTTGTCCACAAACTGGTATTTCCTTCAAAAGTCAAACCACTTCTAAGATTATTCTTAACTAAACCCTCTTACTTTATCCAGCATCTTCAACTATATTCAGAAGTTTTATAATTTGCATTTTCCCCCATCACCGCATTGCTGGCTCATTTGGTTGTTACCAGCTCCTACATGTTTGGCACAACAACCATTCAGACTGCTTGCAAAATGTCATGCTCAGCTCCAGCAGTTCTTCCTCCTACTACAGAGGATGAGGCAGGAGGACACAGCAACAAGCCTGGGCTCTTGAAATCAAGACATGCTTCTGCTGCCAGCTCTGAGGCAGGTACTGTCCAGGAAGCTTTGATGACAGCACCCTAGAGCGCCGACCCAACACTTAACCTTTGGGTGATCACTTAACCCTTTTAAACCCATTTCTTTCTTTTTTTTTTTTTAAGATTTTATTTATTTATTTGAGAGAGAGAATGAGAGAGAGCACATGAGAGGGGGGAGGTCAGAGGGAGAAGCAGACTCCCCGCCGAGCAGGGAGCCCGATGCGGGACTCGATCCCGGGACTCCAGGATCATGACCTGAGCCGAAGGCAGTCGCTTAACCAACTGAGCCACCCAGGAGCCCCTAAACCCATTTCTTGTTCTGTAAAACAAACAAGTGCCTCTTCTCACGGGGGTGATAGTAAAATGGCATATATAAAATATGTGTCAGTTTTTGGCATGTTAAGTATTCAATAGATATCAAAAATGTTAAGGCATTTTTTTTACTATCTTCATAGTACAAATCTCTCTGGAATAATGCTAAAGTAGAGACATCAAAACTATCTTACTTTTTAGATTTTATCCAAATTGACTACCCTTAAAATTAACCTTTTTTGCAGTACACTCAAGCTTTTGCCAAACGGCGGGATTCTCCATTTCCAGGAGTCATCTAAAGAATGCCTCAGCACTCGCACTTGTACCAGTTAAAGAGAAGTAATACATTTTTAACAGGAAGTAAACAGGCAGCTTTTCACTTTTACATCTCAGACATCACAATCCATTTAAAGTAAGCTTCCATCTTTTCTATCCAAATAATATAAATTTGTATTTGAAGTAGTTTGATCAACGGAGATGGTCCGTCATCAGGACTGGCACTTTGAGATAATAGCAACGGCTAACATCTACTGAGCAGTCACTGTGCTTGGCACTGCTGTAAGCACTTTACGTGTATTAACTCATTTAATGCAGTTTACAGGAAAAAACTGAGCCACAGAGGGAGAAAGGAGCTTGCCCAAGCCATGAAGCAGGTTAAGCAGTAAAGCCAGGATTCAAATCCAGATTTGAATTAGCTCCAGAGTCCACTCGCTCATCCTGGATTATGACTTACCACCTCTCTTATCATAGTTGTACCAGCAAAAAAAGCATCCAATTCCAAAAATGAAGAATACTGACTCTGCACAATCCAAAGTTCTCTCTGCACAAGTTACTCATCAACTAACACAGATGCATCAGAAACTTCAAAATTAGTATTGACATACAACAGGTCTATATTAAATTTAGTCATAAAATTCTATCACTAGTTGAAAAATTAATTTCCTACTGTACAACAAAGATTACAGAACATCAAAGGAAAGAGAAATTCCATTTTTGTTTAAATTGGGCAAGTTAAAAAAGGACATACATTAAGAAAAACCAAAGTCAAAAGTACTTTATTTATTTATTTTTTTAAAAGATTTTATTTATTTATCTGAGAGAGAGAATGGGAGACAGAGAGCACGAGAGGGGAGAGGGTCAGAGGGAGAAGCAGACCCCCCGCTGAGCAGGGAGCCCGATGTGGGACTCGATCCCGGGACTCCAGAATCATGACCTGAGCCGAAGGCAGTTGCTTAACCAACTGAGCCACCCAGGCGCCCCTCAAAAGTACTTTATAATGGAGGAAATATTTAGTATTTTAATACACACCAAAATGTTTAATTATCTTAAGTAAATGTATTTAAAATTGTGTAGAATCTATTTCCTTGAGACTACACAAGAGGCCAATCAAAAGTCAAGAAGTGCAGTTATCTTAAACACACCAATGAAGGCATGATATACCTGTATGCCAGTTAAACAAGCAAAAACACAGGAGCTATTTTCAAATAAGCTGTACCTCAGTTTCAAGTGTCATTAACTCCACTTCTGAGGTTCCTTGATTGTTACAATACCTAAAACAAGAAAATATTTTCTTTTCAGCAGAAATCACATTTCATCTCAACCACACATATGAAAAGCTATAGATTCTAAAGCCATTACCTACCATACTTTGATACTTAATGTTTAAAATCAGACAATGAAACAAACTAGAGTCTTAAAAACATCTTAAATACACTTTCTCCTTTATTATAACATCCCACAGCCTTACCATGTAGTATCAGCAGGTATGTTATTAGTGTAACTCAAGAGCAGTGGCTGTTTTTTATTTTTAAAGACTTAGAGAGCGAGCGAGCGAGCGGAGGGGAGAGGGTTAGAGGGATAGATAAACTCCAAGCAGACTCTGCGGTAAGCGCAAGCCCAATGTGGGACTCGATTTCACGACCCTGAGATCATGACCTGAATGTGGCCAATGTTTTAAAATAAACATCACTGGGGCACCTGGATGGCTCAGTCCGTTGAGTGTCTGCCTTCGGCTCCAGTCATGATCTTGGGGTCCTAGGATCAAGCACATCGGGCTCTCTGCTCAGCGGGCAGACTACTTTTTTCCTTCTCCCTCTGCTTGATGCTCCCCCTGCTTGTGCTCTGTCAAAATCTTAAAAAAAAATAAAAATCATTGACTATACAGATACCTGAATCATTTCACAAAAAGAAAGTCTACTTTTCAACTAAAAACTAATACGTAACTATTTTCTTCCAATACTTTTCTTTATACTTAAAATATTTGAATATTTTATAATTATTTTTACAAGTCACAAAAAAAAACATTTATAGTCCTAAATTCCATGTTCATTTTGCAAAACAAAGCATACTTGTTTTTAAAAGTTTTTATTTTTTTAAGTAATTTCTACACCCAATGTGGGGCTGTAACACACAACCCTACGATCAAGAGTTGCATGCTCCACCAACTGAGCCAGCCAAATGCCCTAAAGCATACCTTTTTTAAAAATTAAGTGCACAATCAAAATTGATGCATGAACATAAGCTTCACCATTGTGGTATGTTGAAGGATGATGAGTAGAAATTCAGCAATTCAATGAAAATAAATGACAACAGTTAAACACACACATACAAATAAAAAAACTAATGCAAGTGGTTACAATAAAAATCTTTATTTAGGTTTGGTCAGTACAGGTAAGATATACTGGAGTCACAGAGCAATATGCATTAACAGGATACAACAGTTCATAAAAACTGAGTAACTATGCACACAAATTTCTTAAACATTCAGTCACCTAAAGAGAAAATGCACAGATGTATGGTGGAAAAAACTGTATCTAACACTGAAACTACTACAGGACTCCATCAGCAAGTCCAACTTTTAGTGATAAAACTACTGTACTGGGCAAACTTGGCAGTCATAAACCCACATCTACTCTAACAAGTCTGAATGGTGCATAAGTGTAATAACAGCATGAGTAAGAATGCCCTTACACAGCACAGGTTCTAGGAGAGACACAGATTTATACAGACATCATTGTGTTATACTTTAAGATTTCCATTTACAACTTCACATTAACTCATATAAAAATAACTTGACCCTACACAAAATGTCCTTTTAGCAACATTCAAGGTAATTAACTGTTACAATTTCCAAAGTGGCAGAGGTATTGAAGCAAAGAAGGGGAGGGAAAAAAAAGGGGGAGGGGGGAGAAAAAAAACCACACCCACAAAAAAAGGCAAACTGTGACAAAAGTATGCGTTAATTTTCTGGACAGTATCCTCTCCCAAATTAAATGACACTGTATAAAAATTTGCTGGAAAAAATATTACAAAACTGAACCCTGTACATTTACACTTGAGTCCAAGCCATTCTGAACGTGGCGGGAACCCGCAGTTCGGTTACCTTTCCCACTCACTGTTTTCTCCTCTTGAGGGTCATGATTGGAGTCTGTGTCATTTGAGTGGTGTGTGAGAGAGTTTTCACTGCCCGTGGGAGAGTCTACACTTTCATACCCCGCACTGAGTTGATTTACGTAACTACTACCTCCTCTGCCAGTTCTCTCCTCTGAGCTGTTGGAGGCCTTATTACCATTCCCAGGAGAAGAAGGAAAGTCATCTTCGGCTGTGTCCCCCTCCCTGTGAAATCCAGACCCAGACGTCCTCGGCCGGGAGGAACTGCCGTTACTTGGTCCGTTGGCCAGCCGACTGCAGTCTTTACCTGTGGCCTCTGCCTGTGCTACAGGCTCAGAAGATGTAGTCCTGCTGGTACTTGGGGCTGGAGCTTGAGACTGCTGCTGTTGGTACTGAGCCAACTGTTGGCGAGTCTCTTTCAGTTGTTGCTGAAGAACTAGAATGGTGCTCTGCATACCCTCTACTTCTTCATCAAGTTGAATGATGAAGTCATTCAGTTCTGTGCAAAGGAGAGTCAAACCTACTTTAATATCTCTTAAACATATTTTATATTTTTAAAGATTTAGAACATATTTTAAAAATATTAGTGTCTGTCACAAAGCCAGACACTCAATAAATGTTTAAGTGAACGAATACAATTCTAAAGAATCACAAAATACTTAAAATTTTTTTGC
Source organism: Neomonachus schauinslandi (assembly GCF_002201575.2). Classification (NCBI taxonomy): domain Eukaryota; kingdom Metazoa; phylum Chordata; class Mammalia; order Carnivora; family Phocidae; genus Neomonachus; species Neomonachus schauinslandi. Next base: position 8,312,857 of record NC_058410.1, read on the forward strand.
TTGCAATTTAAAAATAGCCATTTAAGAATGAGTTTGGGTTTTTCGGGGGTGGGGGGTGGGGAAGACATGCTTAAAATATCTTAAAGCAACCAAGTTAAAACTGATTCAAACCATCTAGCTATATAATACAACTGATTATAGCCCCCCAAATCCACTCCACATGTTTACCTGGGGCCCACATGGCTGGTTCCCTTTCTCCTTACCCCCCTAGCCAGTGTTTGTCTCAGCTCCACAGCAGGTTTAGCCCTAGGGAGCAGTGGGTCCTCTACTCTAAGACTCCAAAGAGGCCTATGCTATAACAAAAACAAAAATCAGAGAAAATAACTCCTGAAAACTGACAAAATACACATGTCCATTAAGTCCTAAGAAGACTTGGGAGAGGGGAAAGTCCTTGACTACTATACAAAATCGCCTAGTCACTATGTTTACAAATATTAAGAGCTAATAACTATCACTTTGAAAAGGTATGTTAAAAGGTATCATATTGACTACTGATCTTTGCAATTATCAAATATATTGACTTCCAATTTATTTATTTTTAAAATTTTATTAATTTGATAGAGAGAGAGCAAGCAGAGGGGCACAAGACAGAAGCAGGCTCCCCGCTGAGCAGGGAGCCCGATACGGGGCTTGATTCCAGAACCCTGGGATCATGACCTGAGTCAAAGGCAGGCGCCCCTTAACTTTCAATTTTATTTCCAGAGTTCGGATATTTTAGTTACTATTCATCTTCCTCAAAAAGAGAAAAAACAGAAGGGATACAGCTACACTTGCCCCCCCAAAAAAGGCGGGGGGGGGGAAGAAGGGGGACGGCAGTGGCTGACAATTAAGTCCAGTTTATCTTTAGCAAATTTAAATATTACATCTTATTCACTAAACAGGACCTTAACAGGTACAATTAATTCTGTATTTTTAGACCACTGGAAATAGCCAAATACTTCCAATATTTACACTTAGAATATTGGTTAAATGAAGATAACCCCCTTTTAAATATTGAATATGAATTTATATATGTAATGCATTACTAATAAACACCCTATTTTTCACCAAATTCCACCCCCCAAAAAACCAAAAACTAAGGAAATTTGCACAATAAACAAGACTGTGGGGGGGGGAACCACTAAAGTTACATGGCTTTGCTGATTCAACTAGAAATGTTTCATTTATAATTTTTCAGGACCACTGGCACAGATTAGTACATACAGAATCTAATCTATAATATTCATGCCTGGCAAATTTTTTAAAGCCAGTGCAAAGTTAACCAAACTGTTCAAAAAAACCCTTACCATCCTGACTGCTTTTAAGCTCCTCACTATATTTCTTCTGTAAAGCCAACTCTGCTTCAAGTTGTGCAATACGTCCCTGGGACAGCTGCCTTCCAAGCTCTTGATTCTCCTGGATAAGCATTCGACACTTCGCCATTAACTTTTTGCCTGTTTGGCTGCAAAGGAAAGAGCCATCCATCATAAAATGAAGACAAGCGTCTACAACCTTGTTTGCTTGCAATTATTACAGCAATAGATGTTAACACGTACAGAATGTAACTGTCACGGCAGATGCCTCCCTATAATTACCATCTTCTTTTCTGGAACACGTCCATCTTCTGCATTTCAGTATTTTGCCAATACAGCAGCAAAAATAAACCCTAAACAAAAAGTACCCAAATGGCCACATTTTCTATTACACTAGTAATGGATTCTGATATCTATTTTCATCCCAAATTATCATTTGAAATGGAAACAAGCCAGTTAACTAATGCAAACCTCAGATATACCAATATTAATAAAACACTAAGGTACTTCGTTTCATGGAACAGAAAAGTTCTTGAAAAGGTAAATGCAATAACGTAGAGTATATTTATTGTTGCTAAAGTAGCATTTGATGAGGGTGCCTCTTCATAGGCAGCTGTCATAAGAATGTTTATTGCAGTAAATGAGGCATATTCAATAATTGTTTTTAGAGACTTTTAATATTTTTAAAGTAATCTCTACACCCAACGTGGGGCTTGAGCTCATGACCCTGAGATCAAGAGTCACATGCTCTACTGACTGAGGCGCCCCTAAAGAGCCTTTTAAAAAGAGCCTTAAGAATATTTCCATCCATGGGGTGCCTGGGTGGCTCAGTCGTTAAGCGTCTGCCTTCGGCTCAGGTCATGATCCCCGGGTCCTGGGATCGAGCCCTGCATCGGGCTCCCTGCTCGGCAGGAAGCCTGCTTCTCCCTCTCCTGTTCCCCCTGCTTGTGTTCCCTCTCTCGCTGTGTCTCTCTCCGTCAAATAAATAAATAAAATCTAAAAAAAAAAAAAAAAAAAAAAGAATATTTCCATCCACTAATCCCTCATTTAACTTTTTTTATATACTTTTGAGCCGTCTTAAACACAAGTTTTTAAAAATTTAATATTGATATGTGGTTAAGATTTGATTCATGTTATAGAAGATTACCTTTAGAACAGGAAAATAAGATTGGGGTTGTTTATCACAAATAATGTAAATATGTTAAATATCTGCCAAATTAGGAGCACCAAACTTTCCACAAATTAGTTACCAAGTATTAGTGCAACCTTCTATAGAACCTACACACACATACACAGCAACTGCAAAAATGCAATCAAAAGCCTTGGTAACAGTCCTCAATGAAACTCTGCCTTTTCTTTAGACTCAACAATAACAAGAGAAATGATCACTTTTAAAGGGATCTGATCTAAGTACATAATTGTGATGTTACCTGATACTTGAATAGGACAGCCTGATACTAAAAAAAAAATTTTTTTTAAGTGGGCTCTACACCCAAGATGGTGCTTCCAACCCCAAAATCAAGAGTCATATGCTCCACCAGGGACAGTCTGATATTCTTCTGATGGTGTTAAGTTCAGGAAGACCTAACCTAACTGGTTAGAAAATTTTTTTGCTGACACTTTCTGTTCTTTCCTTCACCAGGGGCTTTCACCTGCCTGATATATCACTCCAGAATGCATCTGAACCTGATTATCACAGGCTTTCAGACTTAAAATGAGAGCATTTTGTAAATGATTCTCATGCTTTGACTCCGTGTTGTTTTGTTTTTTTACCCATAGTACATATCCTACCCTAATGTAATTCAAGCAAAAGTTGGTAATTTAAATTTATCTGTGGTACAGTAAAACCTGGGTTACTGCTGCTCAAAGCAGCCTCAGGTGAAAGCACTTGCTAAGGGTTTTATTCTCTATATGGCAACTTTAGTAGTTGGTGTTCTTGTTCATTGCAACTGTAGCTCCAGAAAACTCCCCTCCCCACCATTTCCCATTAGCACCCTCAGACTTTGGCCTCCAATGAACAGGAGTTTAGAAATCCCATGAGGGAGTTCAGAGATAGGTACCACTGTCAGGTAGTGGCACTCTTCCCACCTTACTGTCCATGCTCCCACAATTTTGTTTTCTTATACAAAGTCTATATAGCATTAGTGTTTTCCAACTAACCTGAAAATCCTTCTATGTGAATTTAAGAGAGAGTAGAAAAAAATACTGTAAAACCAATACATTAATTTGTGACCTGACTTAATCTCATATAAAGTATATCATAAAGTGAATGCAAAAAATGTTTCATTCATAGTCATAGTACCTTTTTATAAAGGCCTGGTCTAAGATAACCCTATCACTTCTAAAATTAGTGATTATTCAAACAAGTCTTAACAAAACTGTTCTTTACACATTTTGTCATTTTACCATGTCATATAAGATTTATGTTGTGTTCATCACATCCCCCAAAATGAGAAGAGTTCAATTACAAGTAACTGTCTTTGGAATATTTTACTTTAATTACAACCCCCCCAACCCATTCCTAAAATCAAATAATTCCAAAGAAAATATGAAAGGAAACAGTTTGAGAGAAAGATTTATAAAAAAGAACAGACACTATACATTGCTTTATAATCACAAGGAAGAGGGCCAGGATATCTGAGAGGTGTACACAAAATTACCTAAATGATTAAATGCAAAACAGAACTGTCAAAACAACTGAAATAGATCGCTCTTAAATACTCTTAAAATATATGCACTGTTACATGTATGGAATATTTTAACTAAAGCAGAGAAGATAACTCAATCTTTCTCTTTCAAAATTAAAACAGAATAAGAAAGTGTGTGTATGTGGGGGGGACCCACAACCCATTCTATTTGAATTATTCCAAACACAGTACTGACTGAGCACTGTTTCAAGTTAATGATGTATTTATAGTACCGTTTATAGCCTATTCTTTACAGAACAAAAATCCATTTACAGGTGATTAAAATAAATTATGATTTATTAATACAAAGAAAATATTACGTAACCATTAAAAATTAAGTAATCTAAATGTACTTAAAAAATAAAAAACTGTGCAAGGGATAAAATGTGTTGGGGGGGGGACGTCAAGCTTCAATCATCTATGTTACGTACGTTCACATTTGTTTAAAATCGATATCTATAAAATGACTGTATATGCATAGAAATTATCTTGATGATACCCAAGAAACTTAGCAGTGGTTACTGCTCTTGGAGAACAGATTGGGGAAGGAAAGGTCACATCCAGGAGTGACTCTCACTTTTTGTCTCCATCTTTCTTCATGCTGTTCCAATTTTGTACATGAGCCTGTATTAACTTATTAAAAAACGTTTTTAACAGTAAGAAGAAAAAAATCCACAGACCTCACAGTGACTCTTACCTAAGCGGCAAAGAAAGATGCTGGCTAATAAATCTGAGTACATGTTAATAATACATTTTATGAATTATTTCTTGACTTACTAAAAATATGTAGGCCATTTCTACTGTGATCTTAAATGGCATAAAATATATGCAAATGCCTTAATGTGGCACAATAAGCTAATTTCAAACAGATTTGGTTACTTACCCTCCAACCCCACAAATAGTGAGAATTTTAGAAGCGGATCTCTTGCTGTAAAGTCACACAAACCACTTCTTCAACCCACCCTCTGCCCCACAATCAGTTCCCTAAAGCACAAACATACAAGATACTTACAATTGATTTGAATGGTTAAGAGAGAACTTAAGTCACCCTTGTTAAAACTGCACTTAAACGTTGGGACAATCTGGAACATATATCTTCCACTCATCTTAGACTCCATTATCACCAAGTGAAAATTCGCACTGGTGACTTATAGAATGATCTGACGAAAAAAATTCACCTCCAGGATTGGATGGAAGCATGAAGAAAATAATGCCTCATTTATCTAAATGATCAAATGAATTTGCTAGAAATGATCACTATACCTTTTTTTCAATTCACAAAATGTCTCACTTAGGCCAGCCCACAGTTCCAATACATTATTTCCCCAATCTTCTGGTAGGCACCCTGTGAAGCTGTCCCACATTAATTTCTACTGCAATATCCTGGGACAAGGTGTCAAAAAGTAACAAGTGTCAAGTCTCCTTGTCTTTTATGATACCAGCTGGAAAAACGTAGGTCTTTAAAAATGAGACACAGCCTTTTCCTTCACTTTGAAGAGCACAGCAACAATTTTTCCAAAATCAATCTGCTCTCCACAGCCCCCCAAAATCAAAATGTTAAAAGTACAACAAAATCATCATAGTATTCCTTGAACTTAAAAAAAAAAAAAAAAACAACTATTTCAAGGCACATTTAATTTAATATCAAGAGTGCAATACAAAAGGCCCAAATACAATGAAGGAAACACATTCCCCCATTAACACCAACGACAATGCTCTTTCAACATGTGCCTGTTGAATGGAATGGGGATTTAATTTCACTACTAAAAAAAATAATGCAGTGAGTCTCATCACAGCCAATATCCTTATACAATCTAGTAGTGAAATGAATGTTTATAATGCTTCAAACATTTTCAACCTGAGGTTTGATACCACACCTTTTTGTTTGTACAGTCCTCAATAAGATTATCTACAGCATTAGCAACCATTCAAAGAACAAACCATTGATTAAAACCACATTGATTTAAGGCTCAATCAAGTAATATAGAGCCCCAAACTAAATGGTTAAATATATGAACTACTTGTACTGACATCTATTATTTGATTCTCTCGTGACTATTATTAAATTGGTTCTTAGCAAATAAACTCTTTAAAGGCAAAATTCACCTCATTTGAGTTTTGACCCAGAAGTTCAACAACAATCACGAAGTCCACAGTCTTATTGGCAAAACTGATATACAGTGTCTCTAAGTCACTATGCTCAAGGTTAAGAGCGATGCATATTCCATTTTTACATTTTACTGGAATTTTACATGTTCAATTCATGATTTTAAATCTCTAGGTTTTCATTCCTCCAAACTGTCTGAAGACACAGTGTGCCACAGACTTAAAACTTCTGTTTCTCCCTCTATTTTCTTCAAACAGAAACATTTCTCAAGTGTCTACATGTTCTAGAAGGGGAATTTTTCGGAGGTGGCCACTTCTTCGGAATAGTCCGACGCCATCAGGCCTCTGAAGCAAGGGGAGGGGGAAGAGAAAAAAGCTGAAACACAAGGTTCATCTGGTAAGTTTTACATTAACCATTACAAGCTGGATAGTATAAGAATGTGGCTTTTTTTGGCTCAAAAAGTCTGAGTCTTGGTGTGGAAACGAGTACTTGGCTGTCCCACCACAGCTTTCTCGTAGTGGGACTGTCAGGGAAGTCTTGACTGGGGAGTATGATTTGTTTACCTATCAGGCGTAAACTTCCAGGCACTCAGTTCATTTTGGGCTTGTTCCAGTTTGTCTTTAGTCTGTTCCAGTTCACCTTTCATTTTTAGGAAAAACAAGTTGATCGCTGGGTCTACCATTGTTGATCTCAGTTGGGCAACGCTAGGCTGCTGGACTTGCTTGAGGTACTGGATTTGAGTCTGTACAAAGCAAAAAAACCAGTTACTACCAAATCAAAGAAAAATATATACACAGGAAGGTGAGACAAAATCCCTTTCGTTCACAGAATTTACCAACTTGTTAAGTCCTTCCCCCTTTGATCTTAATATCCTCTAAGAAAAGTACAAATTATAAACAACTATTTAAGGTTAGCCATGTAGGAATTAAGGCTATGATTGCATTTCCATACCTGGAAAGGCTACATCCTACTCTGAAACCAAAATGATACCAAAAAAAAAAAAAAAAATCACTGTTGTATTTCCTAAAAATGTTGACACCCACTAGAAAAAAGCCATGTGTAAAATATTATATAAGAGTACAGTGAGGGGCGCCTCGGTGGCGCAGTCTGTTAAGCGTCTGACTCTCTTAGTTTTGGCTCAGGGTCATGATCTCAGGGTGATGAGATCAGGCCCCATTGAAGTTTCTCTCTCCCTCTCCCTCTGCCCTGCCCCACTGTGCACTTGTGCTCTCTCAAATAAATAAATATTAAAAAAAAAAAAAAGAAAAAAGTACAGTGGTTTACTCTTTCCAAATCTGTATCTATAGAAATTATTCTATGTATGTCTCCTAAAAAATACACCTAGTAAAAAACTGGAACTTAAAATACATATTTGTATTTCCAAATTTAAAAATATATAATGCTTATATTTACATGAGTTGTCATTACAGCATTATAAATAGCACCTTAAGTCAATATATTCAATTTTTCCTTCTGAGTAGATCTGAATCACAGAATTGTATAGGTGGAATGTGCCTGACCAAATCCAAACTGCTTATTTTTGAAATTAAATAAGCTAACTATCCAAGGATACAGTTAGTTCAGTGCCAGAATTGAGACTAGAGAACAGTTCTCAAGCCTCCTCACTCCCAACGTAGGGCTTTTTCCACCACACCAGAACCCCTCTACTTACATATGAAACCTTCAATTTCGACTTCAGTTGTACTACTTACTAGCACACTAAAAATACATTTCTAAAATATGAAATACAGTTTATTAGCATTAAATGCATCACTTTCTTCACACCCAAAGTAGATTTGGTTCAAGATCCTGCTGCACACTAAGGCTTAAATAGGATCAAAGTTAACAATTTACAAACTGCTAATTTCTACCATAAATTTAGTAAAAAATACAAATATCTGGATTGGGAATATATTTACTATTTCATTGAGCAAACAGAAATAATTTTTATTTAGCTTAATGAGATTTTTTAAAGTAACTCATTTTAAATAGAAAAGTACAACTGTTTATTCAATATAAGACAAGTTGCTAAAATAATTGAACAGGAATAAAGCGTATCATATAGTATATACACCACGGCCTGGGATCCCTAAAGAAAACATGCCTCTCCAATACTGACATAGTTACTATTTAGGTTTACAAAGTGAACTGCCCTCATCTGCACATATAATCTTGCCCGTTCCTTATGTTTTTGCTCCTGCCACCCTTTCTGCAAAACCTTACTCTGTATCTAACTGAAAATAGTTGTTCAGTTGACCTGTGCAGGGGAGAGCTGTAAAAAATATGACTAGAAATGGGTAGGTTCTAGTTCAAATAGCCTTAAAAACCTGGGATGAGAAGACAAAAGGGTGATGGAGCATCACCAAAGGCTCTGATCAGGCATGATATGATCAAAACTGCCAGAGTATATATAAAATAGCTGGAGAATCACAGAAGTGAGTCAAGAGCATATATTGTCTAGGTAAGTGTTAAGAAGTATAAGAACTACATGTTGTATGAAAGGAACACTCCCCTTGACAAGGATGGAACAGGCCCTCAGTCCTGACAACACACATATGGTTAAGGCATCACCATCCACTGCGTGGCATCTAACCATTGTTTAAAAAAAAAGTACATAACTAGGATGGCAACGATAGGACCCAAGAAGAAAGAATTCAAGACACACTGGTGCTATGCGATAATACTATTGACATGATCCATTCACACTCTACCAGAGGTTAGCACTTTGAAGGTAAGATTCATCCTTTTCATGTGATAAGCATGTAGCAGAGTGCCATACAAACAGAGACCTAAAACTAGGTAGAATCTAGAATCCTTAATACCAGAAAAAGTAGAAAAGAATTAAAAAGTTTTGAAACTCGGTACTCTAGAGACATAGTACCCACTCCATTAGATCTGAAAATCTAAGAGGAAAAAAAAATTTTTTTTTGAAGGGATGGAGTGGGTATTACAAATAAAGAAAAGAAAATTATACTCAAACTACTGGGCAAGACTTCCTGGAACCATGTGTTTACATAAAAAAAATAACCAAAGATTGGGATGGTCAAGAGTTTAAATTACAGAAACTAAAGGTGTGTGATTATTGAGAAAATAAATTTTAAGAAATAAAAGGACTGTGACTGAGTCCTAAAAGAACACTATATTGGTAAGAAAAGAATTAGGAATAGGACTGTGCCCCATATATTATCAGAGTCTCCAATGATCAGCATATTGCCTTCTGCATTAGATTTAATAAACAGTGTTATCAGACCAATGGAGATTACACAAAAGAATTCAAGCAAATTTCAGATTTTTGGGGCGCCTGGCTGGCTTAGTCAGAAGAGCATGCAATTCGGCCGCCTGGGTGGTTCAGTCGGTTAAGCATCTGCCTTCGGCTCAGGCCATGATCCCAGGGTACTGGGATCGAGTCCCACATCAGGCTCCCTGCTCAGCAGAGTCAGTTCTCCCTCTACCTCTACCCCCTGCTTATGATCTCTCTCTCAAATAAATAAAATCTTAAAAAAAAAAAAAATACAATTCAATTTTAGGGATATGAGTTTGAGCCCTACATTGGGTGTAGAGATTAAACAATTTTAAAAATTTCGGATTTTCAAAATTAGAAAAACATGGATAAAACTACCTCTACGTTACATAACATATATACAAACACTAATAAAAAGAAATGGGTAAGACTACTGAAGATAGCATATAACTGAACCTAAATTCAACCAGAGGTGAATGATCAAATATGTCACTGGATTTCAGATCTATGTAAAAATGGCAAATATTACAAATGAAGCTGTAACATTAAAAGCAGATATGGAAGAGATTACTGATACTAACAAAAAAGTTTTATACACAGAGAGGTAAAGAGAGCAGAGGAGAAAGGGACAGTTTGCTTAGCAAGAGCAAATGCTTCTTATGCCCTCAGGTATCAAGAAAAATATCTGAATATACTAATTCTCGTATGAAATTTCAGAGAATAACTTAAAACTTTTAACTTCCTGGCCAAAAAAAATATTTTTATAATCCAACAATGGGGTGATCTACCAAAATTTCAGCATTTTATAGCTCAAAGCCTACCTAAACAAAATGTTCATTTGTAATTACTATTAAGTTTGTAAAATTAGCTAACTACCAATACACGTAATAATGCAGACTAAAAACCAATTCCTCAAAAGACCTAAAACATTTGAAATACTTACAGTACACTCTTGCATCTCTTGCTCCTTGGTTGCTAGTCGCATTACAAGGATGTTTTCCCTGCGAGCAGACTCTTGCTGTTGTTGCTTTAGTTTTTCTTCAGACTCCCTTAACCCAGTTACATCATTAGCTGATGAATAAAAGAAAAGAATTCCATTATTATGAAATATAATTTCAAGATCAAAATGACCTACCCAAAATAAAGTTCAAAATGACCTACCCAAAATAAAGTTCTGATTGCCTTTGTCAAGAATAAAAGCAAAAAAATTCATCAAGTCTTTAGTTTCTATCCTACTTTTATAACAATCTGTTATAAAATTTGTTCTTGATCATGAGTGCTCTTTTAAGAGATAGCAGTGTTAGAGTGGCCTACAGCCACCTAATACTACGTAGAATTATGTTGTTATTGTACAATCTACCTCCAATAGAACATGGGGAACATCGTTATCTTCATCTATAGCGTGTCCACAACGTCCTGACTATATTGTTTTCAACCTATCTGATGAAAACATGCCAGTAACTGCATAAACAATTATCACTTAAAGCTCTCACAATATTGGGGCACCTAGGTGGCTCAGTCAGTTGAACATCTGACTCTTGGTTTCGGCTCAGGTCATGATCTCAGGGTTGTGAGACTGAGCCCCACATGGGGTTCAGAGCTCTGGGCGGAGTCTGCTTGAGATTGTCTCCTTCTCCCTCTGTCCCCCCCGCCCCCCGCTCGCGCACATGCACGTGCAAACTCGCTCTCTAAAATCAATAAAATCTTAAAAAAAAAAAAAAAAAGCTTTCAGGGCACCTAGGTGGATCAGTTGGTTAACTGTCTGCCATCAGCTCAGGTCATGATCCCAGGGTCCTGGGATCAGGCCCTACTTCTGGCTCCCTGCTCAGTGGGGAAGCCTGCTTCTCCCTCTCCCTCTGCTGCTCCCCCTGCTTGTGCTTGCTGTCTCCCTCCCTGTCTCTCTGTCAAATAAAGAAAATCGTAAAAAAAAAAAAAAAGCTTTCACAATACTAATGTCTATGGATTATAATATAGTCATATAGCAATTGAAATTTCAGGGTATTAAGCTTTCTGAACTTGGAAAACAATATTGCTTTGTACACTCACAAATAGTATGTTACTCCTAACTCAGTGAAAAGTGACAAAAACTAAAATGGTTTGAAATTAATAAACTTTGTTGGTATTATTTTTCAGTTTTGAAAAATCTGTAAATATGTACCTATACCCTGTTATTACACATTAAGCTCTCAGAATTTATGTGTTCCTTCTCTGTACTTCCTTTCTAAAACCAGTAACTCAAGCTTCACTTCCAATTCTTCTGTGGAAGGAATTATGGACACATCAAGGAAAGTTTCAAGTAGTTATATATTTCCCCATCTCTACTCAGACACCTGTATGTAATTCTACTAAAACAATCATGCTATTACACGATTATTACCTATCGGGTCTTCCCCAAATGACTGGGTAGGAATTCCTCAAGAAGAGGGATCATGGCTCATTCATCTATTTTGTAGCAGCAATATAGTGAATGCTTGGGAGAGTTCTTTAACAAAATGCTTGAATGAAAATTACAATTGCTTAGGGGCACCTGGCTGGCTTAGTTGGAAGAGCGTGCAACTCTTGATCTCGGGATCATGAGTTTGAGCCCCACACCGGTGCAGAGATTACTTAAATAAATAAAAACATAAAAAAAATTACAATTGCTTAGTAAAACCAATTATCCTGTGTCTATAACAAAAATCTAAAAGGAGATAGTCACATAACTTTTAGGAAGCTAAAATTCAAACTTACAATTAAGATCTGTGTACTTGCCCTCCAAAGCTTGGACATATGCCTCATACTGTTTCCATCTAGTACAAAAATAAATTCATATATTAGTTGTCACATTGATACTTTTATTAAAAATACTAGAAAATCACATACATAAACTTATAAATTTAAGTAATGTGAAGAATTTCACTACGTGATTTTTAACCAATAATAAAATTAGCCACTTCATTATTCCTTCTGAACTTACAGAAACTACGTAAAAGAAAATACAGAAAAAAAGTGTTCTCTGCCGAGAATATACCAAGTATGCTCCTTTGGGGGTCAGTTCATATGCCTTACGAGACTTTGTATCACTGAGGCTCAGCACAATGCCTAGATTACAAAACTAAGTAAAGAACTTATTACTACTTTTAGATATGCTGTCTGCCTCAAACAAATGGAACCTAAGAAACGTGCCTAATTATAAAGAACTAAAGGTTCTCTATCTTGGCTCTTTTGTGAAAATACCATAAAGCCAAACCAGTGGTTCAAAGTAGTATTTATTTTTGTCTGTAAAAATGGGAGAATATACTATTTTCCAGGACTATTCTTTAAACCACACCTACCTGGCAGAAACAATCTGCATAAATGACATATACTATCAGAGTATGAAGGAACCTTTCTTCCTTGTTATATTCCTCTACCCTCAAAATACAGGCTATGCTAGCTTGGCAATTACTGTTGAAAACAATGTCCCTAGTCTTATGTTTAAGCAACTAACAAAAAGTAACATGCCCTGAAAGTCTGCTATCCTGCTTACTGAAGAGCTATGCTTTTAAGCTGCTCTTCAGTTACAGCTAATCAAAATTTACAGTTGATCCTTGACCAATGTAGGGTGGGGGTTTAGATGTGACAAACCCTGCATAGTCAAAAATCCGTGTATAACTTTTGACTCCCCAAAAAGCTTAACTACTAATAGCCTACTGTTGACCAGAAGGAAACCTTACTGATAAATATAAACACTTAAATTACACATATTTTGTGTTTGTATTATACACTATTCTTACAAAAAAGCTAGAAAAAGGAAACATTAAAAAAAAAGAAAAGAAAATACACTTGAAGTACTATACTGTACAAGATCTGAACATTAAATGGACCCCCACAGTTCAAACCTGTTTGAAGGGTCAACGTACCTTTGATTTTAGAAAATCTTTCTATAAAACCTCAGTAACTTTGACAGGTTTGCTATGAGATATATTAATACTACAACATAATGAAAAAAAATTTCCATAATACCAAGCTTTACATAAAGACTACTGTTCAAAGGCATGCTTATTTTTCTTTTAAGATTTTTATTCATTTATCTGAGAGACCATGAGCAGGGGGAAAGGGTAGAAGGAGAAGCAGTCTCCCCACTGAGCAGGAAGCCCGAGGTGGGACTCGATCCCAGGACCCTGGGATCATGACCTGAGCTGAAGGCAGATGCTTAACCGGCTGAGCCACCCAGGTGTCCCTCAACCAAGAGCATCCTTTCAAGATGACAGATAACACAGAATAGTTAGATAAGTAGCACTTGATTTAAAATCACCAAGAGAATTAACGAGGGGTAAAAACTCACTTAAAAGTCATATATGAGGGCGCCTGGGTGGCTCAGTTGGTTAAGCAACTGCCTTTGGCTCAGGTCATGATCCTGGAGTCCCAGGATCGAGTCCCACATCAGGCTCCCTGCTCAGCAGGGAGTCTGCTTCTCCCTCTGACCCTCCCCCCTCTTGTGCTCTCTAATAAAAAATCTTTAAAAAAAAAAAGTCACATATGAGAATTCCCTAAAAGAAGTTAAAGAATATAAACTGCAGGACTTAAAAACCTTAAAGGTAACTTAATATAAAAAATTGCTACTATGAATTTTTATTAAAATTATATTACTGATTTCTCTCCCTACAAATAAATGAAGAAAAAGACTACACATACTAACCAGAGATACAAAGAGAATATCAACACGTGAGTGGCAGTATATCACAAGCAAGGGTCTACACCTCAGCAGGAGAGGACAAGAGTGTTTTAGAATACTAAGAATTTAAATTTCATGTATGGGAAAATAAATGTATGCAATGAAAAAAGTCCTTTGCATGAAGACGATAAAGAGCTTGTCCACAATATGAGTAGCTAAGGAAGGTGGGAAATTATCAGACTCTAGTTAACAATGGACCATGTCATCTACACCTGCCTATTTTATAAAACACCTTTTCTGGGGCACCTGGGTGGTTCAGTCGGTTACGCATCTGCCTTCGGCTCAGGTCATGATCCCAGGGTCCTGGGATTGAGCCTGGGCCTGCTTCTCCTTCTGCCCCTCCCCCAGCTTGTGCTTTCTCTCTCTCTCTCTAATAAAATCTTAAAAAAAAAAGAAAAATACTTTGTCTCTAAAAATTATCATCTAAAAAACTTATCACCCAAAGTAATAAAATGTAAAAAGAACAAATTTAAGTTACACAACACAAAACATGTGTTGATCCCATTTTATATTAAAAAAAGAAATACGCTTAATGCTGTTCTTGACCATTGGCTTTTCAAAGACATTTATAAGATAACCACAGAAATTCAGAGCTTGGAGTAACCTTTTAAAGTAATTTAATTCAACTCCTTAACTTGCAGAGGAGAAAATGGATATAAAGTTATACGAACTGACCAATGTCACAGTTATGAGAAAGAGTAACTTTGCTATCAGTAAATAATGTATTTCTTCCATAACTAAACATGTCATCCTTTAGGACTACAACTTTTTCACACATTAATCAGAAAAGGAAAAAATAATGACATCAAAATAAGTCTACATATTTGTTAAATTGAAAGCTTTCTGAGAGCAGGGTCTTTCAAATGCTCTAAGTTAAAATTCTGAGTACCTTCCCTCTGCAAGAAAAACTCAGGTTATCTAGCAATCTAGAAGATACCCAAGCTAGTACTTTAGTTCTTTCAAGTGTTATGCTTTCCTCAATGTTTACCTATTGAAGAAACAGACCATAGAAAGTATGTTCAAAAAGTACATTAAATGATTTGAGGATGTATTAATGTTAAAAACCAAACAATCAAACTTGAAAATAATTATAGGATAGAATCACAATATGTTCTATAGAAAGCATTTTATATTTTTGATAAAAGAACATTTTACCTTAGAATTAACTCATCCCGTGCCATAACTTTGAAGTCTGTTTCACTCAGCCGAACCTATATATAAAGAAAATTAAAATATGAACTGACTGCTCTTCCTAAAACATTAAAATATTAAATACCACTGGCTCTTATGTTCTTCATATTTTTTATAAAGACAGGATCTTAACATTTTAGTCCCCCAATTGCTCATTTCTGTTATTAGGAATACCCTTATTACTGAAAATATACAAAGGCGCTCCCAAAGAACCTCTGTGCTGAAATATATGAAACCTCTCCAGAGCCCCAGGTTAAATGGCCCAGTACATATTATTGTTTTTTAAAAATCTTATATTATTGTTTTTAAAAGGTACACTATCTTTAACACAGGCATCATTCTTAGGGAAATGCAAATTAAAACTCCAATGAGCTATCACTACACACTTATTAGAATGGCTTTTAAAAAAATAGTGATAACACCAAATGCTGGGGGAAGATGTAGAGAAACCAAACTTTCACACATTGCTGGTGAGAATGTAAAATGGTACAGCTGCTCTGGAGAATATTTTGGCAATTCCTTTTAAACAAAAAATGGATGTAACATACAACCAACCCAGCAGTTGCATTCATCTTTAAAGAAATAAATTTATTTTCACACAGAAATTTGTACATGAATGTTTACAGCTTTATTTGTAGTAGCCCCCAAACTGGAAACTACCCAAATGTCTTTCAACAGGTGAAGGGTTAAACTATGATACATCCATACCCTTGGAATACTAGATTCACCATTAAAAAGAAAGCCTATGGATCAACTTAGATAAACCTCCAGGAAATTATACTGGGTGGAAAAAATATCTCAAAAAGTTACATATACTGCCTGATTTCATTTGTACATTTGTGAAATAGCATAATTACTGAAATGGAGAACTGATTAGTGGTTGCCAAGGGTTTGGGATGGATGGGGCTATAGAGGAATGGCAAAATGGGAGCTTGTGGTAATGCTTCAGTTAACTATTTTGGTTGTGATGGTGGTTACACTAAGTTACCCGTGATGAAACTACAATGAGCTATCAAAACACACACACACAATATGCCCGTGTTAAGCTGGATTGTATCAATGTCAAGTTCCTGGTTTTGGTATGGTTATGTAAGATGTCTCATAGTTATGCAAGATTAACGCTAAAGGAGGCTGGATGAGGAGTGCCACAAAACCCCCTGTACATTTCTTTGCAACTCTCGGTTTATCAATAAATAAAAAGTTTTAAAAAATGTGCACAATATTCTAGCTGAAACTGCTTTGTAAATTGAGAAATACTAAGTGTTTCTCTATACCAAGTGAAGATTGTAAAGGTGAGGCACCTCTCCTGCTTTAGTATAAAATTAATGCTTTATTAAGTTTCCTTTATAAGAAACTTGTTTCAAATTGTAACACTAACCAGTAACATAGTACTATTATGGAAGAGGGCAAATAATTGTACCAAAATATATTAAAAGTCTAACAGAAAGTGGGAAGCCTGGGTGGCTCAGTCGTTAAGCGTCTGCCTTCGGCTCGGGTCATGGTCCCAGGGTCCCGGGATCGAGTCCCACATCGGGCTCCCTGCTCAGCGGGAAGCCTGCTTCTCCCTCTCCCACTCCCCATGCTTGTTTTCCCTCTCTCGCTGTCTCTCTCTTCTGTCAAATAAATAAAATCTTTAAAAAATAAAAATAAAACAAGTCTAACAGAAAGTACACAGTTAATTCTGATTATTAAAACACAGTAAAATTCTTTATTTCATGAATAATTTGACTTCAAAACTTAAGACAAATCCCTAATACTTATCACCTAAACTGTTCATTTAAATATTCACTTGTTAATAAGCTCATACCCTGCTTTCCCATTTGAATTATAAATTACTTTCAGAAACTATGTTATTTTGCAACTTTTAAGTGTGTGTGTGTGTGTGTGTGTGTGTGTGTGTGTGTGTGTAATAATGACTAAACTGAATTAAGTTAGGGAAATAGAACAGGGAGAAAATGAGAAACAACTTCAGAGGAGAAAGCAGAATCTACGAACTAGCTATAACCTTCTGTTGAAAAAATAAAGAAATGGTTTTACCTTACAACCAAAGGGATTTAAAAAGTACGAAAGAAAATAAGTAACTTATAAACAACTCGTGAAGCCATCTTTTTTCACATTTATAGTTATGTAGATGGAAATATTCACATAGCAAAGATTAAGAGTAGAGCACGGAGATAAATTATAACACAAGTTTTCCAAAAACTAAAAATACTCTAAAAATACTTTACATACAAGATACAATTACACACCCACAACGCTAGTAGTGTTATAACGCAAGAGAGTGAAAAATAAGCAAATAAAGACAGTCCTTTCAAACCTATTGATTGCCCCCCCCACACACAAGGACTTAAAAACTGTGGGCAAAAAAACAAAACACACCTTTTTGGGAAGAGGTTCCTCGTTGGTCATCTTGAATCCTAGAAAAAAGGGGCAGAGAAGAGGTTCAACTGATGTTCTTCCGGTTAAGGTAGTAACAAGAAATACTGGCTTCCCAAACTAATTTATTAGGGAACTCGGTTTTGACCAAGTCATTATTTATTTAGTAATAGTTTTAGATTTACAGAAAAGTTACAAAAATATTACAAGGTTCCTGTATACTCCACACCCACCTTTCTCCTTTGTTAACATCTTACATTACCACTGTTCTTAAGTTATTAAAAAAATTCCTTTGCAAAAAAAGTTAATCATTCCTTTTGATATTCCTATAAAGGACTAACAGAAATGTAAATTTTCAATGCATTCTTACAATCACCCTATGAGAAAGAGAAATCTTACAGAAGTGACATCACTGTGCTAAAGTCAGACACTGACCTCAGGCAGTATCCCAGGCGTCTTGCTGAAAGGATATGAAGTATAGTTCCAGTTGCTAAGCCTTTCCTTTTACAGCATCATGTTGTTATAGTAAGGTAGATAGACTCTATCATCGTGATAATTCACTACTGTACAACGCTTACATATATGATATATATTTATACCTTAATAAAATATTCCTACACTATTTAATTTCATGCCACAGAATTTGTATCTCAAATTAGTTTTATAAATTTATACAAAATTTACTTAACAATAGCAAAAGATAGGTTATACAACGGAACAACTCTCGTTAACTTTATTATGCTCACTGAAAACACTTCTACTTCCTAATATTCAAACAAGGACACAAGCTAATTTAAATTTATTCCTACGTTTTATATCCAATAGTTTTGTCATGACTGTTCCCCTTAAATTTTACACTTCCTTTATATTCATTTTACTTACTCATAACAAATTCCAAGAGATGTACAGGATGGTAACTATAATTAATAATACTGTATTGCATGTTTGAAAGTTGCTAAGAGAATAAATCCTGAAGGTCTTCAAAAGGAAAAAAGTAAAAGAACTTTTCTAACTATGTGGTAACAGATGGTAACTAGGCTTAAAGGGGCGAACATTTCACAGAATATACAAATATCCAACCATTATGTTGTACACCTGAGACTGACCTTACATGTCAATTATACAATATTTTAAAAATTAGCCAAAGAATTTATAGTGTAAAACTGAATTTTTAAAAGCTACTGGACTGGGCGCCTGGGTGGCTCAGTCGTTAAGCGTCTGCCTTCGGCTCAGGTCATGATCCCAGGGTCCTGGGATCGAGCCCCACATCGGGCTTCCTGCTCAGCGGGAAGCCTGCTTCTCCCTCTCCCACTCCCCCTGCTTGTGTTCCCTCTCTCGTTGTGTCTCTCTCTGTCAAATAAATAAATAAAATCTTTAAAAAAAAAAAAAAAAGCTACTGGACTTCATATTATTTGAGTTCCTCAAAAGGAGATAATCTTCCAATACCATTTTTTATGTTACATACCATCCCAACTCTGTAAATCAGATATTCCAATCATAAACTGCCATTAAAACTTCATTTTCAGACTAGATATACTATGTTAAAGAAATCAGGACATTTTAGGAAAAAAATCATAAATTGATCATATATTACTGGCTTAATTCTTCCCTCTTTAATAATCTTACCATTGGATGCAGCAAGCAAAAACCTGAGTATGTCATTTTTTTCTGAGCTAATCAAGCTGATCAAGTCTCTGGCCAATATCTATAAAGACATAACCATATTTCTACAACTTAAGGTCTGTATATTTTTCTAGTTTTTTCCTTTAAATTGGTCCCTGTTTACTTTAGACCTCTTCTTGTTGCCCAGTTTATACTGTTAGAAGTAATGGACAGCGGCTTAGTGACTATCCTAACATGATACCAGTGATTCCAATCATTTGGGAAACAAACCTTCACCACGTTTATCCCCAAAGAGATCTACTTCTATTTTAGTATGTTTAAAGTACAATCACTCTACTTGACTGCAACCTATTGGAACCCAGAAATCAAGCCTGGCATTTCCTTGGAATTTCCCATTTGTCTACGCTAAATATAATAGGTAAACATCGATTCTAGCCATTTGAACTTTTAGCCAATTTAACTAGTATATGTGTACCTATATATGCCACTAACCTGATTAAATCCTTCTAAAGGCTCCCATCTCACTCAAAATAGTGCATGCCAATCCTCTGCTATCCACTCACATCAATCTTTATTTTTCTTCATAGTTCTTATCATGATTTGATATTTTACATACTTATCTGTTTCTCCCAATTATAAAATAAGCTCCATGAGAGCTGTTTCATTCACTGCTAATGCCACAGTACACAGTAGGCACTCAAACATATGCTGAATGGAAATATGAACAAATGAATTTGCTTCAGTTACTACTGAAATCATTAACAGTGAGTTAATAACCCAATCTAATTTCCCCCAAAAAATAACCATGATGACCTACTGTAAAATTTTAGAATGTGAAACCTAATATAAAAGATACTGTGGTAAAATGCTGTAAGTGACAGTTTGAAAACAGTTAAATTTACCACTGCAGATAGTCTACCTGTTAACTAGTTAATGGGCACTACAGCTACTCAAAATTTTAGTCGTAAAACTTAAGCATTATGGATGTTACTCAATATATATTCCAGTTATAAACTAGTAAATGCTTCTACAACGTGACACTTTCTTTCCCCAGGTTTATTTATTCATTCTTAATACATATCCAAACTATTCCATTAAAATAAAATTAATTGCAAGCTTAATTAGCAACAAATAAGCTACTGTTTTTAACGGGCATTGAAAGGACTAGGAAACACAAGAAAGAAGTTCTAGTAACCCTGCTTTTCTATAAGAGGGTGCAAACTATGAAAACAAAAAAAGCCACAGAACTTGAGCGTCGGTTTCCCATCCCAAAATGAATTATTTCCACCAAGGCTAAAATTATTCGGCTACTTCTAAAGATAAACTATATTAATCTTTAGTATGGTGACTAGCACAAAATAAGCAATTATTAGTTTCCTTCTCCCCATCAAAAAAAACAAAGACTCTCAATCACTACTTCTTGAAGAAACTGAAGGGAGAATTCAAAGGCTGAGATAACAATGAAGACCTGCTGCTCCTGTCTTTTTTTTTTTTTTTTTTTTAAGATTTATGTATTTGAGACAGAGACAGAGTGGGAGAGGGAGAGACAGAGAGAGAGCAGCAGACTCCCTGTGAGCAGGGAGCCAGATGTGGGTCTTGATTCCAGAACTCTGGAATCATGACCTGCCTGCTCCTGTCTTTGTTTCTAAGCCCCACTGCAGAATTCTTGGTGATCTCCAATTTTTAAAACTCTAAACAGCAAGTTTTTAAATTTTTTAAACACTGGTTTATATGCTCTTCTAAAAAGTTTGATGGTGGACAAATTTTAATTACACATCGCTCAAAGAATGTGTATATTTTCTTTATAAAAATAAATATAAATTTGTGACATACGCCAAAGATAAAAGCAGTTTTTGTATAAAGGTTTGCACTTCATGTTGACTCTCAGAGTCACATGTCATTCCACATGTTATAGAATATGTGACCTGGGAATTCAAACGTTAAGCATTTTGAAAGAAATTCCTCCCTGATTTTTAGCTACTGAAAAATCAATCTTTCCTTCAGACTCCATAATATGCCATAAGAGTTAAACAAGCAGCTTAGCAAAAGGCAAATTAGAACAGGTTTAAATTTAAAAGTATCAACATTCAACTATTTAGTCAAAATAAAATTTGGTTCTCAAATTTGAGTTTCACATTGCATGAATATACTAGGAAAATTATTCCCCAAGGCAACCTTTAAATTACAACTGAAAGCACAATAGTCATCTAAAATCAATTCTAGATTCATGAAGACAGGGTACATCCCAGGTTCTTAGATCTATTTTTGTATCAGAAAAATGGAATAACTGAAATATATGGAGCTGAATCCTGAATCTTGGGGGGAGAAATGAATATATACTCATTACTATGAGTCACACTTAATTATCACAACTTTTCAAAGTCAAAGTTAGCCTCCATTTTCCAGATGATGAAAATGATTATGAGTCACTAAATGATTAACTCTGGTCAAAACAGCTATTAATTAATGAATTGGGGGTTAGGGCCCCAAATAAGCACCTCTCTAAAGTTGGTAACTGAGGAAGATGGATTATTCTTCCACTCTTCCATCCTCAATAATGAATAAGCTTAACTAATTAAAGAACACAGAAAAGCAAAAGAGAAAAAACTTAAAATTGGCCAATATGGTTACCTTTTCGGAGGTTTAAGATTGGTTAAAACATGGTCTTAAAATTATGTAAAGGTTTCAGTTATTCACATGAATTAATTCAGGATAATCTCTTAAATTCAGATCTCAGAATCACTATGTACTCTTGATGCTTTTAACACTGACAAAAACTTTACGATGGAGTTCGGTTTCAGTTGGCTAGGTGCCTAGCATCCCAGATCACAGTACTTCCCTGGCTCTTAGCATTATGATCCAAAGTTATGCAACTCAATTCTCTCTTAGAGAGGTGAACACCAGCCAACACAATTTGAGAAAGCATGTACCTCACTGAAACTAATCCTAACTAAACTCAAGAAACTAATAATCTAACAGCAAACAACCTTGGCTCTATAGTAAAAAGGGTATTACAGTTAGGAATCAGACGAGCACCTTTTCCTGACTCTTATCAGTCAATGGATCTTGAGCAAGTCACTTAACTCTGGGCTGCAGTCTCCAAATCAGCAAAAAAAAAAAAATGGATACCAATTTTGCCTGCCTTACAAAGTGCTGCAAATCTCAATGCTCAAGTGCCATAAAAATGTTACACAAAGGATTTTTCAAATAGAATATCAACATCAAAAGATAATTTTAATGTGCATCTAAAAAAATTAAACTAAATTCCACCAACTGCATGTTCAAGAGTGGAGAATATTTACTTATAGCACCCAGTTCTAGCCTGATAAACCAGCTTAATATCCAATGGGATATATACGGTTATGGGAATACTGAAAAGTTTTTGAGAAGCTGAGTATCAGAAAACATTGAAAGGCAAAAAAGTAGGAAATAATTTTAAAAATAAAAACAAGCATAAAACCAAACACTATATAGATCTTGTTTTGCTAAAAGACCCATCAACTTAAAAATTTTAAGAGTAAACTTTTTTCAAGAGCAAGGTAACATACAATTATATGAAAATGCTGACCACCAAGTACAGGATATTTTCAAGGGGATTCTATACTACATACATACAAGAACACAAGAGGCTTTGAAACCTGTAACGTCCTGTACATATATAATTACAGCTCTTGTCTCCACACTGTAGAGATTTTCTGTATCATATAGACCAACTCATTCCTAACACACAAAAATATTTTGAGCAGGCATGACTCAAAACTGAATCAGGAAAACTAGATATTATTAAGTTCTGATGAGCTAAGTAAAACATCAGCAGTGCCTGGGACACACTTTTATTATTACTTTCCTCCTTTGGGACTTAGAAATTTATGCTTCAGTTCCGCCACTGAGAAGTGAAAATACTGACCACTTGGCTATAGCTATCTGTTTAAGACAAGATCTAAAATAAAAGAACTCCCCAAATACACCCACCCAAACCCTTAAAATTTAACTTTATCTTCATCACATGCCACCTGGTGGACTGCAATTTCTTTCCCCGATTTGCCTCATCAGGTGCTACTGAACGACAATAGTAAATAAAATTTAGGTATCTTGAAAAGATTTTCCAACGTAAGTTTTTTTCTTAATGGGGGTTTGAATGTCGACAATATATGCACCTATCATAGAAAACTTAATGGTCAGAACTTAAAAATTAAAAAACGAGAACTCGTGACAGACCCGTGACTTCCACTTACCTTCCTCAGTAATGGAATTAACTAAAGAAATGCAAAACTAGATGGACAACTCAAGACTGTAAACACACTGTTGGAAATACTCTTCTACCTAGGGCAAAAGAACCGTCTTTTTACTTTGGAAACACAGTTTCTCAGGAATGTAACACAGTCCTTTGAGATCAGATTGACTTCATCAAAACAAGAACTTGGACTTTCCACTGTGTCCTCTACTGACTAAATATGGTTCAAATAACCACCTTAGAGAGACCCAAGACGAGACTTAAAAAATTGCACGAAAACCTCCCCTCTACTGAATTAATAAAGAATTCTTTCTTTACTCAGAATGTATGCCATCATTTAAAAATGGAAGTCTACAGGAGGATGCAGCTGCAGTAATAACCTGCGCGACGTGAAACTAGTCAACGAACACGGCTTTCCTTCCCTTGCTGAACTCGTTAGTGCCGCCAATCCTCAGGATCCAGAGGAGAGAGGTGGGAGGGGGCGACAGAGAGGCGGGGACACGACGTGCACCGAGGGGGCGGCCTCCCGGTAACGCCGGCCCGCGGGAGCGCCCACCTCGCCCCCGGGACGGAGGATGGAGGCAAAATGGCCTCGGGGCGGCGGAAATGTCCCCGCAGGCGGGAAAGAGGCGCAGCTAACGGGAGGCCGGCGGGCCTGGGAGCCCGACTCACCCTCTGAGCTCTGCCCGCCCTTTCCCGGGCCGGCCGCGCCTCAGCCCTAGGGACCCGGAGGTCTTCGCGGCCGCTCCCGCCGGCGGCCCGCACCTACCTCTCCAGACGGAGGCCGCGCCGGCGCCGCCCAGTCACATAGGCCAAGGCCGCGCTGCCCGCTCGCCGCCCAGACCTCCAGACCTCACTACCCCCGGCCCCCGCGCTCCTCCTACCGCCGCAGCCCCGTCGCTCCCCTTTATTTGCGGGTCTCGCTGCCACAAAATGGCGCTGAGGGAGGACGCGAGGCCCCGACGCCCCACCCCCTTCCCGCTCCGCCCGCCGCCCCGCCCCGCTCCGCCCGCCGCCCCGCCCGCCGCGCAGCCCGGCCCTAACCCGCCGCAGTCGTCGCTCGCCCTCGTCACCGCCCCGCCATGTTTGCGTCCGACCCACTCACCGAGTCGTCTCACGGATGCGGCCGCAGCCACCGGCCCGTCACTGGGCCCCGCTGCAGGGAGGAGAGGCGAAGGGACGGCACTCGCCCGGAGCCTCCAGGCGCTAAGGGAGGAGTTGCGCTTGGGTAGCACGCCCCACAGATTTGGAGCCCTACAAATTCGGCGGGGGCGGGGGGAGAAGCGGGCCGCGAGGAGGGGGTGGGCGACGAGGTCGGAGGTCAGCCGCGGGGCATGACGGGAAGGGCGGCGGGGGTCGCGATTGGCGGCGCGGGGCGAAAGCGCTCGCCCGGCCACCTGCGGCTGCGGCGCAGCCTCTGGCGGAGGAATCTGGGCCAGGCGGCGCGTGATTGGCCGGTTTGTGGTGCAGGGTGCATCGGCGATGCTTCCGCGCGCTGGCGGGCCAGGTGCAACCTCAGGATCTAGGCAGTGGGTGGAGAGTAGGGTCAGTTCAGGCTTCGCTTAGCCTTGTTGCTTGAGAGCTTAGAAACCAGTGTTCTGTCTTCTGAAACGCAGCATCCCGGCTTCTTGGCTCATCCCCACCTTGACATCCCGAGGCTAAACGGAGGAGCTATTGTCTAGCAGATGGGGGTTGTGCCTGTGTCAGCAGCTCTAGGGGCACCTTGCAAACTCAGAAACGCGGGGAAGGCGAACCCTGTGAGTTGTTAATGAGCCTTATGAAATACGTTTTGTAATTTGAATATGCTCCCTTACGCAAGACGTTGTGTCACCCAGACCATTGCATAAGAACGATGATGTTACCTGCCAAGCGTGAAACAGTTTCTTACACTTACTACAAGGGGCCAGGTAACTCTTTCGATTGATCTTCCCTTATCCGGCTTTACTAAAGGTGTTTATCCTTAAGGGAGCTGTCCGGAAATGAGGTGATTTATAAGGATAGGATTGAAGTGTTCTCCAGATGGTCAAAGGGTTCATGGTATATTCCCAGTAAGTCAGATCAGTGTGGAGAAAATATTTGCAACTTACAGGACAGGAAATCTTGAAAACTGGGAAAAGACCAAAATCCAAAGAGAATTTTTGGGCAAGAACGTGAACAGACAATTCACAGAAAAGAATAGCAGTGGTCCTTAAACATAGAAGGCTCTTTGCCCTCACTTATAATGGAAATACACATTGAAATTACAAAACTCTGGAGAAACAGTGCTCATAAATTTCTTGGTGGCGATGGAAAAATGAAGACCTATGGAGTACCAAAATGCCGTTTGCATTTATTCTTAAATCTTGCAATTCTATTTCTAACCCTAACCGTATTCTGAAAATACACCTCCACAAATAGAAACAACATGTAGGCAAGGTTACCTGTTGCAGTGTCATTTGTCATAACAAAAATTTGGAAATAACCCGAATGTCCATTAATAGGGAACTGATTGGACATGATAAAACCATACAATGGAATACAATGCAGCCATAAAAAAAAAAAAAAGAATGAGTTGCTTTGGAATGAGTCCCAAGTTATATGGAAAATTGGAAGGATAGGGCGCCTGGGTGGCTCAGTCGGTTAAGTGTCTGCCTTCAGCTCAGGTCATGATCCCAGGGTCCTGGGATCAAGTCCTGCATTGGGCTACCTGCTCATCGGGGAGTCTGCCTCTCCCTTGGCCCCTCCCTCCCCACTCGTGTGAACTCGTGTGCTGGCGCATGCTCTCTCTCTCTCTGTCTCGAAAATAAATAAATAAATAAAATCTTAAAAAAAAAAAAAGAAAGAAAAAATTGAAAGGATATCCTAGAAACAAAAACGGTTACCTACAGAGGATTGTGGAAAGGGTGCAGGGGAAAGAAGTAGAAGCAAGGCATATGATTTTGAACTTCTAAAGTTTTACATAGCCAAAAAGTAAGTAAAGGAACCAAAGTAAACGTTGAAAGCAAATTGAAACAAACTTACCTTTAAGTCAAATTGGTAACATAACTAATGTTGTTACCCAGAGAAAATAATTATTCCCCCAGGGCTTTTGAACATAGTACTCAGGCAACATCTGTGGTGGGATATGTTCTAAGGATGAAAAAGAACTACAAAGGAATCTGAAGCTTCTCTCAGTGGTTTAGAATTAATGGCAGTACTGTTACTGTGGTTTTGAAACTGTATTATAGGATAACAAGTAATATTATAATGTATAAGTTTTAGGCATAAGAGAAAAGGAGGTACAAATATAAAATCAAGGAAGTTCAGAAAAAGCCTGTAATACACTTAAATTATAAGTATCAATTTGAGCACGTGATTCTAAAAATAAATTTCCTGGTTCTGTGCACTGAAATGGCCAAGAAGCACTAGGGTGACAAACTGTCCCAGGGATTTCCCAGGATGCTACCTTTTCGGTGTTAAAACTGGAACTGTTGGAGGCAAACCAGGATGGTTGGTCACCTTCAGGAGCAATGAGCACACTTGCCCCCCAGATCATGGTTTCTAAATTCCATTTCTCACTAAATAGATCCAAAACTCTTTGGAGAATTGGCTGATTCCAGGCTGGGGCAGAGAAAGTACAGGATGAGTCAGACATTTTGTGCCTGAATGCAGACGAAGTGCTTAGGCTAATAAAGATAAGTCAACAAGACTCAGGAGAACAGGCAAAACTGATCTATAGGGATAGAAGTCAAATCCATGCCTGGGTGGGGCAGGGCGGATCATGAATTGACTGGAAAGGAAAATGGGGAACTTAGGGGGGTTATGGAAATATTCTACATCACAATTAAGGTGTTGTTTACCCAGGCTTTGTGTATATATATATATAATATATATATGTATAACATGTATATATGTCACCATTCATCACACTGCGCCACTAAATGGGCACACTTAATGTCAATTTTACCTCATATAAGGTATATATATTTATTACGTACATACACTTCATATAAATTAACCCTCATATGTATGTATGTATTCATGGTAATTTTAACATCAAAAGGAAAATGGCAACAATTAATTGTAAGTACTGAATAGATAAAAATCTATAACCCTAGAGTAACACTTGATGAGAGAAGGGGTAGAGGATGATTTTCCGTCTTTGGAAATGGGTATTACATCAAGTCACTCTGAAAATGAGCAATTAAAGGGAATATAGTATTTTGCCCTACCTTTTTTTTTAAGCAAAAGAAAATTGTGGTTCACAATTTCCTCACAATAGGGTGCTAGCAAATAAATGTAGAATAAATAATGTAATTAGCAAATAATTAGTATGCAAATCTAAAGAAATAATTGATTCAGGCAAGGATCATCAATGGACTTTAAAACCTTTAGATGACAGATTGCTGGGAAATCAGAGTATGCATTTGGAACCAAAATATCATTTCTCAGATTATTTATCTAATTGTGAAGAGAATACATTTGTATAGTGGAGTCATTTGGTGGTCACCATCTGAACCAAATGAACAAACTAAAATCTGTAATAGTGGGACAACCTCCAATTTACAGAAAATACAGGAGAAAGAGTAATAGTAACAAATCTAATGGCACTAGCAAAATTATTCCCCCCAAAACTTTATGAAACTGTAAGCAATAACTTTTTATTGAACACCTGAGTTAGGTCTAGCCCAGTCCTCAGTATCACTATCCACCCAACTTTAAGCTACAATTTCAAAAGAGATATCAAAGTATGCTGAAAGTTATTTACATTTGTTTTAAATGGCACATGCTGTTGAGTTAGATTGACGTGAAGTAAATTGGCCACTTTCCCATCAGCCTAGTAGCCTATAACCTATATTCCTACTACTTTGATTTAGGAACCATCTAATAAAATATGAATAGGAAAAAAGAGAAAGAAGGAGAAAAAGGCACTCACAGTAAGTCTGGCCTTTGTCATTGGCACATAAGAAGTCCAGGGAGCTTGGAGATGGGCAGAATTGGCAGTTAAAGAAGTTGGTAGTAATTCATGGATGCTCTTCTGAGCTCAGAAATGGCATGACCATGACCCTGAGCATGTCAAGTTTTTCCATAAGTCAGTACTTTGGCTTGGTCCATTCTTCCTGTCTGCCTTGCTCTTTCCACTCTTCCTTACTAGGTTATCTCCTATTACTCATTAGCAATTAGCTTTAGAGACATTATTTAGCCTATTATGTGTCGATCATAGAGATTTGCAGTTTCACACATATGGGAGCTAAACAAAGCTCTGTAGACCAATTTTCTGTTTTTAAGCTAGTGGGTTTTACAGTGACTTTCTTACAAAGTTTTTCTTTGAGCAGCAATGCAATATACTAACCCAATGTATCTAATCTTTCAGGTTTCATTAACGTTTATAACCATAAAGCTAATGGTGTTTAGTCTTTCTTTACAGACCAAAAGAACTCCATTGGTACTCTTTAAACAAGTTTTAAAAAATAAATAATTATATTCATATAATAATTTTTACAAGTACTATTTTTAAAATGCTATTTCACGGTATCTATCTCCTGAACATAATACTGAACAATTTTCCAGGCTTTGTTTCCTTGTATTGTTTTTTGTGTTTTTTTTAAGATTTTATTTATCTGAGGGAGAGAGAGAGAGAGTAGAAGCGGGGAGGGGCAGAGGGAGAGGGAGAAGGAGGCTCCTCGTTGGGCAGGGAGCCCAACGCAGGACTCAATCCTAGGACCCTGAGATCATGATCTGAGCCAAAGGCAGATGCCTAACCAACTGAACCACCCAGGCGCCCCTTCTTGTATTGTTTTGAATCAGTGTATTTGTTAAAAACCCAAGAAACATTCATTAAATACTTGCCACACTATACTAAATACAAAGGAAATTTTATCCCCCAAATAGTGACTCTACTGGAAGTTTCAGTCATTCTGAATCCTTGATGGGGGCAGGGAGCAGAGATAATAGAGGTGTGGGGAACGCAGAATCACTTGTTCTTGAAAACAGGCTTGTCCAGTTCCTGGGAAATCCTTTATTAAAAAAATAATAAAGGCAGACCTTGGAGATAATTTCCCTATCATGATCTCTGTCCTTGTCACCCATTCAGTGCAAATAACAGCACTTTCTGAAAAGGAATCAGTGTGCCAGCATGACTAAGCATCACTGTACTCCTTCCAACTTCCACCAGGGTACCATGGCACACACTGCTGGGAGCCATGTTCCTCTTCTTGCTGATGGTTTCCTAATGGTGTTTGAGTCATAAGATCTTCAGCCCAGGGGATGAATTATGGCTGGTATGAGCTGATGTTTCTTAACAGGAGTGCTGTTGATATTTGGGGTAGGATGAAATTTTGTGTGTGTGTAAAAGTGTTCCATGCATTTTAGGACATTCTGCATCCCAAGACTAACCCACTAAATGCCAGTGGTATCTCTCTATTTATGTGACAACTGAAAGTACCCCGTCTATAGTTCCAGTACCTCTGTATGGGGAGGATTCCCCTGATGAGAATCAATGGGGGGTATTGGAATCTTCTTTACCAAAAATCATGATACCCCATCTTCCTGCAGGCAGAATTAGCCAGTTGATCAGTTCTGGCCAGGATCAGAGGAAATCTCCTCGGGCTTCTGAGAAAGGTTTTTCTTTCTGATAAGAGAGGTGTACATGAGGAAAAAGTGTTTTTCACCCTCCCTTCCTCTTAACAGTCTGGGAGAGGCTGTGATGCTCGTACCTATAGGAACCATCTCACAATCAGGAAGTACCAAGTGGGAAAACAGAAGCCAGCCTGCTGAGAATAGAGTAGGGAGTGAAGAGTTCCTAGATTGTGGATGACATTGTTAAGCTTCCCAAATGAACCCAGGGACTGCCAACTGCTGGGCTTTTTATGAAGTAAAATAGAAATATATTTTAAACCACTGTCCATCAGGGTGCATATTAACACATCACCAAACACATTCTGACTTAGGCAGTTAGGGAAAAAGAGTATTTACATGATAAACAAGTTAAAGAAAATGGAAAGGTACAGAGTAAAGCTAGGTTTTTCTTGGGGGAAAAATATAATAAAACAATTCACCTGCAGAGAGTTGAATACTTAAAAGTCTCAATATATGGATTATATTTGCTTTATTGAACCCATGCATCAAAATAATTGTTCTTCCTGTACCACTTTACATTAGGTTATGATTATGGCCCTCATTGTTTAGTGACTTGATAAAGCAGAAATTTACGTACCATTATTTACTTCCAGAAACCCAAGCCTTATAAGACACAGACCTAGCCACATTAAATATGTAAAGGGCCTGGAGAATCTTCTTTTCAGAACTACTATTCTCTTTTCCTTTGCTGCTTGCCAGCCTCTGGGTACAACAGCTAAGTTCTGTTGGGTCAAACACTCAATGAAACCTCTTCTAATTTTTAAAAAGGACAGCCTTTTATTCCCCATAGATTAAAGAACCACTAGGTCAGGAGACAGTCCATCCAAAAACCATGTGCCTGACTCGCTCCTGATCATTGAAAATCTGTACTTCTTGCAGAGAAGAGCAGTTGTTCCAGTCACTGTGCTGACCACCTGCTACAGATGTCTGTTAGGAATAACATAAGACTTATTTTCATTGCTCTTTCCTGCCTTTTTTTTTTTTTTAATTTTTTTTTATTTGAAGGCAGAGAGCCCAAGCAGGGGGAGCAGCAAGCAGAGGGAGAGGGAGAAGCAGACTCCCCGCTGAGCAGGGAGCCCGATGCAGGGCTCCATCCCAGGACCCTGGGACCACAACCCGAGCTGAAGGCAGATGCTTAACCAACTGAGCCACCCAGGCACCCCCCTGCCTTTTTTAGCCTCTTTTCTCTATCCCACTCATCTGTGTCCAGTGCTACTGGCCACATCCAGATCTTTATCTTTTTTCATGCAGAACTCCAACAGCCTCCTAGTTGGTCCCCTGCCACCCATCAAAAACATCGTCCACAGAGCAGTTCTGGAAGATTTCCATTTTGGGGGTTATGGACCAGACATACTATTCCATGTTCCTCTCACGAAGCACAACAATAAGTCCTGCATGTTACCTATGAAACGAACATAAGAAAGCACATGGGCTAGGGACATCAGGACCGGAGAGCAACACAAAGCTTGTCCCGTTCCCTGAACTTTCTCTTTGCTTTATAAACCTCAGAAGCAGGCAATCTCAAAATACCAACAGGCATAGACAAAACATACTCCAACCCCCCCCCCCGAAAAGTCTGTTCCCTATAACCAAAGGACCAGGGAAGAGACAGCCCAGCAAGACAGAAAATCTTTAGACAGCAACCACTCTTTACAGCCAGCACCCCCACGCGTGCCATCACAGGGTACTGATTAAAAGCATCGGTGAGCCAGGATGTGGTTAATCCGGAAACACTGGGGCAGGAGTTACCGCACAACCCCAACACGTTGTTACACCTTTTCAACAAAGGGCGACACCGGAAGTGCTTTTTAGTATTCTGGGAAAGAGCACCACCTTGTGATGAAAGAAAAGGAAACAATCGAAACGCTGTGCTTCTAAGCCCTTGGTCAAAGCCAAGTCAAGGTGGACTTTTAGAGGCTAACTCCCCAGGGGGTGGTGTACCGTCCTGAGAAGGGGCTGATGAAGCCCAACGTTCCAGATCAAAGCTGGGCTCATCCCTCTTGAGGAGGGAACATTCTGTATGAGATGTATCACACAGTGGGGGACTCAGGGATATCTGAGGTCCTGGTTTTCTGGACAGGAAAAAGAAGATGAGGAAAGTTATAGAAAGAAAGAGAAGGAAAATGATTCTTAACACTTTGCTGAAGGCTTCACATACATTGTTTTATTAGTTCTCACAAGCAGACTTGTAGGGAAATGAGGTCTTGTATTAGTCCCATTTGGCAGGTGGGACAGCCGAGGCACAGAGAGGTTCAATAACAGCACAGATAAGAAGAGGGAAGGCCTCAACTTGGACAAAGTTAAGCTGATTTCAGAGTCTCCTCTCCTAAACATACACAACAGGCTTCCCTCAGGAACATATGTACACATAGAAACCTTCAGCAAAATAAAGGTATGACTATGGCAGAGAACGTAACTTAAAAGTATGTTTAATCTCCTCAGCCTGATGTGATAAAAGTAAGGGTCCCTCTTTGGGACAGCCTTATTTTATGCCTGTAGACCCCTGTGCCTAAGAACAAGTTCCCCTCTCAGCAGGAGAAGGTTTATGTACAGTGGAGGGGGATTTTGTTCTTGTTCCGTAGAAAATAAGTGCTAAATATAGCCAAACCACCCAGTAAGTTTGAGTCGTGCTTCCGCCCCAGAGAGAGGAATAACCAAATGATAACAAGGGCAGATTTGGGTAGGAGGCTATCTAAAAGTGGCTGCAGTGACCACAGAGTCTTTCTTAATAAGGAAAACCAGGCTGTCCAAGGCCATGTCCAGAAGGCATGGAAAATTTAGGTGTGTTTAGGCAAACAAATGTTTCCAGAGCTCCATTCTCTGAGCAGGGCTCAGCAGTGAGGGAGTCCTGCAGGTGGAAGGTGATGCTGGACAGAGTTTGTGGCAGCCGTGCTAATTATAATCCAAGTGGGAGCCCAAGCGGGAGTCCAGAGGCAGAGAAGGGGATCCAGCCCCTAGAAGAAGGGACTGGCAAGGGCCAGGAAGTGTTCGTGGGCCTCAGACATTGAAAAAAGGGAATGAGTAAGATAGCCAGGATAAATCACAGCAGCTAAATGTGCTTGTTTCGTATAGGAATCTTACTATAAGGCATTACAAAGATAATAAATATATAATACTTCTTTTAAATTTTATTTAATTACTTGAGAGAGAGAGAAAAGGGGCGAGAGGGACAAGCAGACCCCCTGATGAGCAGGGAGCCCGATGCGGGGCTCCATCCCAGCACCCTGAGATCATGACCTGAGCTGAGGTCAGACAACCGACTGAGCCACCCAGGTGCCCCTATTTAATAAGTTTTTAAAGGATAAACCGTGGTGTGGCTTTGACCTAGGTATTTTTCCAAAACCCACTCTATATGTGGCTTCAGCCTTGGCCTTTGGAAAACTGGGATCAAGTGCTCACTTCATTGTCATTTGGATCATCCCTGGCCTTGTGCTAGACGAGAGGTTGTGTAATTGCTTCAGTTACTGTCCTATTCAACTTGGGTAACAACGTCACTCATAGAATCAAGGCGTGCTGTCCCGATTATTTTCAACAGACAGATGTAGCATGGGGTGAACATCTTCTTGGGTTCTGTGTTCACTGAAATTCTATTAGTTATATAAATGTATATTCATTACACAAAAGCTTTAAAAGAGCTAAAATGTATTTAGCTCTTAAATACATTTCTCTTCTGTTTAATATCATTTAAATTCTTATCAATATTTATTGACTCAAAAGAATATAATGGTCTTCCTAAAGTTATCTACCTAATATTTAACATTCTCATTTACTTCAACCTATCTTCAAATGTATTTAGCTTTCTAAGTGTTCTTAATAACTGCTTTGTACAGGGGTGCCTGGGTGGCTTAGTCGGTTAAGTGTCTGACTTTGGCTCATGATCTTTGATCTTGATCTCGGGGTCCTAGGATTGAGCCCCATGGAGGACTCCATGCTCAGCGGGGAGTGGTCTTCTCTCTCTCCCTCTGCTCCGCACCCCGCCCCCCCGCTCGTGCAATCTCTCAAATAAATAAAGAAAATCTTTAAAAAGATAAAAACAGAAATAAAAAATTAAGTTAAATTCATACTACTACTAAATGTTTTATTTTTTTATTTTTAATCTTTTTTAGAGAGGGAGGCAGGAGGGGCAAAGGGAGGGGCAGAGGGAGAG
Organism: Neomonachus schauinslandi; assembly: GCF_002201575.2. NCBI lineage: Eukaryota > Metazoa > Chordata > Mammalia > Carnivora > Phocidae > Neomonachus > Neomonachus schauinslandi. Next base: position 8,347,048 of record NC_058410.1, read on the forward strand.
AATCTCAAGCAGTTTTCCCACTGAGCCCAGAGCCCCCCACCCCCCTGCCTCAACATAGGGCTTGATCTCACAACCCTGAGATCATGACCTGAGCCGAAATCAAGGGTCAGGCGCTTAACTGACTGAGCCACCCAGGCGCCCCACCTTTTCTAAAGGAATTTTCAAGAGATGTTTGAAAACAACGCAGGATGCCATAACATATCTTGAAGAACCTAAGTTGTAACTTTTCATAGTACTTGCTAGATTTAAAGTCACGTTTGGGCTGATTAGAGGTGGGTACCCTTGGGCAAGGTGGTGGTGTGGGTGCAGGCTTGCCTCTAAAATCCCCACTGAAATGACCCAAGGGACAAACTCATGGGGAAAAAAAAATCCACATTACTGCTAGAAATCTGAAGTGCCACTCAAAGACCAGAAATCTGGGAGAATTTCTGTAGACATAGTCTTTTTTTTTTCCCTTAATTGAGGGGGGTAGGGGGGCTGAAGGAGAGAGAGAGAGAATCCTCAAGCAGACTCCCCGCTGAGGAGGGAGCCCCACACAGGGCTCGATCCCATGACCCTGAGATCATGATCTGGGCAGAAACTAAGAGTCAGAGGCTTAACTGACTGAGCCCCCCAGGCACCCCTCTGGTAAACAGGCTTGATGTGTCGCTGCCACGTTGGGTAGCAATGATTTGTGGGATGTGATCGCACAGTGACTCCACTGTGTTATGTTGGCCGGCTGAGCTTGGTTTTTCTTTGCCCCTGGACCAAAATGCTGGTGCCAGGACCTTTTTTTTCTTTCTTTCTTTCTTTTCTTTTTTTAATTGTAGGTGATAAATCATATAATCACTTTAAGTTGGGACACAGGCTCAGTCTTAAATGCCCAGTCCTATGTACAAACCTCTGCCATGGACTTTAAGTTGAGACTTGTGCTTTAGTGCAGGACTGCAGTGGGAGAAGGAGAGGGAAGTCTGCAGTCTGCAGTGGGAGGAGAGGGAAGCTGGTGGGCTCTTCCAGTCTTGGGCCTTCTTCTCCTGCTCTTCCTTTCCTAGCATGCTAACCCTGGTTTCTGGCTTTCCAGGGATTGAGCTACAGGAGAGAGGAGGTGTGGGGTTATGGTTCATGCTGGTGGTGTGGGGAGCGAGGGGCCTGTGGGGGAATCTTAACTTGACTATTACTGTCTTGTCTGGCTGTTGTTTGACACTGACTCTTGTGGTTTTGGAGACCACCTGTCACTGAGGATTTCTCACCCAGAACTTAGTCAAAAAGCTGAGAGACCGCATTGTGTTCCAAGGAAGCTTAAGAAAACGAGATCTCTGCTTTATGCTGACCCCGAAAGAAAAGTAGGCCAGCAGAAAGTCAAATTTTAACAAAAATAAACGTTATGTCCAAAGACCAGTCATTTATTTTTTTTTTAAGATTTTATTTATTTATTTGACAGAGAGAGACAACACCAAGAGAGGGAACAGAAACAGGGGGAGTGGGAGAGGGAGAAGCAGGCTTCCCGCTGAGCAGGGAGCCCGATGCGGGGTTTGATCCCAGGACCCCGGGATCATGACCCGAGCCGAAGGCAGACGCCCAATGACTGAGCCACCCAGGTGCCCCCAAAGACCAGTCATTTAAACATAACTTCCAAAGTGCATACCCAGAGATAGGTGTTCCTCATTTAACACTAAGAGACATCTTCTCATTCCATGTGATCAAAAAAGTTGGAGTCAGAAAAAATATGTCATGTACTTATCTTAAACAATGCATTTTAATTTAAAACATGCAAATGCATATCCATTCAATACTTTACAGATGAAGAGCCAGAAAATTGTTGGAGCTGCCCATGACCACACTAATCATGCATTGTCTATGGTTTCCGTTTTCAGTTCTCAGCTGTGGGGTGGGAACTTGAAGACACCTGCAAAGCAATCTGATCCTTTCACCATTCAATGATCTTCCCAATCATATTACTTGTTTTGCCCTCATCTAATTGAACAGCGATTATTTTTAGTGGCTCACCTTTATTGAAACTTTACAAAGTATTCACTTTAGTTTTCATTAAAATAACTTCCTTTCTCACATCTTAAATAGGGCTTTGTTAAATCACATAATTTCAAAAAAAATCACATAATTTCAATAACTGGTAAATGAGTAAAACTAGGCATAAATCTGTTAGGGGAACAAATACACCTGCCTCTTGGTAAGCATCCACCCCAACTGCTGGGGCAGTAGTGAGTGGTCTGGCCCTGATAATTCATGGGTTACGGGCATCTGTCACTATGCCCTACAGAGGAATGGAAAGATGTCTGTTAATCTGGAAAGCTGTTGAGGTGGACTGTGTATGAAAGCTTCTACGATATGTATTCTGCCTGGAACGGCATGGTATGGTGGAAAGCATGGGTTTCTCCACTATGCCTTCCATGGTCTGGCATCCTTTGCTGACTAACTCACTTGGTGTGACATTTTTGTAATAGTTTTGCCTCTAGGACAGTGGTCCTCAATTGGAGATGATTTGGCCCCCAGGGGACATTTGGCAATGTTTGAGACATTTTTCATTGTCAAAGCTGGAGGTGAGTGAGTGCTATTGGCATCTAGTGGGGGTTAACAGGGAGGTGGATAAATATCCTACAATCCACAGGGCAACTCCCATAACAGGGTCATCTGGTCCAAAATGTCAGTTCTGCTTGGGGGAGAGACCCTGCTCTCTGGGTTCTGGCCTCTGACCCCAGACTCCAGTGTCTGGGTGGCTTTTGGCCTTCCCATCAGCACTCCCAGATGTCACCATCCTTCCTGAGTGACAGGCTCCCCAGGTCTGTGACAAAGTTCCTGGGGATAAGGATGATCGCTGGTTCTATACACAACTCATAACGAGCTTAGCATCCAGAGGACAGTAGGTACATCATTGTTTAAATAATAACAACATGGGTGCCTGGGTGGCTCAGTCGATGGGTGTCTGCCTTCGGCTCGGGTCATGATCCAGGGTCCTGGGATCGAGCCCCGCATCAGGCTCCCTTCTCAGCAGGAAGCCTGCTTCTCCCTCTCCCACTCCCCCTGCTTGTGTTCCCTCTCTCGCTATCTCTCTTTCTGTCAAATAAATAAATAAAATCTTAAAAAAATAAAAATAAATTTATAAATAATAACAACAGAACCCAGAGGTTGAAGCACCAGTTGAAATCCTTTCTCATTCACCCTCCAGTTCCAACTAATGGAGTCAGCCGCTACCAGAAGTAAGATTATGAATCGCTACAGCCTGGATCAAAGGTGGAGAGGTTCATGTTGTGGACAGGCTGTGCAGGTTTGGCAGCTTCCCCCACTGGGAAATACAGAAGGGGGACTGAAAGGAAGAGCAGTTCTGGGCTTTAACAGAGTGTTGGGCTTGATCCTTTCTGATTTTGCTCTCCACTCATGCCCTTGGAGAAAGAGGATCATGGAACCTATGCGCCCTGAACATTGAGGGTGAGCTTGGACACTGGTACCCACTTTTTGTCAGGATATTTCTGAAGGTGGAGGCACCAACCAGTCTCAAAGGGAGCATGGAGATGAAGCATGAACCAGGCTGCCCGGTCCTGCATGTTGATCAAAGGAACATTCACCCAGAAAAGGGACAGGGGAGCCCAACAGAGGCATGGCCACACCTGGGCAGGGACAAGGGGTCTACCTGACAGAGAGCCAGCTGGGGTGAGCCTGAGCCAGATAGGTCATCTGTATAAAAACACTTGTGCATATGTGGGGCCACTAAAATGAAGTTGAACCAGACCGAGATAAAATGCACCTCTTCTCTCTCAGCCTCTGACTGTGGCTGGAACTGGTACCTGGGGTCAGATGACACCAAAGCAGGAGACAGCTAAGAAAGGCCATCCCTCCTGGATACAGACTCCCCTTTCCCTCCCTGCAGGTGAGTGCCAGCAAGCCCTCTGAAGGAGCAGGGCAGGGAGGAGAGGGGAGGGGAGTGCCGTGGGGTGAGTCCCTAGTGGGAAGGAGACCCAGTGATTGTGATTATAAACTCAACAGTGGCTGACAGTTTGATAACCAGATTGGATTACAGAAAGCTGTGAACTGCTGTATTAGTTTGCTTGGGTTGTAAAGCAAAATACCATAGACGGGGTGGCTGAAGCAACAGAAATCTGTTTTTTCACAGTTCTGGAGGCGGGAAGTCTGAGATCATGCTGTCAGCAGGATTGATTTCTCTTTAGGTCTCTCTCCTTGGCTTGCAGATGGTCACCTCTCAGCCTGTGTGTGTGACTTTATCTCCCCTTATAAGGACACCTGTCACACTGGCTTAGGGCCCACCCTGAAACTCTCATTTTAATTTAAGCACCTTTTTAAAGGCCCTATCTCCAAATACAGTCACATTCTGACGTACTGGGTGTTAGATCTTCAACATATAAATTTTGGGGGGACACAATGCAGTCCATAATAACTGGGTTAAGTACTAACCTGGTCTGGGACAAAACTAAGATGTCTGCTCAAGGGAGAGTTGAATGTTCAGGGTCAGTGTTGAGATTAAGAGAACTTCTGGTTTGTACATCACTGAGAGGATACTCTTCAAACCCCATACAAGAGTAATTGATAATCAACCAGACTATCTTGTACCAATATATAGCTGACTAGTTCCTTAAACTAAATTAATACTCTCTTTTTTAAAGATTTTATTTATTTATTTATTTACTTATTTATTTAAGAGAGAGAGACAGAGATAGTAAGAGAGAGCATGAGTGGGGTGGGGGCAGGGAGAGGGAGAAGCAGACTCCCCGCCCAGCAGGGAACCCGTTGCAGGGCTGGATCCCAGGACCCCAGGATCATGACCTGAGCCAAAAAGGCAGACGCTTAACTGACTGAGTCACCCAGGTGCCTCTAAATTAATACTCTTAGGGTGAAAACACTTCTAGGCTTATTTCACATGATTTTATGCTATTTCCCCCACAAAAGGGCCAGTGAAGATATAAGCCAGCACCAGAGTAGGGGGATGTAGGCCAAGATAGCTAGTGTTCTGGGACATGCCTGAGGTGGGACCCAAAGTTCATACTATTTCCAGTGGACCAAGTTCTGGCATGAACCTCTGTGGTATATGAGGCCAAGCCTCCTGCACACCTACGCTGGTTCCTTGGTGTGGGGTGTAACCCCTGGCATATGCTGGCCAGGAGATATAGCCAGCCTGAGATCGTTATGCTTGGTCATTGCCCTCAGGGATGTGGGTCCATTCATCTTGGGTAGCTCTCGGGAATTATTCTTAGAACTGTGCCCATGAATTCAGTTTTATTCCATGATAATCCTGGGATATTAATAGATCAACCCACTTCTCACACAGAATACATTGGCCAAGTTGTTTTTCTACCTGCTGTGATGGTTAATTTTACGTGTCAATTTGGAGGGTGTTTTGGATGAAATTAACATTTAAATGGGTGAACTTGGGGTAAAGCAGATTGCCTTCCATAATGTGGGTGGACCTCATCCAATCAGCTGAGGACCTGAACAGAACAAAAACTGACCTCCTAAGCAAGAGGAATTCTCCCTCAGATTGTCTTTGCACTGGATCTACATGATTGGCTGTCCTGGGTCTCCAGCCTGTTGGTTCACACTGTAGACTTTGGACTTGCCAGCCTCCATAATCCATGAAGTCAATTCCTTATAATATACCTCTTTCTCTCTATATATACAAATCATATCAATTCTGTTTCTTTTTTTTTTTAAAGATTTTATTTTTATTATTTATTTGACAGAGAGACACAGCGAGAGAGGGAACACAAGCAGGGGGAGTGGGAGAGGGAGAAGCAGGATCCCTGCAGAGCGGGGAGCCCAACGCGGGACTCGATCCCAGGACCCCGGGATCATGACCTGAGCCGAAGGCAGTCGCTTAACCGACTGAGTCACCCAGGCACCCAATTCTGTTTCTTTTTTAAAAAAAGATTATTTATTTTGGAGAGAGAGAGAAAGAGCATGCAAAGGGGAAGGGGAGAGGGAGAGAGAGAATCCCAAGCAGGCTCTGTGCTGAGCCCAACACCGGGCTCAATCTCATGACCCTGAGATCGTGACCTGAGCAGAAATCAAGAGTTGGGCGCTTAACCAACTGAGCCACTCAGGCGCCCCTCAATTCTGTTTCTTAATTCATCTCTTTCTCTCCATATATACAAATCATATCAATTCTGTTTCTCTGGGGAACTCTGACTAATACACCTGGAGTAGTTATGATGGTGGGTTATTCATTCCCCTAAAGGGGTAGACACTGCATCGTCTTTATGGAGGGATCTGCTGGACTCTAGATATGGGACCCCCTTTCTTTTTACGTTCCTCTATTCTGGCTTCCCAGGTTTATGGCCTGCAAGGGTGGGAAAAGTCAGGTGACCCAGTGCCAAAGGCAGCTCTAGGAAGCTGGGTTTTCACTGAGGCTAAGAAGTAATGTGATTGAAAGTACAACCCAACATGAGAACGGAGAAGCAGTATCAAGCTCAGGTCCAAGAATTATGACCTGAGTCATATACAAGAGATGAGTCTGGAGATTAGATTTCACATTTTTTTCAGGCTGGAAATATGCACAGCTAACTGACTACATCTCCCAGCCTTCTCTGTAGCTAAGTGTATCTGTTGGGTGAGTCTACTGCAAAGGGTCCTTAAAAGGGAGACAGCTGGGGTCCAACCTTTTTTCCTTCCCTCTTCATGGGAAGGAGGTGAGATGGCTGGTGCTCTAGAAACTATCATGGATCATGAAGCAACTCTGAGGACAGAGGAGCCTGGGTCCTTGATCATCTCATGGCACTGTCATCCCAGCCTGGACTGCCTACTTCAGATTGCTTTTACATGAGGGAATGGATATGCTCTTCTGTGTCTGAGACACTCAGTCACTAGAATATGAATGTGATTAATAACTGGCTCAAAATGATTTCATCTCAACCCATATTTTGCTTCCTGCAGCCAATATGTTGGTCTAACGTGGTGGGTCTGAGTAGCTTTGGGAAGTTTATGCAAGGGAAATGCCCAGTTATGATGCCAGATGTGACAGATGACATCCTGAGCTGGCTGGAGGAATTTGGGACAGACCCCAGTCAACTGTAATCTAACTCTGGGCCAATACTGAATGAGTACTTCCTATAGTCGCCAACAAAAAAGAAAAAGAGGCCTGTTTATTGGGTGTGGCAGACAAAGAAGGTAAAAAAACTTCTCCTAATCTCCAGTATCCCCCAAATCCTTGGTCTCAATCCAGATACTCTCATAGTTGGGGTTGTCTTCTGGAAGGATGTAGCTGATACAGATGTGATGTGAGAGACACTTCTACCAGACTGTTACTGTCACTAGCCCACCCCCCAATTGTTCCTTGTTCAAAAGGGCATCTCCTGAGGGGGTCAATTTAAGTATCAAAGTATCATCATCTGTACAAACTAGGAGTACATCCATGCAGCCTAACTGGGCTCAGTCGCCTTACAGTGATAGAACAAGCCTTTTTATTAGTGACTGATCTGTCCCTGAATTCTGTTATTTCGTCCTTCAAAATGTCCTTTTCTTCCAGTTCTCAGAGCTAGTACCCTAAAACTGGCTCTTAGGACCTCAGCTAGGATTCACGGAACAGCTTTCTAACTAGCTTGCCCTTCACGATATCAATGCCAGACTACCTTGACTGAAAAACTATTTTATATCTCAGTTCAGCTAAAATGCTTCTTAATTTCCATAACCAACCAAATTTGAGTTTTGAGCATATGCCTAGCTTGCCCCCAACCTGATTTTCCTCCTTTATCCCATCAAATATTCTTGGTTAGTTTCCCAACTGTTGGCAAGCGCCAGCCCTCTTGCTGAGAAGCCAGCTCAGTGGTTCCTGTTAGCTATTCCCCAACCCAAATCCTAGTCATCCTTGGGAAGCGGGGAGAGATATGGAGGGGGGTGTAAGAGAGTAGCTGAAACTATTCAGCACCTACTCTGCTTCCTTTTATATTATTCTATTCAGTAAGGATCCCACTTACGCCAATAATAGTGTTAAGGGTTTCCTAACTTCTATATAGAAAGGATTCACACAATTTAGGATTGTTTTTTTAATTGTTGAGAAAGCATTAGATGCAGCTCATTGGGCTGTTAGACACAGTAGGAAAGAATCCTCTGTTGCGCTTTTGTAATATTCTCCTGAGCTTTTGGTTCTTGGAAGTCACTCTGAACAAACACTCAGGACCTGACTGGTAAGGCTTAGTAATCAAGAAAGTACGAACTTTCGGTTCTAATCCACTCTTTTACTTATTAACTGTGTGATCAGGGCAACCTGCTTAACTTCAGTGAGCTCATTAATATCGTCTGGAGTCAACGATACCTACTCTAGGAGTGAAATAAAGATAAATGCATATAAACCCAGCAGCATAGTCCCTGGCACATTGCAGGCGTTCAGTAACACTACGATCAGGCCGCCCCGGTCCTGGCTCCGGTCCCAAGGTCAAATTCACTCGGAAAGAAAGGTCACTCCGGGCAGCGGTTGGAGGGGCACCGGCTCTACACCTTACCAGCGCTCAGGACTCTCCTTCCTGAGGGACCTCCCTAGCCCGCTAGAGCGCGCCAAGGCTGCTCAGGGAAACCGCAGCCTTACCCTCCCAGGAGGTCGCCGGACCCCACCGCGGCCCTGAGGCGCCGGGAGCAAAGGGGCGGGGTTGCGCCGGCTGCGCCTGCTGAGGCCCTCCCCGCGGGCCCCCCGAGGGGGGCGGGGCTGCGGGCCGTACCATCTTCCACCATGGGGGAGGTAGAGCGCGGCCTTACCTTTGGTCACACGCTCAGAAGCGGGCAGGTGGGCGCCGCGGTTCCCCTGGCCCCCTGGGGCAGGTCCCTCATGTCCCTCCTTTTCGCATCCCCTGGGCTCAGGGCGCGGGCTGGCTCCGGCAGGGCAGACCCCGGGGCCGCGCGCCCCCCGGCGTGGGAGCGGCAGGCGCAGGGGGCGGGGCCCGTGGAGGTCGGCGGTGTCCTTGCGGCGCGGCCCGAGGCGCGCGTCTGTATACGCCTGGCCGTCGGCGCGGCGGGTCGGCTCTGCGGCCTAGACTGCTGGCGTAGCTCACCATGTTGTCCCGGGCAGCGCGCAGGTGAGGCGCCCGGGCCGCATGGCGCAGCGGGGACGGGTCACGGCCCGGAGGGCGAAGGGGCACGGGCGGCCGCCTCCACCAGCCCCGCTCCGTGCGTGCCCGCGCCGGCGCGGCGGGTCCCGGGCATCTTCGGGGCCCCGGCGCCGTGGGGACGCGGCGGGCGGCCCTGCCTCAGGGCAGGTGTCCCCTGAGCGCGTCCCGGTGCTGCCGCGGCGCCGGGCTGCCGCGTTGGTTTAAAGCTTCAGCGAATGTGGAGGGCGAGCGAGCAAGCGGTAGAAAGGCCCAGATGGCGCTGGGTCTGCGTAGACGCCTGAGCGAATCGGTCTGCGTCTGCTCTCTTTCCAGCACGAGCCGGACGCTGGTGCCAGCGCTGGGGTCGCTGGCTTCCAGACAGAAGCACAGCCTCCCCGATTTGCCGTACGATTATGGCGCCCTGGAGCCTCACATCAACGCCCAGATCATGCAGCTGCACCACAGCAAGCACCACGCGACCTACGTGAACAACCTGAATGCCATCGAGGAGAAGTATCTAGAGGCGCTGGAGAAGGGTAGGTGCCAGGCTGCCTGCCGGTGAGAAACCACAGGGAAAGGGGACAGCGAGGCGCGGCCCCGGTAACCAGTCCCTTCCGTTCAGGAGAGCGGCTCCTCCGCGTGTTCTGGAATTGACGGGGGGTCAGAATTCACAAGGAATGCAGTCATTTTGTGGGAAACTGAAACAGGCCTGTGTGTATCTACTAATACTTAGAATTCAGTATTATGATATAATATGGACTTACACTCCCCCCCCCCCCCCAAAGAGCTTAGTTGACAAAACCAGTAAGGAGCGTGTGGACTTTGTGGCTGGGGGCGTGTGTGTACGAGAATCTGTGTTTTAATGTCTCTGTACAAAATCGTATTACACTTTTCAGCCTACTAATTAGTGGCTTGCACGAGAAGAATAATTGACGGTATGTATTGCTTAATAAGCTGCCCAGTTAAAAGATGTAGTTTTTCCAAGTTTATTGACTTTAGGTCCTCTGAAATTTGAGTAAATTTCGGACCGTGACATCTTGTTGACGGGGGGCATCTAGTGGGAAAATGTAGTATTTCAGCCTGATTGCATGAGGTAATTGGCTAAACAAAAACAAGAGGAAGTTGCCACATTCTGGAAGATTTGTGACGGGAACCATGAGTACGGGGAAAAATTTTGGTGATTTGTACGGGAAAGGGGTTTTAGAAAATAACAAATTCGGGGAAGATGTGGTAATGATGACAAGGTGGGGAATATCCCAGTTGTGAAATTATTTCCTGCATGATAACACCTGACAACTTGAACCTTTCTCTTCAATATTTTAAAAACAACTTAATTTCAGTCCTTATCTTGTGCAATCACACCTTTACTTGTTTTCATGAAAGTTACTGAAAACAAAAAAAAAAGCTATACATTATGTTGTATTATGTTGACTATAAATTAATAAGTACCTACAAAGTTTTCTTTTATTTAAAAAATTATATATTTTAAAGACTGTTGAAGAATTAAATTTTCATGTTTGAAAATTTGGGGCAAAAGTATTAAGTGACATAAACATCATCAATCTCATTAAAAGTAGGTAAATACTTTTCAAACAAAAGTATTTAACTTGTACTTAACAGGAAAAAAATTGAATTGAAACCAAGGAAAATGTTGAACTTAATAGTATTTTTAAAAGCAAATTGTAAAGCCCCGCACATTTCTATTTATTACTACTATTTTTTATTTTTTTAAAGATTTTATTTGTTTATTTGACAGAGACATAGAGAGCACAAGTAGGCAGAGCGGCAGGGAGAGGGAGAAGCAGGCTCTCTCTGGACCAGGGAGCCCGACGCGGGGCTGGATCCCAGGGCCCTGGGATCATGACCTGAGCCGAAGGCAGACACTTAACCACCTGAGCCACCCAGAAGCCCCAGTTACTACTTTTTTTTTTTTTTTTAAGCTCTATACCCAATGTGGGGCTCGAACTCATAACCCCAAGATTGAGTCGTATGCTCTACCAACTGAGCCAGCCAGGCACCCCCCAAATTTATATTAAAGTTTATTTATTTATTCAGTTTATTTATTTGAGAGAGAGAGAGCACAAGCAGGGAGGAGGAGCGGAGGAAGAGGGAGAAGCAGACCTCCTGCCGAGCAGGGAGCCCACCAAGCAGCTTGATCCCAGGACCCTGGGATCTCCCCCCGAGCTGAAGGCAGACGCTTAACCGACTGAGCCACCCAGGCACCCCTGTATTAAAATTTAAAAATGATGAAGTAGCTCAGTCGGTTAAGCATCTGCCTTTGGCTCGGGTCATGATCCCAGGCTCCTGGGATCTAGTCCTGCATCGGGCTCCTTGCTCAGTGGGGAGCCTGCTTCTTCCTCTGCCTGCCGCTCCCCCTGCTTGTGCGCATGCTCTCTCTCTGACAAATAAATAAATCTTTTTTTTAAAGATTTTATTTATTTATTTGACAGAGAGACAGCGAGAGAGGGAACACAAGCAGGGGGAGTGGGAGAGAGAGAAGCAGGCTTCCCGCAGAGCAGGGAGCCCGATGTGGGGCTCCATCCCAGGACCCTGGGACCATGACCTGAGCTGAAGACAGACGCTTAACGACTGAGCCACCCAGGCGCCCCTAAATAAATAAAATCTTAAAAAAAAAAAATGATGAAGTAAATTTTAAGAGATTGAGATTATTAAGCTGGTTTTCAATAGCATGTTTCTTTCCCATTAGAAAAATTTAGTTACTGTTGATTTATTAAAAAACAACATAAAACCTACATTTATTTTTAGGGTGATTTTCCTAGAATAATTTCTAAGAGGGACACTGATCTATAACAAAATTATATTGTGAACATAATAACAACAAGAAATTGGCATCTTAAAACAACTCTACAAGATGATCTGTGTATTCTGAGATCACTTGGCCCTTTCCTCCTCTCTGAGGTATGCCCTAAGAACAGATTAGAGAACTTCTTCTATTATGTAAACTCCCTAAGCACAGAGCTCTCAGTGGTTCTTTGTGTCTTCCACTTTGTCTCTTAGTATCTTGTGAATAATAAACACTTGGGATTTAATTGAACAAGGGAATTGCCATTTTCCCTAATAGTTAATCTTAGCTTCTTAAAGGCATGGAAAAGAATATTTTGCCTACTTATTTAGCAAGGTAGAAAAAAAGTCTTCCAATGTGATTTTTTTTTTTTAAGTGTAGATATCAGAGAATTAGTTTTGTTTTTTTCATAAAAACTACATTTAATGTATTCAGTTATCTAGTCAATCAAACATTTATTGAGTGCTTGGTATGTAGGAGGCAATATATCGGCCCCTGGGACACAGCAGTGCACGGAAGTCCTTGTTATTATCGGAGCTTTTGTTCTAGTGGGGAGACAGATGGACAAGTAAATATGTAGTAGTATGCCAGGGCTGTAAGTCCTATCAGGAAAAACAAGTTGGGGAAGTGGTGAAAATTGCCCATTTTATATTGTGGTTTGAGAAGGCTTCACTGATGAGGTTGCCATGCCCGTGGAGACACGAAGGAGAAATGTGGGAATGAGCCACGAGGCTATCTTCAGCAAGAGTATTCCATTCCAGTCCAGGCAACAGCTAAGGTTAGGAACAGTTAGGGTTAGGAAACCCTAAACTGGGAGCAGGCTGAGCTTCTCTTGGAAGTGCAAGGAGGCCAGTGTGGCTGGAGCTGGGCCAGCGAGGAAATGCACAGGGTCAGATGACCTGCATCTTTGAAGGTGGTTGTAGGAACTTGGGGTTCACTCTGAGTGAGAGGAGCAGCCTTTGGAGGGCTTTGACTAGAGGAGTGCCACGATCAGTGTGGGGTGCAGAGGAGCCCTCTGGCCAGTGTTGAGAACAGACTGTAGAGGGCACGTGTGGAAGCAGGAGACCAGTATGGGATATGGTGGCACAGATGCAGGTAGGTGATGCTGCTTGTCTGCACCAGAAGCAGGAAGAAGGGACTGGATTCTGGATCTTTTTAACGGTAGAGCTGGCTTTGCCAGTGGGTATGTTGGTGAGTTGAACGTGGTGTGAGGGGAAAGGAGTAAGAAATGACCAAGTCCTCAAAAATGTTCTGAGAAAGCAGCTGGGCTGGGGAAGGCCGTTGGAGGGTAAGTTTGGGATTGGAAATCTGGAGTTGAGTCTTGAATATGCTGAATATTTTGTTGATGTAACATTGAACAATTTCCCAATGGAATAGTTGTCTATCTAGAAAATGAGAGCTGAAAATCTACCTTTTTTTTTAAAAAACTTACATTTATTTTTAGTAATCTCTACCCCCACTGTGGGGCTTGAACTCACCACCTTGAGACCAAGAGTTGTATGCTCTACTGACTGGGCCAACCAGGCGCCCCTGAAAATTTACCATTTAGTACAGTTTATGGAACCACACATACCCGCATTTCACTGTTTTCTATCTTTGTTCTCATTGTTGCTGAAATCTTTTTTCTTTTTCTTTTCTTTTCTTTTCTTTACTTATTTGACAGAGATAGAGGGAGGGCACAAACAGGGGGAGTGGCAGGCAGAGGGAGAGGGAGAAGCAGGCTGCCCGCTGAGCAGGGAGCCCAGTGCGGGGCTCAATCCCAGGACCCTGAGATCATGACCTGAGCTGAAGGCAGACGCTTAACTGACTGAGCCATGCAGGTGCCCCTGCTGAAATCTTTAATATCCAAGAAAACTTTGAGTTCTTTGAAGCTCAGGAAAGAATTTTCTGCATGCTTTGCACCCCCTGCTGGGACACTCATTGAGTTGTTCAGAATGTTATTAATTGAATTGAAAATCCACTGGGACAAATAATTTTTTAAGATAATCTTTTGTTGTTTGTTGTTGTTGTTCGAAATTGTGGAATTTTAGGACCGATAGGGATGTTATAGATAAGCTAGTCTAATTATCTGACGTTTTACAAAGAAAATGGTGTATAGAATGTTTGAAAAGTAAGAATTTTAAAAAGTATGTTTGCCTCTTTACAGGTGACATTACAACTCAGGTAGCTCTTCAGCCTGGGCTCAAATTCAATGGCGGAGGCCATATCAATCATTCCATCTTCTGGACAAACCTGAGCCCTAAGGGTGGTGGAGAACCCAAAGGTTGGTAGATACTGGTATAGTCTTAGCTACATTTTGTGCACAATAGGAATGACGGTTGCTTTTCTTATGTTAATTCTGAGATATCATAGTGGCATATTTTTCATAGCAAGGAGTACAACAAAGTTGTAACTTTGAAAGGGACATGTGTAGGAATGGAGAGTACATTCAGGGAGTTACGTCATCAGCTTTTATACACATACAGTGTCAGATACGGTGTCAACTTCTGGTTGAAATGTACTGTACATTAGAACAAGACTGGTAAATGGTTTTTAGAAAAGTTGAGCAGCCTGGGGGTGGGTAAGATACTTAATCATTCTGTATCTACTTTCTTCATCTGTATGATACAGGGACAGTAATAGAGCTGTTTTGAAAATTAAATAAGTTATCAAACATAAAATGCCCAGAATAGTGCCTTTTGCTATTATTTTCCTGCTCTTCCTAACTGATAAAAAGTTAGTTGTCCCAGAAAATTAGGTTTTCCAGGACACCTGGAGGGTAAATGAGGGGACTACAGAGCTAATGGTCTTGTTCACTCTGGCTGGTTTACTTGACTTCCTGTGTCTCTCTTGGAGGCCCAGAGGACTTTAATTACCCTCCTCATCCCAGGGAAGGTATGGGGCATAAGTAGAGCTCTCCCTGTCTCTGGGCTTCTGGCATGTACCTTAAGTTTCTGTGGGTTTATTTGTTTTTAATTGTTTTGTAGAAGGCATCTTAGGCACTTGTAATAAGCAATTTCATTTGGAAGTAAAGATGAATGGGAGAGTAAATTTGAGAAGCTGGGCATTTCTTTTTATGAGTTAGGTCTGCAGACAGTGACTTAATACTTCTGAGGTTTTGGGATTTAGTAGAATGTCAGATGTGCCCATTTTCAGCCAACAGGTCTTGGTTCTCTGACACTTTGGGTTATCTATACCACTTTATTATTTGTGCTTATAATAGATAATTACTATCTATTATAATAGATAATCAGAGAAGTGATATTTTGGCCTACTTGATTTGGTTGATGTGCTCAATCTAGAATTATATGTTACATTGCTACAGAATAAAAGGACTATAGCTCTTACAGTGTACCCTTTGTTCAGTAATAAAAGACAAAAATCACTCTTTTTAAAATTACATAATTGTGATAGGAAAGATCTAGGCTGCCTTGGGGAAGAACCAAATAACAACCATAAAATTTTATTCCCAAATTGAGACAGAATAGGTAGGGTAGAAGTCAAAGTAAAATTTTCTGTTGAAGGGAAACAAGAAAGGTAACGGAAAATATCATTTCTTTTCTGATGGAAATAGCACAGTGAGGGAAGAAATCCCTCTAACATGGTTCAGTAACAAACCCGTGAATTACAATTGTGAGACCTTATGATGCTAGTGTCAAGGCAGGAGTAATGTGGTGCTGTCTAGGCTCACTGGGTTATATCATGTCTTCCGATGTTGTCTAGCTATATCTTGTGCCTTATGACAGGCATATTTTAATATATGTAATAAAATTGTTTATTGTTACAGTCTGTTCACTTATGCATGTTGTTGGATTTTTTTTAAAATAGGGGAATTGCTGGAAGCCATCAAACGTGATTTTGGTTCCTTCGACAAATTTAAGGAGAAGTTGACCACTGTATCCATTGGCGTCCAAGGCTCAGGTTGGGGTTGGCTTGGTTTCAGTAAGGAACAGGGACGCTTGCAGATTGCTGCTTGTTTTAACCAGGATCCCCTGCAAGGAACAACAGGTTAGGTTTGAAAATTGTTTCACATTCATTAGTGGGAGATGGTTCACTGTAAAGCATTTACCTTGGAATAAGGAACAAGAGCAGCAATTAAACCGATTAAACCTATCGTGAGCATGTCCTAATGTGAGTAGATCTTAACAGCTGATAATACCCTGAGTCTTGTATAAGCAAAAATGCTTTAAAAGCCCTTGATGTTTTTGCAAAATTAGCACATGTAATTTTACAGATACATTAACAAAACATGTTTTGAACATAAACCCTGCTTCATTTGACAGAGAATGCGTATCAGCTTACATAATTACATGCACTGAAATTAGATAAACACCACGCAGGAGGAAAAGACCTGGAAGCCGAGTCTGACCTCAGGCCTTGGGCCCTCAGCCTGTCTGCTTGAGCACCTGTGGTCAGAATGGCACTAGAGCTCAGATTTCCAGACTTCTGCCTTTTTGGGGGGTTTTGGTTTTGGTATAGGAAAATATTTGGCTTAGAAGCTCCAGGCTGGGGACACCAAATCCTTTTCCATGTTGAGCCAGATTGAATCAGAATGTCTTTAGGAAATAGTCACAAGGCATCCAGCAGTTAGTGGGAACTTTGATCCTCAATGTAACAGACCTGTGGTGACGTCTTAACGTCAATTATCTGTAGTTCTCAGCCATGTTTTCTGCCTCAACACATGCCCGCAGACTTGCTTACGTGCCTCATTTCCCTGGATATATTCAGATTTAGCGAGGCTCTAAATGGCTCTTTTGGGAAAGTGAAATGCTGGAGAATGTTCAGAGAGTCGGGTCTACCTTTGAAGGTGCCTTACAGACAAGGCTGTGATTTCCAGGTGAGCCATGGCCACACCTGCTTCTCTTCCACTTGAGGAAAGCCCATTGGAATGAAAATCCATAAAAGTCACGGCAGTTTACAGAGGGGAAAAATCATTTATAAACTTTGTTACCTTAATTATTCATAATACATGATTAGTGACCTACCTCCCCACTGCTCAAGACCTACTGGTTGGTACTTGTTTTCCTAAAGGAGAGCTTGTCATTTAGTTTGAGAGTTTTTGAAAATGAGTGTTGTGTAAGTAATTCCTTCTTTACACTATTTAATTTCTGAGGACAGTGTCTCTTTTTCTTTGGTCCTGTTCAGTTTTCCTTGTTAACTTATTCTTTCTGTTAGTGTCTCATAAATGTTCTGTATTCTCTGAGACTAACATTATTAGCCTTAGGAGCAGAGCGGGTTCTCCTAAAACTCCCCTGACTGCTTTGGAAGGTCCTCAGCCACCCCCACAAACATGGTACCTTACTGATTGCCCGAGAATTGGCTCATGGATAGCTTTGTTGGTATTTCAAGAACAGCTCTTAAAATACCGTACTTAATTTTCCAAACTCTATTTTAAATTTTTTACTCTTTATCGCATTTTCTTCCAAAGAGCAAAGCTTAAAAACATTTTTATGGGATGTTTATTCTTAGCCGAATTTCCTACTTGTAAAAGAAACTGAAAAATGGATGGGAATGTTGTTAAGGGTAATTTTGTATGCAAAGGATAAAGTTTCAGTGGAGAAGATGCAGTCACGTTTTAGATTGAAATTCATAGTTTTTGCTTTCCCCCCCCCTTCTCTCCAATAGGTCTTATTCCACTACTGGGGATCGATGTGTGGGAGCATGCTTATTACCTTCAGTATAAAAATGTCAGACCGGATTACCTAAAAGCTATTTGGAATGTAATCAACTGGGAGAATGTAACGGAGAGATACATGGCTTGCAAAAAGTAAAACGTGATTATTACATTGAGCAAAATAAGCTTTTCACGACTATTTTTGTAGTAGTGCAGAGTACCGTAGTCTACCAGTAAGCTGCTCTATTGTAGCATTTCTAGCTTTTTCAAGCATTTGATGAACATGATTTAATGCTATGAATTTCTTGTTTCAAATTTTGTTATTGGGCAACTGAAAATAGTAAGTGCTTTGTATGATTTAGTCTTTTGATTGAACATCATTTTCCGAGAGCTGAAACAGCCAGCAGGTTATAATTGCCATCATAAAACCATCGAAAAGATCTCATCCCTGTCCTCTTAGGGCCTCTGGGGAAGCCTTTTGCCCCTTATTGCACTGGTAGAAAACCTGGTCCTTTGCCCAGTTGTTTAATGATAAAAGATTAAATTTGTTTCCCAAGGGAAATGTTCAGT
This sequence comes from Neomonachus schauinslandi, assembly GCF_002201575.2. Classification (NCBI taxonomy): domain Eukaryota; kingdom Metazoa; phylum Chordata; class Mammalia; order Carnivora; family Phocidae; genus Neomonachus; species Neomonachus schauinslandi. The sequence continues at coordinate 8,365,034 of NC_058410.1, forward strand.
TTTTCTATTGAAAATTGCTCTTTTTGTAAGTAATCTTCTGTCTAGTAGTACTTGATATCACCCATGGGCCTTTAATTATTTTTGGTCACATGTTCCACAGGGTTAACACCATTTTGTCTTTTAAAAAATATCACTTGATTGCCAACTGAGAATTGCTCTGTTATGAAAAGGAAATAGTCGTGCATTTGAATTTTTCTGTTGGGAGAAATAAAAAGACCTACGTGAAAGTTTGTCATCAAACATAGAAGTATGTGTTAGGTACCTGCTCCAAGCGGACAAATCTGGGTCTTGTTGATTAAATGAATGTTGGGAATGAGGCCACAGACTGTTCTGGCCACAGGCGCTTGCCCCACGTTTCCACCCTGTTCACGGGCACACCTCTGCAGAGCGGCAGCCTGGGCCGGGTGCTCTCTTCCCAGATGGCAGGTGGTTGGTTTCTGGATGTGGGCAGTGGCGTGTCCCTGCCCAGGAACACTGCTTTTCAAAGACTTGTTTTTGAGTTATTCCATCATATTTGATCTTCTTTTCTTTTAAAAAAATGCATAGTCACTCTAGAGCTTTATGTTGTATAGTCCTTTAAATAAAGGAAAACGATACCCATAATCCAGTGACGCAGCCTGTCGAATTGTGTTCCTGTTTCGTGCTTGCAGGTGGGACTGTTTAAATGTAGCGGGGAGCCTTTTGTAATTTGGCTTGACGTTGTCATGTCATTTTCCTTATTTTTGGTGGCTGTATAATTTATCAATTGGACACTTCCTAATTTATTTTACAGTTCTGTACTGAATATTTCATTGGTTACTAATTGTTATTTATTCACATAATCCTGTGGTGAGCAACACACATAGATTTTACCTTTTTTGGGAATACTTTTTCTATATAGGTTTTTTTCTTAAGCCTGTTTAGTAACTGGATGTTTTCCCAAGTTAGTATATTATTTTTTCCCCAAGTTTATTCTATTTTTTTTTTTTTTGCATGGAAAAATGGAGTAACTTAGCAGTTTCAATATTGAAGACTGAAGTTTAAAAAAATTAAATTTAAGGCACTTTTCTTTTAGAATTCAATTAGAAAGTACTTAGGCTTTCTGAATTGTCAGCAGCGTTGATGAGAGTAGTGATAACTGTGTATGCTTGTGGATTGAAGACACTTTGGAGACTAGGATTGCCATCCTTCATCTACCACAGTGAAGTGACTTTTATGGAGTGCAAATGAGAGTCATGTACTTACCACTTACATGTATGCATATATACATATACATACACACATATATGTATACGCAAGGCAGTGAACTCTTTAAATGGACCATTTAGAAAAGTAGAACCTTTTTGAAAGATGGCATTTTGAATACAAGTAGTCTGCCAGATCCTGGTTTGTATTGAACTAGCAGGTATGCAGAGATGACTGATTAATACAAAACTTTTTGACTTTTATTAAGCTTTAAGATTTCAAAAAAATTCGATGTTGAAATTTCTATGGCGCTCTATTTTTGCTCTGATTTTATGTTGTGGGAACAAGGGAAAGCACACTGTTTTTCCCTAAGGGTTTTGTTTTTTCCTCCCATCAGATAGATTTTAAGAGACTGAGCTAATTTACAGATAAAACTTTTAATCATCCAGCAGAAAATGAGACTTCCAAGATTTTGTTTAGCTCTGTTTCTCATAATAGAAAAGACAGAAAAGGTAAAAGCCGTTTCTTCTGAAATGAACCAAGCATTCGTTGTTCATCCAAGAGGGATTTTTGTGACCACTCAGCAGTGCCTGCCCTAGTCTTAAATGTCCTTCGAACACCATCACGTGATTAATGCCGCAAGAAAACAGGGCATGAGACAAATGCTGTCTGAAGTAGAATCTGCTGCTTGAACTGTTGTGTAATAAACTTTGATGTTGAGAAATTACAAGTTTTATTGCACACCTCAAATTCATGATCTTAAAATGGGATTTGAGTTTTCTGGTGACTACCTTTAAAAAAGTAACATCAAGACGATAAAATTAAGATTGATGTGTATTGTGAGTCATCTAAAACTAGGTCTAAATACAAATTTTATTTCCTGTTTTAATTTAAGCAGGGGAGCTACTATTTGGGAAAGCCGTTAGGTAAATCTTTTATAAATCAGTTTCTCATTTTCAGTCATACCTAATGATTGTGCAAGCTGATGTCCTGTCTTCTAAGGTACACATCAAACCTGGGATGCATTAAAAATCCTATAAGGTCCTGGATAGTTTTCATTTAATTATTCATTAGAGAAACATTTATTTTCCTATTGTGTGAAGTTTTTTGATTGTTAATAAAAGAATGTCAACTATCAAAAGAGGTCTGCATTATGCATGTGTGTCAAAACAATAATCTTGTAATGCTTTATCATTTTTACTGCTTTTCTGTGGGACAGGGATAATAAATGATAGTTGAAATTTTACTCTTAAAACTCAGAAGGCATATGAAGCCTATTCATATCTGTAGTAACATCTGATAATGTAATAGCATAGTATTTTATATACTAAATTATAAAGTTAGAACATCTTCAAACACTAACCAGACAGAACATTGCCTTGGGGTGCCTGGGATGTTCTGTCGTTTGGGCGTCCGACTCTTGGTTTCAGCTCAGGTCATGATGTCAGGGTCATGCGGTTGAGTACCATGTCAGACTCCGAGCTCAGTGGGGAGCCTGCTTGAGATTCTCCCTCTCCCTCTCCCTTTGCACCTCCCCACTCTCTCTGTTTCAAATAAATGAATAAAATCTTAAAAAAAAAAAAAGAATATTGCCTTAACTATATACAGCACATCTTGTGATAAAAAGCTGTTTACTTTTTTTTTTCCATAAAGTTCTGGGCAGGTGATATTTTATCCACTCATACTGGGAAGTACGAGCTCACCTCATGCATCTTCCCCTGGACTCTTTGTATAACAGTCCTGGAAGGGGGAGTAAGGTGCCCCTGTTTGGTGAGGTCCTGCTGCTTGCTACCCCACGTGTGCTTGTAATGGGAACGGGTGCTGTTCTCAAGACTCTTCTGGAACATATTAAGAAAAATAAGACCTCTCAGTTTAGACTGTGAAAGGGAAAGAGAATGAGCGCTTCCAAGTCCCTGCTTTCTGCTAGTCATTTACCGTCCCCTTGTCGCATTCAGTGCTTCTCTTAACACAGAGGCCATTCTGTGTTTGTCTCGGCCCCCACTAAAACAGGAGCTCCAGGAAGGCCCAGGACAGGAGATTCTTGTTCATTCGTGTCTTTGGTACTGAGCACATCATTTTGGCCCATATTCAAATATTTTTACTAAATGATGTGATTTAATACTGTCCTCATTGTAAATACCTGTATTTGCAAGGCTCAGTTCACTTACCAAGTTCACCTGCCAAAACCCACATGGATGTTTGATGGCAGGACTGCTGTGACTGAAGGCCTTACGCCTGCCCCTCTCCCTGCTGCTGGCCTTCGCGTGGCACAGGAAGAACAGTGAATTTCATGGCAGGCCTGGAGCCCAGGCCTGGTGCTTTCACTCAGCACCTGTGGGATGTGGTCAGCACACCTGTTTCATGTCCTATCCCTTTGATGTAGAATGATAGATTTGGAGAGAGCATCTTAGGTGCCAACTCCCAGCGTTTTATGGATTTATCTGTGTATTGACTAAAATTGTGATAAGTGAATACTGATTACACAAAATGTTTATGTCACAAAGGGCATCCGTCCAACCTGTTCCTTTGAACAAGGTTCTCCAACAATGGAAGTCTTGCTGGTGTTGCTCGTAGCGGCTCCATCTCTCACTGGGGCTCAAGAAGGATGCCAGGGGTGCCTTGGTGGCTCAGCTGGTTAAGCGACTGCCTTCGGCTCAGGTCATGATCCTCGAGTCCCGGGATCGAGTCCCGCATCGGGCTCCCTGCTCAGCAGGGAGTCTGCTTCTCCCTCTGACCCTCTTCCCTCTCGTGCTCTCTATCTCTCATTCTCTCTCTCTCTCAAAAAAAAAAAAAAAAAAATATATATATATATAAAGAAGGATGCCAGGAAGAAGAACAACCGAGTCTTTCAGCTTCTTATCCCCAGCCGCATTGAATCGATATCAAAAGGAGCAGTTCAGTTGGCTAAGCTGTCTCCTGGATACTAACTCATATTAAATTGGACCGTGACTAAATTTGGGCTTTATTCCTTTATTGCCTGGAGCAATCGTGTGATTATCATTGATTTGGAGTATGTTATTTCTTTATTGCCTTATTAAGAGACATTATCTTGTATAATGTCTTGTGAAATTCTCAGTGAGCTCCTGTTAAATTTCTGGCAAAGATTTAAAAAAAAAGGAGAGATCTGGGGGAAATGACCCTGATGGAAAGTAAGGACTATATAATGAACCCTGATACCTACCAGATTTTGAGACTCTACTACAGGTTAGACATTACAATTTTTTATTGAAAAAAAGAGAAAGTGGCTCATAATACCTCGTGTTTTTTCATGGAGAGTAGCATAGCCCAGATTGTGGAGCCTGGCTGCCTGAGTTTACAGCCCAGGTACATCCCTGTTTTTGCGGGTTGCTGTACCGAGAAGCCCTACGTGAGTGAAAAAGCTATAGATGTTTATTTCTATTTCATATAAAGCTCCCAGTGTTTCCCCTAGTCAATTGCTTACTCTATAGTGATTCACATACCCAGGCTTCTACTGTGCCCCACCATCTTCAATATGTAGTGTCCAGGGTTCCTGTACTTGGCATCAAGCTGGCGGAAGTGGAGAGAGTGTGGGGACTTGCTCGTGGGGAGCTTACGGTCTAGCACACACCACTTCCGCTCATATTTCATTGGCTAGAATTTAATCCCATACCAAACTGTAAGGGATACTGGTGTGGTCTTGTCTGCAGGTCACTGGTCTCGGTCAATGTTTCATTCTCGTTGTTAGAACAGCAATTTCCAGAGTCCCAACTCCAAGTGATATACAGTCCTGTCCATTAGATTTGTCTGTGGCCCCTCATGGTCTGGGGACCTATGAACCAAAAAGTCAAGGTGTCTGCCCAACCTTCCCATCCCAACCCAATATAAGTGAAAGTGCATGGACAGATAATGGCAATAAAAAGTCCTGTTCAGAAAAGAGGGAGGAAATAACTCAGCACTCACTGGTCCATGGCAGGCATCATGAAGGGTGAGAGCAGTTTCCTGATTAGACTCCGGTTCTGTTCCCTGTGCTACATTCTCCTGACCCTGGCTCCACCCCCTGGAGGTTCTAATTTGTGCATCCTCCACTGTTCATTTGGAGTAGGTGATGGGCAATTCCCTCTACTGGGAGGATGCATAGCTTTCATGGCCTGGTTTCTGCCAGTGCAAGTTTGGTCTGAAAGTTAGTTTAAAACTCAAACAGTGGAAGACTTTTTAGTTCTGACTCTATTGTTTTCCCTGGCAATACGATTCCCTTAAAAACTTGGTGGGTTTCTAAGCAAAGTGTGCTGCCAGTTCATGTGCCAGTATCCACTTCTAAAATTTTTTACTACATACACCTCTCAAGGATGATTTACATCCTTGCTTGTTCACCCCATCCGTGTAATAGCAGCTACCTTGAGTCAGTTAAAATGATAGGCTCACGTGGGAAGCCCACATCCTTCCATCTTTGCTTTGGGTTGAGTCTGGAGCCTTTGTTCCTCAGAGCCTTTTTCAGTCTTACATCTTTTACTGTTCGGGGTTTAGAAATATCTTCCCCAGACTTTGGAGTCCCAAATTTCTGAACTATATCCCCTTCCATTTCTTTCTTTCTTTCTTTCTTTTTCTTTCTTTCTTTCTTTCTTTCTTTCTTTCTTTCTTTCTTTCTTTCTTTCTTTCTTTCTTTCTTTCTTTCTTTCTTTCTTTCTTTCTTTCTTT